>NW_027256885.1:32021618-32576618 GCF_029215685.1 Pituophis catenifer annectens | reverse complement strand
GCGCTATTGACCACGAAGAGGTCAATAGATTAAAGGGGAAATCTCGAGGACCTTGGAGGCGACAGCAATCGCCCTGAAGGTTCAGGGAAAACCCCTTAATTCCAATCAAAAAAAACCCCAGCCATTTCTGGCTGGCCTGAACGTTGACAGCTGACTAAGGAGGAAGCAAAGATCAAATAAAGAAGACATCGGCAAAAAACAAGAAGAAAGCAAAACTCTGAAAGGTACAATTACAGAGTGGAAAAGAAAAGAATATAATTAGGAGAGAGTCTCCAAACTAATTGGCGAAACGGAGCCAAAAATAAAGCGGCAAAGTGAAAGTAAACAGAGCGGAGGAATCAACCAGATGGTGACTAAGCGGAATCGACAGGCGATGGAACCAACGTGGATTTAAAAGAACATACATTGGAGAGTTGTGGATTATAAAATATATTGAATTTGGCTTGATTGGGATTTGGGACTTGGTGAGGATTGATTGGACTGCGAAAGGAATACGGGAATAGTAAAGAACATTATAAAACGATCGGAATAGGAGACTATAAGAACTGTAACTAAAGACAGGAAAATTGGAAAATAAACTTTGGGGTTATAAATGATATTCAGCATAGATTAGAAGAGGGGAAAGTTGGACTCATTACAAACGGAAACAGAGCCGAGGCGATTGAGGAGAGGCAGTTATTGAAAGTGAGAGTGGACTTATAGAATTTTTGCATTTGGAATCAACGAACGAACGGTGGACTTAAATAATCATATTAGAGTATTTACCCTGAAATAGCAAAGTGGCATTGGGATTCTGATATTGTGACATTAACACTATTGGAACTTAAACTGAAGGACACTTGCAACAATTTCTACGGGAAATAAGCCTGAATGATTCAAGACTAACTGAGAATTACAACGACCACGATTTTGGAAGCTGAATCCAGCTATTAAGATCTGTATATTAATTACAATTTAAGTTGACTTAGTGATATACTTAATTAATTAAACCTTCTCTATCTTCTTCTAATTTTTTATATTTACATTATATTGTATTATAATTCATAAGTTTAAACTTACAGTATAAGCAAATTGAATTAATTGGTAAATACAGAGAATAAGAAAAGAGTATATATTTATTCATAGATATATAAAGAGGAAAGATAGAATAGTATTCGACTGTGGTAATAGATTGATATTATCTTAGGAATCGAATAGATAACAGTATTATAACAAATATTTTATCCTTTTTTTTTGTCTTTCCCCTTTCCTTCTGATATAACTTAATATAAACCTGAGTCATTGATATATTATTATATTGATAAATTGAAATAGAGTGAAGCAAAAATTTCTAAAACACACACATTGTGTTTATCATATACATAATTTATAGTAACCATATATATACCATTGTTTAAAATAAGAATTGATATTTGATACTGGTAAGATTTAATAAATAAGTAAGAATTTAATAGTATATTTAAGATAGAATAGATACATGATTTGCTGAAATATTAGATTTTTCCCCTGCTCCCCAATAAATCTTTTTTGATCCTTATATAACGATATTGAAAAGTGAACTCTGGAAGAATCGATTCGAAATTTAAATAACTATATCTTGTTCCCACAATTAATATAAATTATATGAATAATCTATCAACAAGAAATTCAAACGAATTGACTTCATAACGCAGATTGTGTATGAAAATTTGGGAAGCAGTAAAACAGAAAATTAAGATGACAACAACAGGCCCATCTGCGACAACTAAAACAAGTAAAAGGATAATTTCCAACCAGACATTGACCATTGCATCACCAATACAACAAAAAGCGATAGATACAATGCTATCTATAGAAAAAGAGAAAACTCCCCCAACACTTAATATTCAAAATATACATTCAGTCTTGGCGATGATACAGGAGGGGATGAATAAAACACAAGAATCAATAGCTAATAATCACGAGGAAACCAGGAAGAATCATGAAGAACTGAAATCAGATGTAGGAGAAATAAAGGACAATATAAAAAAAAATGGATGAGAAGATGGAAAAGATACAACAAAACATTGCAAAAAATGAACAACGGATCCAAAATATTGAAACAAAAATAGACCAAGCAGAAAAAAAAATGGATAATATGGAAAGTAATCAAATAGCACTGAACAAGGAATTGGAAGTTTCAATTTCGTATTTAGAAATGGAGAAGGCATCTTTCTACTTAAGATTTCAAAATATTGCTGAAAATAGAGAAGAGAATTTGAGAGATTTGATGGTGGGAATTTTAGCAGAGGCGACCCAAAAAGATAAGGAAGAAATTACTAAAGAAATCGACGAAGTTTATAGAGTATATACAAATTATGCTCGAAGAAATAAATTACCTAAAGAGATTCACATTAGATTCGCAAGGAAATTGGTGAAAGAAGAAATATATAAAATAATGAGAGAGGAAGCAATTACTTACAAAGATAAAGAAATAATAACATTAAAACAAATTCCGAGAAGAATAAGAGAAACAAGGAAAAATTATAACTTTCTAACAGCACAATTGAACAAACATAAAATAATGTTTCGGTGGCTGACACCTGAGGGAATCCTGGTTTCATGGCAGGATAAAAAACACAGAATCGATACCTTAGAAAAGGCACAACAGTTTTTTGATAGGTATCTTGTATTAGAAGAGGAACAAGAAACCGAAGTTCAACAAGATTTTGTCGACAAGGAGGGCCCAGCAGATGAAGTACAGAGAGAACGAGAAGGAAAAAGAAGAAGGGAGAAAGAGAAGATGGAAAGAGAGGGAGCAAGGGAAAAAACACAAATTATTACAAAAAAACACAAGAAGACTCAGGACAGTAAATAAATAGATGATTGGAATGGAGAAGGAACTAAAACTGATATCAATGAATATAAATGGTTTAAATATCCCATCTAAGAGAACTCGCATATTTAAAAACTTACAGAAATTGAAGACAGATATTATAACATTACAAGAAGTCCATATTAAAAAACAACATAAAAATTATTAGAAAATAAACAACTGGGAACACTCTATACTTGTTGTGGCTCCGTTGCCTGAGCCTGGGCTATCGACAGATGCAGACTCTGAGAGTGAGGGAGAGGAGTTGGCAAGGCCTCCCTCTCCAGGACCCTCCTCTCTGGCAATGCCTCCGGAGGACACTGAAGGCCAAGAGATAGGCCCCGAGCCAAGCATGTCCCTGCAGCCACAGGTGGACAGCGACGAAGGAGATAAGTGCTGGCTGGATCCTTGACAGCGGTGCAGGGAGAAGCGTACGCAGCAGAGGGGAAGGCGTGCCAGAGATTAGCTGAGTCACTGGACCACATCCCACAGGGTATAAATGTGGGTGTGGTGGCCGGTTCAGTTTGTGACGAGCAAAAACTAGAAATAATCCATGATCTCTGCGTTACTGGACTTCTGCCTGCCTTGTCGGACTGCATTTGGACTAATCCTTGTATTGCTGAAACTTTGCCTGCTTTATCGGAATGCTTGCAATCTAATCTTTGTTTTGTGTGAGTAAAGTCTGAATTGGCAGCTAGCCACTGGGTTGCTGCCAGCTTTATCTTCAAAGACTTTGTCGTGTGGCTTATTAACTTCGGGCCGTCTGTGGGGGTGCGTGTGTGGGACGGGGACAGAACAATACTGCATTAACAGGACAAAAAAAGAAAGGCATTGCAATATATATCAAAAATCACATACAAGAAAAACAAATATTTGCAGATGAGGAGGGTAGGACCCTGATGATTGAGATTAAAACAGGAACAAAAACCATACTATTAGTGTCACTCTATGCGCCGAATGGAAGCCAAACTGATTATTTCAAAAAGATACATGATATAATCAAAGAATTGGATTATGAAAATATATGCCTCATTGGAGACTATAATGCAATTGTAGATATAGAGAAGGACTATCAAAGTAGTAAAAAAAATAAACACTAGAAAAAAAACACTACTGGATACATTCCAGGATATGAGGAGGAGGAGTTTGATCCTGTGGCTCCCGAGGATGTGGACAGGATCCTGGGACGGCTGAACACAACCACATGTTTATTGGACCCGTGCCCCTCCTGGTTGGTACTGACTTCCCGGGAGGTTACACGAGGCTGGCTCCAGAGGATTGTTAATGCTTCTTTGAGTGAGGGGGTCCTGCTGGCCGCTTTGAAAAAAGCGGTGGTGAGGCCCCTTCTCAAGAAGCCCTCCCTGGATCCGGCTATTTTGGCTAACTATTGTCCAGTCTCCAACCTTCGCTTTGTTGCAAAGGTTGTTGAGAGTGTGGTGGCGCGGCAGCTTCCCCAGTACCTGGATGAAGCTGTCTATCTAGACCCGCTCCAGTCCGGCTTCCGGCCTGGGCACAGCACGGAAACGGCATTGGTCGCATTGGTGGATGATCTCTGGAGGGCTCGGGATAGGGGTTGTTCCTCTATCCTGGTCCTGTTAGATCTCTCAGCGGCTTTTGATACCATCGACCATGGTATCATGTTGCACCGGTTGAAGGGGTTGGGGGTGGGGGGTGGGGGGCACCGTTTTGCGGTGGTTCTCCTCCTACCTCTCTGACCGGTCGCAATCCGTGTTGACAGGGGGGCAGCGGTTGACCCCGAGGCGCCTTGTTTGTGGGGTGCCACAAGGGTCGGTCCTCTCGCCCCTTCTGTTCAACATTTATGTAAAGCCGCTGGGTGAGATCATCCGTGGCTTTGGGGTGGAGTTCCATCAGTATGCTGACGACACCCAGCTGTACATCTCCACCCCAGGCCACCCCAACGATGCCCTTGAAGTGATGTCCCAGTGCCTGGAGGCCGTGCAGGCCTGGATGGGGAGAAACAGGCTCCGACTCAACCCTTCCAAGACCGAGTGGCTGTGGCTTCTGGCGTCCCGATTATAGCCAGCTGGTGCCATCGCTGGCTATTGGGGGTGAATCACTGTCCCCCACGGAAAGGGCTCACAACTTAGGTGTCCTCCTGGACGCACGGCTGTCTTTAGAAGAGCATATGACGGCCGTGGCTAGGGGGCTTTTTATCAGGTTCGCCTGATACGTCAGTTGCGTCCCTTTCTGGATCGGGACTCCCTACGCACGGTCACTCAAGCACTCGTCACTTTCTGCCTGGACTACTGCAATGCTCTCTACATGGGGCTCCCCTTGGGGTGCACCCGGAGGCTGCAGTTGGTCCAGAATGCGGCCGCACGGGGGATTATGGGAGCGACGGGGTGCTCACATATAACACCTCTCCTGCGCGAGCTGCACTGGCTTCCTGTGGTCTTCCGGGTGCGCTTCAAGGTGTTGGTGACCACCTTTAAAGCGCTCCATGGCTTAGGGCCGGGGTATTTGCGAGACCGCCTTCTGCCGCCAATAGCCTCCCACTGACCGGTTTGCTCGCACAGAGAGGGCCTCCTCAGGGTGCCGTCGGCCAGACAGTGCTGGCTGGCGACCCCCAGGGGGAGAGCCTTCTCTGTGGCAGCACCTGCCCTCTGGAATGACCTGCCCCCTGAGATACGCACGATATCAGACCTCCGGACTTTTCGTCGGGCCCTGAAAACACACTTATTCCATCTAGCTGGGCTGGCTTGATCCCATCCTCTCAGTTTTTAATTTGAATTCGGTTTTAATTGGGTTGTTTTAAACTTGGGCCAAAATTATTTAATTGTTTTTTTAAATGTTTTTTAAATTTTATATGCTATGTTTTATCTTGGCTTTACACCGCCCTGAGTCCCTCAGGAGAAGGGCGGTATAGAAATAAAATAAAATAAATAAATAAAAATAAATGATACAAGAACTTCAACTACAAGATGCTTGGAGGGAAATCAACCAAAATAAAAAACAATTTACATTTTATTTGAATCCACATCAATCATGGTCCAGAATCGACATGGCCTGGATGACAACAGAGCTCAGGTTAGACATCAAACAAATAGAAATTGCAGCAAATACATGGGCAGATCATAGTCCGATTGTAATAACATGGAAGGGTCAACAAGCACGGAGAAGTTGGATGATGGATAAAGACATCATAAAGGATAAACAATATGAGGAAATGATTCAAAGAGAATTGAAAATATTTTTCCAAATTAATGTAAAAGAACATACTAGTCTTCAAAATGTATGGGATACAACAAAAGCTTATATAAGAGGCCTAACAATCGCCTACATAGCAAAAAAAAAAAAAAAAGACAAACAACAAACAAAAGAGAATTTATTGATGCACCTGCAACAATATGAATCAGACCTACAGGAAGAGCCACATAATAAAGAAATTAAAGAGAGAATTAACCTTACAAGACACAAAATAAATCTAATTACAACAACGGAGATAGCAAGGAAAATTAAAATGGCTAAACAAAACCAATTTGAACACGCAAATAAAACTGGCCAGTGGCTGGCCTATAAACTGAAAAAAGAAAAAGAGAAGAAGATGATACAACAATTAAAAGACGAAGATGGACAAATATACCATAATAATGAGGATAAAAAACGAATCGCAAGGGACTTCTTTCAAAACCTATATGCAAAAGAAGAAATTCAAGAGGAAGACACTATAAAATATTTAAGCAAAATAAATATTCAGGAACTAAAAGAAAACCATACCGAATTATTGAATAGACCAATTTCCATGTTAGAGCTAACAGAAGCAAGAAACAAAAAAACCAACAAAACATCGGGACCTGATGGCATACCATCCGAATTTTCTAAGATATTCCAGCAATCACTAGATGACATTTTAATACAGGTATTTAATGACGCACTTCTAGAAGCTGAAATTCCACAATCATGGACTGAAACAATCATTACGTTAACACCAAAACAAGATTCGGATCCTACTGAAATTAAGAATTATAGACCAATATCTCTTCTTAATGTAGATTACAAATTATTTACATCTATTATAACACAAAGACTGAAAAAATTAATTAATCACTACATACATCCAGACCAAAATGGCTTTATTCCCAGACGACAAATCAAAAATAATACAAGGACAATTATCGATACCCTTGAATACTATGAACAACGACCAGATAAGCAAGTAGCATTAATTTTCCTGGACGCACAAAAAGCGTTTGACAATCTTAATTGGACATTCTTAATAACACAATTGAAAATGATGAAATTTGGAGGAAGATTTCAAAATATGATTAAAAGGATATACAATACCCAAACAGCAAAAATATTGATTAATGGAGAGACAACAGAACAATTCGATATAAAGAAAGGAGTGAGGCAAGGATGCCCCCTATCCCCCCTATTGTTTATATTAACATTGGAAATATTATTGAAAGAAATTAGGGAAGATAAAGAAATAACGGGATTAAGGATAAAGAACCAGGAATACAAACTGCAAGCATTTGCGGATGATATAGTACTCATCCTAGAACAACCATTACAATCAGGATCCAAAGTACGCGCAAATTATTGACAAAAATAGAACAATATGGGGAAGTAGCGGGCCTGAAAATCAATAAACAAAAAACAAAAATGCTAACGAAGAACCTCACCAAAAATCAAGGGAAAGAATTGGAAAATATATTAGGAATACAAATAGTAAAGAAAGTAAAATATCTAGGGATTTGGCTCACCAACAGAATATCAACACTCAAAGAAGATAATTATAATAAATTGGCCAAACAAATAGAAAAAGATTTAGAATTATGGACTAAGTTACAGTTATCATTTCTAGGTAAAATCGCCTCCATTAAAATGAATATTCTGCCAAGGATGCTGTATCTATTCCAGGTGATACCAATAAATCCAGGAAAAACCTACTTCAAAGATTTTGACAAGATGATAATAAAGTATATTTGGCAGGGGAAAAAGGCAAGAATTAAACTAAAACACCTACAGGATAAACGAGAAAGAGGAGGACTGGGGCTTCCAGACTGGCAAACTTACCACAAAGCATCATCACTAACATGGATTAAAGAGTGGATCGAGCTCAGAAACAAACGTATATTAACACTAGAAGGCTTTGATTTGGCGAAAGGATGGCACGCATATCTATGGGAAGAGAAACCTAAAAAACATGAACAATTCCGAAGACATATTGTGAGAGATACATTGCTAAAGATTTGGACTGAATTTAGGAAGAACCATTACGATAGAATCCCATGGTGGATTTCAACAATGGAAGCACAAATATACCCAAATACAACGGACACAAATAAAATGAAAACATATCAAGAACTCTTAAATGATGAAGGAAAATTAAAAACAAGAGAAGAATTAAAAGAACAAGGTGTGGAAATTGACTGATGGCCATACCTACAATTAAAATCCAGATACAAAACGGACATGGAGAATTATGGAATTCAAAAAGAACTAAATGAACTGGATAAAATACTACTGGGCCCAAATGAGAAATTAATAACTAAAATTTACAATTTTTTACTTGCATATAAATTAGAAGAGGAAATAGTAAAAGAATATGATTACATGGGTGAAGAACTTCGGATATAACATTGAACTAAGTAAATGGAAAAAACTATGGAAAGTTAATAGTAAATTGACATTATCAGTATCATATAAAGAAAATGCTTATAAGATGTTTTACAGATGGCATCTTCCCCCAGCATGGATTTCAAAAATGTTTCCCAACACTTCCCCACTTTGCTGGAAATACAAAATACAAAAAGGGACATACTACCACATGTGGTGGTTATGCCCAAAAGCAAAACAATTTTGGAATAAAATTAAAATCCAATTGGAAGAAATAACAACACAAAAAATACCATTAAAACCGGAAACATATTTATTGGGTATATTCACAAATAGTTACAAAAAAGAAACAATATATTTAATTACACATATTTTGACCGCAGCAAGAATCATCTTTGCACAAAATTGGAAATCAGAAGAAATCCCATCACAAGATAAAATAATATCGAAAGTAATGGAATGTGCCGAGATGGACAAACTCACTAAAGAAATCCAAGAAAAGGAAGAATCTGAATACTACCTGGTTTGGCAAAAGTGGTATCAATGGCTGGAGAAAAGGAAAACGAAATATAAAGATGATCCTAAAAGATTTGAACCAAACCGTGTACCAAGGAAATACAATAGAGTTACAACAAAACTTCAAAAACTATCGTTATATAAGGTGAGATGTGGGAATATACACTGAGAAATACAATTTACCGATGTATTTTCTTAAGAAATAAGATATCATGTTCAAATGTTGTACATGTTGTGTATTGTTTTACTTGTACCTGTTTGTGTTTTTTTTCTCTCTTCTTTCTGTGTGTGTATGTTTTTAATTCAATAAAAAATTTTAAAAAAAAATATTTACAGCACTTTTAGACACAAGACTTGGATGTTTTCTTAACCAATTTATTCACCCAGATCAGAATGGATTCCTGCCCAACCGACAGCTACGTGATAATATGAGAATGGTGATGAACATTTTAGAGTATTATGAAAATTGTCCGGATAAACAGTTATCCTTGATTTTTGTCGACGCCCAAAAGGCGTTCGACAGAGTGAGTTGGGATTTCATGATTTCCTAAATGAAATATATGGATTTCGGTGAAAAGTTCATGGGAGCAGTGCAGGCAATCTACCGTGAACAGACAGCAAAAGTATTAATCAGTGGGGAGGAAACAGAGAAGATTTGGATTGGTAGGGGTACATGGCAGGGTTGTCCAGTTTCTCCGCTATTATTTGTGCTAACACTAGAACCATTGCTTAGGGAGGTTAGGAGGAATACAGAAATAAGAGGAATGAGGGTTAGGCATGAGGAGGTGAAAGTTCAGGCATATGCGGATAATCTAGTTTTCATACTGGAGGACCCATCAGAATCAGTTCCAAAGCTATTACAGGTACTCAGGGATTATGGGAGAGTAGCAGGATTATTAATTAACGAGGAAAAAATGAAAATATTAGTTAAGAACATGACGCAGAGGCAGAGATGCCAGTTGGAGGGACTCTTGGGGATGCAGATAACTAATAAAATAAAATACTTGGGAATTTGGTTGACACCAAGGTGTTTTTCGGTAAAGGAGGATAATTATGTTCCCCTTTATAATCAGACAGTCAGAGATTTAGAGAGCTGGAAAAATTTACAACTATCACTTATGGGAAGGATAGCTGCCGTCAAAATGCACATCCTCCCCAAATGGTTGTTTTTGTTCCAAACTGCCCCGGTAAGCCTGGATAGGGAATTCTTCAATACCTTGAACAGAGCTATTTCTAAATTTATTTGGCAAGGTAAAAAAATCAAGGATTAACCTTAAGATGATGCAGGAACCTAGACATAGAGGGGGATTTGGACTCCCAAATTGGGAGCTTTACCATCAGGCAGCCATTCTGATATGGGTGAAGGATTGGATCGCCCTGAAAAGGAGGCGGCTATTGGCGGTAGAAGGCCACGGCCTCCAACACGGTTGGCATCATTTTTTATGGCCAGGACAGTCAACCCGACTGAGGTATTTTCGGAATCATTATTTACGTAAGACCCTAGGAGATACCTGGGAAAGACTTAGGAGAAAGTTGTATCTGAAGATACCATGTTGGATCTCGACCCAGGAGGCCCTGGTATACCCGACGTTATATAAAGGAGAGAAGGTCTTGACCTATGAAGACATTTTGGATACTCAAGGCAGACTGAAGACACGGGAACAACTGAAGTCGGAGGGGTGTAATATAGACTGGTGGGCCTATACCCAAATACACTCAAGGTGGAAGAAAGATCAGGAGAGTGAAGGGATATATCATGGGAAACAAGAATTGGATAAAATATTGTTAGGTAATGACAGGAAAGTTTTATCGAAATGCTACTCTTACCTATTATCATTGAAAGTGGGGGAGGAAGTTGTCAAAGACTCCATGATTGCCTGGGGGTGAAATATGGGTTATTCATTAGATTTTCAAGAATGGGAGGAGATTTGGCTTAAAAATTTAAAATTAACTATGGCATCCTCTTATAAAGAGAATATTTACAAGATGGTTTATAGATGGCACCTACCTCCAGCAAGACTTGCTAAAATGTTCCCCGGGACATCTCCACAGTGCTGGAAATGTGGGCATAGCAATGGAACCTACTTCCACCAATGGTGGACATGTCCGCCGGCAGCCAAATATTGGATGAAAATACGACAATGGTTGCTTGAAATTACACACTGTAGAGTGGAACTGAAACCTAAAACTTTTCTGTTGGGGGTTAGACCCGCAAATATTGGATTGACTAAATGGTATCTGATGCTGCACATAATCACTGCAGGGAGACTGGCATTCGCGCAAGAATGGAAGAATGAGGACTTACCAACGGACTCAAAAATAATTTATAAAATTATGGAATGTGCGGAGTCCGACAGACTTACAAAACTGATCAAAGGTAAAAGAGATTCAGATTTTTATTGTAGTTGGAACATGTGGTATGATTGGATCCAGAAACGATGGGAGAGAGATAAAGGTTAATGTTGGATTATAATTATAGATGATCGTCTAATTATGGTAATCAATAAGTATTGGAAATGTAAATTTGTATATAAGAATATGTAAATAATTTCTATTTTTACTTTCTGATTATTGGTATATATATAGAAAAACTATTATATATTTGTTTTTGGTTTTTTTTGAACTATAATAAAAATTTATTTTAAAAAAAGATATTTGTAAAGTTTTATATATACTTAAAAAGTGTGATCTATAGCAAATATTAGTTAGTAGTTAAAAATTAATTCAAATACTCTTAGAAACTTTGTGAGATTTTATATTGAATTCTGAAAATTATGCTGCTGATACCTGTTTATATCAATGTATATATTTGTAAAGTGTGATTTATATCATTTATAGTATTGTCTATTTCTATTTAATATAAGTTAAAATTTAGGATAACGTATATGAATTGACAATTGTTATTTGTAATTTATAGCCATAATAATATAGAATAACATATAGAAAATTGTTATTAACCATTGGGTTATATTTATTAGAATATATTATCATTGACTTTAAAATACTAAACACATTAAGAAACCTTAGGAAAAACCATAGATAAAAGAAAAGACAATTCTAGCGTATTATAGCCTGCCAACAACCATAACAGAGACATAACAAAGAAAATTGATCAGAGGTAGGCCTGCTAGAGAGAAAGATCTTTAGAAGAACAAGTAATTTATGGTAGTGTGGAAAAATTTTCTTAAAAATTTAAAGATGACAAGTACGGCTACAATTACCAAAACTGTAAAGAAAACTACACCAATGGGCTCCCCATCGGGTCAAAAAATAATGGCCGATATGTCATGCAGTGAAAAATTAGGATCTACATCAAGCTTACAAAGCATGCAGATGACGTTAAATATGATACAGGAAGTCATGATGAAGACACAAGAAACAATAACCAACAACCATAAGGAAATGAAAGGCAATTTGGGTGAAGTGAAAGGAGATATAAGGAAACTGGATGATAGAATGGAGAAAATCCAGGCAACGATAACTAAAAATGAACAGAAAATAAAAATGGTAGAAGCAAGAGCAGAACAGACTGAAAAGAAATTGGAAGGGATGGAAGAAAGGTTGATAGCAGCAAATAGGGATCTGGAGGAGGCAATAACCCATCTTGAACTGGAAAGATCTGCATTTTATTTAAGGTTTCAAAACATAATAGAGACTAAAGAAGAAGATCTAACTAAACTCATGATAGAATTGTTGGCAGACCCCCTACAGATGGATAAAAGTGAATTGCAGAACAACATAGATGAAATATATAGAGTGTACACGAACTATGCACAACGACGGCATAGATTGCCCAGGGAAATACATGTCAGATTTACAAAGTAGACTATCAGAGATGAGATGTAAAAGAAAACAAGAGATGACCAATTAATATACAAAGGAAAGGATGTTATAACCCTCAAACAGATACCGAGAAGGATCAGGGAGCAAAGAAGGAATTACCATTTCCTCAGCACACAATTAAAGTATAAAATAATGTTTCGTTGGCTGATTCCTGAAGGTGTGTTAATAACCCGGCAAGACAAGAAAATAAGAGTTGACACCCTAGAGAAAGCCCAGGAATTCTATGAAAAATATATAGTGGCAGAGGAAGAATCAGATAGTAGAGAGGAGTTGGAAATTAAAAGTCAAGAAGATAGTAGAGTTAGAATTGGATAATATATGTTTAATTGGGGATTTTAATGCGGTAGTGGACCCAAAAAAAGATTACAAAACAGGCAAAAAAAGAAATCATCAGAGGAGAACACTACCAGATTCATTTTTTGAAATGATTCAAGAACTAACCCTAAGAGATGTATGGAGAGAAGCTAACCCGCAGAAAAATCAATATACTTTCTTTTCCAACACCCATAATTCGTGGTCCAGGATTGATATGGCATGGATGGATCCAGAAACGCAGAAAGATATAGTAGAAATAGAGATAACCCCAAATATCTGGGCAGACCACAACCCATTAATAGTCAAATGGAAAGAAGAACAAAAAAGGAAAGGGAGATGGACCATGAATCAGAGGGTTGTAAAAGAAAAAAAAATACCCAATATGTAGAGAAAGAGCTAATGTTTTTTCTAAAAGAAAATTGGAATTAACATACCATGGTAAAGTAGGACGTAAAGTGAGATTTGAACATAAGAATGAAATGATACAGGGTTGGATTGGATGACCTCTAAAGGTCTCTTCACCTAGCTATTTTAAGAGACATTTTCTGAGTTCCAAATGTCAAACCACAGAGTCAGCTAGTTTTCTCACCTCTGAGTCAAAGCGCAGAGCTAAAACCACATAAGTCAATATGAAACTAGTATTTCCTGCATGATGCCTGTGTCTCAGACGCAAGATATAATCAGCTTTTCTGCCAGCAATAAGGGGCCTAGCCAATAGGAATGATCTAACATATTTCCGTGTTTTGCTGCTTTTGAAGACTATAAGAATGTGTGTCTTAATCAGAACGTTGTTCAGATGTTAGATGGTTATCTTTTCTGTCTGAACCTTTGGCCAAAATAAAGCTTCTCTTGATCTCGAAGTCTGAGTCCTTTGATTTTCTGCAACATTTCTGGCAACTCTGCCGGGACTTGGAGCGATATTTCGCAGAGTACGGCACGGACCGACCAGTGCCCAATCAAGGCCGTCTCGCCCAACCTTCAGGCGCCACTGAAAGTTTTCTCTGGGAGGAGGCAGACGGCCCCTCTGGGGTATTCGGTGGCCTCCGACTGATCCAAGAGCTAGACGAGATCAAGACAAGCCAATAAATAACGCCGGCTGAGAAAAGAAGATGCCTGCAGGCAAGTATTGTGGGAATTGTAGGCCCACTCTCTTGAGAGTGGAAGAGGGGGCCTGATCACCCCCGTGGGTCCGGGAGCGTCCCTTCCTAACGGAACCGGCTTATCCTAATGAGACTCTAGAACTGTGTGGGTGGTTAAGCCATTGCAGTTCCTGTTGGCGACCGTTGAGTGTCCGGCACCGCGGGTCAGTGGCAGTGTCTTAGAAAATGGGTGGCGGAGAAAGTGTTCCCCGAACACCTCTTCAATGTATGTTGAAGAATTTTAAGAAAGGTTTCAGTGGGGATTATGGAGACCCCCAAGGCCAATCCAGGTGACCTAAAGAAATTCTGTGAAAATGAGTGGCAAATAGTAGCAAAGCAGAATCCTGAATGGCTTCGTAAATGCTGAATTGAACTCATGCATGGCCCGAATGAAAGGAAATTTTGTTGGTTTTTTTTTGTCTTGTGAAAATCCCAAAAGCAAACCCCAGGATTTTTATGAAATTGTGAAGTTGTGAAGTGTAGGAGGTGCCCATACTTCTCTGAGTTGGGGGCAACAGGTCCTCCCAGATTCCCATTTTTTAAGAGGGGTCTGAAAACCAGTGGCGGAGAATTCCCTAACAAGAAGAAGTACGCATACGCCGTAAGGGAACCGGTGTCCTCTCCAGGCCTTTTCCCTGAAAACTGACGTTGTGTAGCCTGGCTGAACCAAAGTGTGAAACCCCACATCAGAAGGGGAAACATGGGAAGTTGCAGCTCGAGGGTGGTAGATACCCCTTTAGGAAACTTGTTTGAGGCATGGGACGAGAGGCAGATGCCTGTCCTGGCCAGTATGAAGAAGAGAGAGAAAAACATATGTAGGAAATGGGCTTTGCTGAGGGATGACACAGGAAAACCAATTTGGCTAAATAAAGGTACTTAAAAGAAAAGGGAAAATGTTGGGGGTTTTGTTTGTTTCTTTGTTTGTCTCTTTCTCTGTCTTCTATGCAACCACGTGGTACATTTGTTAAGATCTGTGCCTTCCCTAATTCAACTGAGATTTAAGGTGGGAATGACTAGTGTGTGTATGTCTAAGTCTTTGTGTGCCTTCAAGGTAATTGCAACTGTTAAATGCCTGATCTCTAGAGATATGAATTTTAAATTGTTAGAAAAGAGTTGAAAGCACTGAGAGGAAGGAAAATGACTTCGCCCAGTTTGGTCTGGCCACCTAGATAGGATGAAGGACAGAGTTCAACTTTTCTTTCTTCTCTGTGCTTTTAAGAAAAGCCCAAGTTTATGAGGAAACGTTTTAAGTTCACTTAACTGCAATACTGATGTGTTGTTGTTTTTTCAAACTCTGCCTACAAGCTATCTATCCCCCCTTCTAATCCTGCAATGTCTTTCCTCACCCAGAAAGGGGGGAGGGGACCTCGTTCTCATGTCTTTTAGCCCTGCACAGATGACTCAAATCTGTGGAAGCAGAGCACATGGTTCCAGATGCTTCCTCCAGTGGAGACCTCCCATCCATTTGAGCCAGAGAATTGGGTTTGGATCCAGTCACAAAAAAGGTCATCACAGCAACCAGAGTGGAGCAGACCTTCCCAAGCCTGACTGACCAGCCTTACCACCGAGCAGACATGAAAGAAAGGACAGTCAGAAATTATTTGCTTTTGAATGGAAGGACTGAAATAATGAACAGGACTATAATAGAAAAGGTGACAAAGGTGTGCCTTGAAACTCACCTTAAGTGGGTGGATGCATTATCACTAGCCTGGGCGATGTACTCCATGCAAAGGGATTAGGTTATCCCCTTTTGAAATGATGTTTGGGAGGCCACCAGTTATTATAATTTGGATAATAAAATACAAAGAATTGAAAATGATTTAACAAACATTCAAGACAATAGTTTAGAAGTAAAGTCTAAAAAGGAAGCTGGTCACGTGATTTATAATGCAGAAGATATAAAGCAAGGAATTGAAAGAGAAGTTGTAATGATGCAATACAGGCTTACAGAATTTGCGATCAGAATGAGAGGTTTACAGGAAAATAACTGTGATGATTTAAGAAAAACATCTGCTCAAGTTCTGGCTGGGATCTTAAAGGTTCATCCTGAGGAGGTATCGTGTAAAATTGATAAGGCCTATAGAGTAAATTCTTGGATTGCAAAGCAAAGGCAATTGCCTAGAGATGTGGTGATATATTTTACAGATAAAGAAATAAGAAATGATATTGTGCAAAAATCCTTCAATTCTACTCCACAACTGAATGGGAGAAAAATTTGGATATTTAAAGAATTGCCGCCTAAGATGTTAAGAGATAGAAAGAAATTTGGACTTTTGGTGACTGAGCTAAGAAAACAAAATATTTTATTCAGGTGGGATGCTCCAGTGGGTATAATATTGAGATATCAAGGAGAAAGATATCAATTAAATACTGTTGAAAAAGCGGAAGAATTTTACTACAAGGTCCTTAAAAAGCAAAATCAACAAGAGATAGAAACTCAAGAAAAGCAGAAGGAGATGGAAGTAATGAAGAAACAACAAATTACAGAGGTCTCCACAGATGAGCCACTTCTGGATTCTCTCTCAGAGGTCTCAGCTGGACTATTTAATATAAGAGAGGCGGTTCCGGATTTTAACGTAATGACTTATCAAGACACAAACCAGCATCGAAATCTATCAGTTGATATACAATTTATAGAACCAGAAAGATTTAAGCCACAAAAGCAAAACCAACAAGATCAAGTTATAGATCAGTATGAAAACCAAATAGTTGATACACAATCTACAGAAAGGAATTCAGGACGGAGATCTAACCCACAAAAAGTCAAGAAAAGAAGAAGCAGGTCTCACAAAAACAAAAACTTTTAAACTAAACAACAGTGTAATGCCAGTTATTTAAGAGATGATTGAATATATGAAAAGATAATGGGCAAAGTATTGGTTTATTTTATCCTGAGGAGAGTGACAGACCTCTGCAGTGCTGAACTTTTGGGATGTGAAAAGGGCCTTAAACTGAATGGATTGGAAATATCTTTTTTTGTTTTTTGGATTTCTTGATAAATATATTACGTTTATGCTGAGTTATATGGCAAGAGAGTTACTGGATTGGGGCACACAGAAGATCTGGTTGTTACCCTATTATGGTGGTTGGAATTAATAATCTGGACAAAAGACACCTCTATAGACATTATATGGAATATAAATATAAAGTCACTCGGGTGGTTGTTTTTTTGTTTTTTTTTTTATATGAAGATATTTGTTACTGATGGGGGCAGATGGTAATTGAAGATACCGAAAATATTGTTGGAATTTGGATGTGATGTTACCCTAACATGGGTGATGGAGTTTATTATCCAGCTGAAAGACGTTACAGAAGATATTATATGGATTACAAGTTTAAAGTCTTTATAGGATTTTATTTACATAAGGGAATTTTTTTTCTAGTGGAGTGGGCAGAAGAATAAAGATATTAAGAACAATTAACTATGGTAGTCTTGTAGGAAAGTGGGTGGAGATAGATTAGGTTACTGATTGTTTAGCTTAAAGAAAAGGGATATTATGTTTAGATGTGAATGTATGTAAAAGATTTGAGTTAAGAGATATAACGATGGGGGGGAAGGAAATGGGTAGCTGAATTGAATAAATGTTAAATTCGGATTTATTATATAGTTTTATAGTGGAAGGTTGCTTTGAAATGTTATATTAATATATATAAAAGATTTGACTTAAGAGATATATGTATGGGAGGTAGTAAAAGGGTAGTTTATGAGCAGTAATAGTTAAATTGGGAGGTATAATAATATTATTATGTTAAATTAAGAGTTATTAGATAATGTTATAATAGAATGTTACTTTGAAATGTATAGTATAGTATAGTATAAGGGGGATATGATAATTTTATTAAAAAGAAAGGGTCAGCATAGGGGGATGGAGTAAGTGGATGGTAAAGTATTATATAATCTGTTATGAATTTGGGTTTTATTATGAAGAAGTCACAGGGGGAGGGGAGGGGGAGGGGGGGTTAGGGAGGAGGGGGGGAAAAAGGGGGAAAATCTGTATTTGAAAAACTTTTTCAATAAAAAAAAGAGTCAATATTATTGGACCAGCTGACATATATAATAATATTGCTTCCAAAATGAATGGGAATACTAAAGGAATTCTAAATACCTAAATTGTGAGAGGAAAAGCCTCTCAGTATATTGCTGCAGCTAATTGATTGATTGGTTTGAACAGTTTGAATGAACCAATCAGAGCACAGCTTCCTGGCTCTGAGTTTCCCGCACTTTCCAACGGTCAGTTAATCAGTATATAAGCAGCACCAGAGTTCACTGCAGAGTTCTCTGCAGAGCCCAGAAGAGAGCAGCAGATCATGGCCAGAGACCTCACCTGAGACCTTACTCCAGAGCTGAAGTTGCTACAAAGAGCTGAGTCACTGTCTTGCTCCTGAGAAGACTGACAAAGAATGCAGAGAGCCTCCCACGCTTGGGAAGAAGATTAGAGCTAATGGACTTTGCTGAGAGGAGAATCTTTTAGGCCGTTGGTGCCTTCTTGTAGGTTTTATTTTTATGTGTTTTTATTAAACCAAGTAGTTTTTCAAGATTCCTCTGTCAACTTCCATGCTTTAGTGCGTTTGTGTGCATATCGGGTCATGGTCCATTCGAATACAGAACCTTTCCTTCACATAAATGCTTTTTTAAAAAGGCTGCAAAAGTCATTAGAAGGACTGTTAAGAGAAAGTAAATGCCAATTTAGTCCCGGGAAAGAAGAGAGAGAGTGAGAAAGAGACTAATTCTGCCTTAGAATGAAATTCCTGCAGGCATTCAAGTTTCTGTTGCCATACCCCATAACAATAAATATTCCTCATATTATATTTGCTGATTGGTCTGCCTTAAAAGGATAACACCTAATTTATGAAAGATCCTTCATTCATACTTGCTCATTGCTTCCAATTGTTATAAATTTCTTTTAATGATTTCCATTTAGTTCCATTGGTATCTGAAAGCTGTTTCATTTAACAACAGTGCTGGAGAAATGGTTTCCTTTGATGAAAGAGGAGAACTAGCAACTGAATTTGATGTTATCAACTGGGTCACCTTCCCCAACCAATCATTTCATCGGATCAAAATTGGAAACATATCTCCAGTGACTTCGCTTGAAAATCTCCTTACTATTTCTGCAGAGGAAATAATCTGGCCCACCATGTTTAACCAGGTTGTTTTGGTACCAATATCAAACCATGGTGAATAATTTATTTTATTTATACTTACTGCTTCAATGCTCAGAAAGTTCTTTCAGGAATTACAGGCATGCAATGACTCTTTTCTCAAAGTGATTCATGAACATGATTACCCTAAAATAAAAAAAACAACATAAAAAATTTACAGTGATTAGAAGAGAAATTTCTATAAAGGAGGATTTACAAAATATAAGGAAAATTCTGTCCCAGAGTTTACATGATTTCTGGGAATGTTGGGGTTTTAGAAGCAGAACCTCAAATTAATAAATAATAAGGTAAAAGTAAAGGTAATAAGATACTCCTTGATATGGCTGCACTTCCTAAATTATACCACTTCCTGTCACATGGTTACTTAAGGATGTACGCTTCATACAAGACGGCCAACCCAGTATACAGCCAGTGAACTTATTTAATTGGTAAACATTTACCCAACATCATATTTTTATAATAGAGCTGCATTTTCCATATCTTAAGTGTTGTTTGTAAGATGATTAAGGCTGCTTCCTTCTCCCAATGTGTCTTTCTGGCCTGTTTGACAATACTTTGTTAATACAGTGGTACCTCGGTAGTCATTGTTAATTGGTTCTGGAAGGCACGATGAGTACCAAAAATGATGAGTACCAAACAAATTGTTCTCATAAGGAATAAGGTTGTGAGTCACAAGGTAGCTGATATCAACAAGTTCTAGGATCTTCATTGAGTATCAAGCGATGAATTCAATGAGTTTCAAAGCAACTGAATTCCAAGGTACCACTTGTGGTCGACAGGTAAAACCCATTATTGTTTTAAAAAGAGACAAAGACCAAAATAATCCTGGAACAAAGTTTATTCTTTGCAAAGGGCCCTTCTCTCTAAAGTAGAGAAAGACGGAAATAAAACAATTTACACAAGTTTTTATAGTCTTCAGGACATTCAGAATACACGTCACTAAAGTACCTTGGGAATCAGTTTCATATCTTACATAACATCTTATATAACATATGCAGTACATAATCCACCCTGGAAATTCCCCAATTCCCAACAGAAATACCCCTCAAAAACATCAATGGCGTACTTCCTTTAATTAATAAGGGCAAGTTAACCCAAGAGCATATTTCCTGCAAAACAAACATCCTCTAAAAAACACAGGAATTACACACTTCCCTTCTCATGTTCTTAAATGTCAGCTAAATTATATAATCAGGTTATACAAGGTAAAACAAAACCTTAACATCATTTTAAAATGGCGTAACTCAGGTTATGCTTTTACAGGAATAATTCCTATTTTTCTCACACCACTTAAATACTAGTCAAATCCAATTCTTCAGATGCAAGAATTCCTGAAAGGTTAAGTAATAATTTCTCAGTTTTCCTTTTTAATAGGTTCAGCCCTTTTCTATGTGCAATCCCCCATGCTTATCAGGTTGCAGCAAAATAAAAATAGAAGGAAAGCTCTATTGCTGCTATAATTGCCTTAAATGCCCAGAAGGTAAAATTTCAAACAAGACAGGTAAGAGATCTAAAGCAGAGATCTAAAGCAGAGATCTATTGCTATGTATTTTGTGCAATGCCTTATATTACTCTTTAATTATAAACAGTAGTTTACCATCTCTTTACAAATTTGTCCATAATTCATTTGACAATAATTCTGGAGAGATGTTGATTACTTAGGAGTCTATTCAAATATCATGACATCTTTTTTACTTTGAGAAAGATAAACCAGACCATAAAAATAAATCTTTTCTTCTATGGTTTCTATGAAAGTAAAGAGATTTCAAGATTGGGTGGAATGAACATGCTATAACTTTGGGAGTTGCAGTTCGGAAAGATTTAAAATAAATGGTAAAGGAGAGATCTCAGTTAGTTAAGCTAGTCTAATTTCCTGATTGTGTATTTTTGGAAACAAAAAATAATTTAAATTTAGATTATTTATTTATGTATTCACCACATTTCTATACCATCATCTGAATTAAGTGAATCTGGACAGCTTACAGGTTTTTAGGTACCTTAGTAAAGTAGAATAACATAACCTTTGGGTCTTTCTTTCAGTTCCAGAACTCCCTAGTAGCATACAGGACAATAGACGTTTTCTAGATTAAACCCATCAGAATTTCTTTTTGTTTTATGCAGCACAGCTGTCAGAAATAATACATCATCATAACAGAATAATAGAGTTTGAGTGGACCTTGGAGGCCTTCTATTTCTACTATCTACTCAAGAAGGCAACCTTATACCTTTTCAGACAACTGGATGTCTAATATCTTCTTAAAAACTCCAATGTCTGAACACCTACTGGATTAATTGTTATTACTGTCAGGAAATTTCTCCTTAGTTCTAGGTTACTTTTCTTCTTGATTAATTTCCATCCATTGCTTCTTGTCCTGATTTAAGATGGTTTAGAGAATAGCTTGTGTTGTAGCGCGGGAATAACGAGAGGCACAAGCAAGCTAGTGACAACAGCTCTTTAATTCAGGGTGAGATTCAGCAAAGAACCACAGGCAACAGCCCTCCTTATATACAGGTCTGAAATACCCATTAACCAATCACAAGCATTTGTTGCATTTGAATTTCCCGCGCAAAATAGATACATACATAACACCCCTCCATTCCCAGAAGGCACTTATCCTATCTATTCACATATTTACATACAAAATCATGCAGGTGACCAGGGCGTGACTTTACTCTGGTTGACCTGCGCAGTTCAGTTGCTGGAGAGGCGTTGAGCCGGTCAGAGGGACCTCCCGTCTCGCCTGGCTCCGCCAATGGAACCTCCTGGATTTCTCCAGAGGCGTGGCCATCCCTGGCTGGGAGTGTCGACTCGCAGGGGCGGCACTGGAACTCAGGCTTACCCGATAAGTATTCCGGTTTACTCGGGCTTGAGATAGCTGTTTCGGGGAAACTTTGGAAGCTAGGTTTTACAGTATTGGAATTTTCACAGGCTTCACAATTCAAACGTTTGCATAATTGATCTATGTGCCTTCTCCAAATTTTTCCTTGCCCTACGTCCACTGTGTATGATTTTGGACCGGTGATCCCTACAATAATTCCCCCGAGCCATAGTGGGCCACTGGCCTAATTCCTAGCAAATACCGGGGTCCCGATTTGGAATTGTCTCAATCCTCCCTCTTCCCCCTTAAAATTATCTGTGGAGTAGTTTGGGTATAAGCGGTCGAGGGTGCACCTGAGTTTATGGCCCATTAAGAGCTCTGCTGGGCTGCGCCCTGTGGCAGTGCATGGGGTTGCATGTTGTATTGCTAAGAATTGATCAATCCTAGCTTGCCAGTCTCCCGCATCGAGTCGGGACAGTGCTTCTTTGGTCGTTCGTACGAATCTCTCTACAAGGCCATTCGAAGCTGGATGGAAAGGAGCAGATAATGTGTGTCGTATGCCTAACTCGGCCAGATAGCTTTCAAATTGAGTTGCTGTGAATTGGGGCCCGTTATCAGAGACCAGGGTGTGGTTTCCTTGGTAGTCGAGGAGGCGAACTCGTTGCCGTGACAGCTGGTTTTTCTGGAACTTCGGTAGAAGCGATTTAAGTGTAGCCCAGGACATGATTGACAGGGTAGACCCAGTGTCAATTTCCATGTCGCATGGTCTCCCTTCAATTTCTACTCTCGTGTAGACCTTTTCCTCTGCAGATGTGCTGGCTTGGCCGATTCTCGTGCTGTAGGTTTCTCGCTTTTGATTCTCGTGCCGTTTTCTCGCGCCACCATCTCTGGTTGGCTGGTTTGAACGTGTCAGTTCTGGTTGGTTGGAATAGTCACGTGACTTGTTATTTCGCGGAAATTGAGCTCTACAGACTCTAGCCAGATGGCCTTTCTTTTCACAGCACCTGCAAATGGCATCTCTGTATTTGCAGGACTGTCTCTCATGATTTCCGCCGCAACTCGAACAGTTCTTGTGGCGGCGACTTTGCTCACTCTTTTTCTTATCCGTGTGGAAGACGTCCTCGTCTGACTCTTCCTCTGTACTGGTTCGCGCCTCCTCTCTGTGAACGGGGGCTGACTTCGGGCCGTCTTTGCTTGGCTGTGGCCGTTGTAGCGCTTCAGAAGCCTTAGTGGACGCTTCGTGTGTTCTGGCTTCGTCGAGCGTGCCGGCTAACGTTAAATCTGGCTTTGCTAGAAGGCGCCCCTGTAATCAAGTGTCTCTCACGCCACAAATCAACTGCTCGAGTAGCATGTCGTCTAGATCCTGGTAGTTGCAATGCGGTGTGGCTTTTCGAAGGGCAGCCACATATGCGCTGACCGGTTCTCCTTCTCTTTGTACTCGTTGCCGGAGCTCGTAGCGCTGTACAAACTTCGAAGGAACAGGAGCGTAGTGGGCTCTCGGGTTTGCTTGTAGGACATCCCAGGGGACCGTCTGGACTGGATTTGGCTCACAGAGGGACTCGGCCATCTCGAAAACGTCTGGCCTGCAGTGGCTCAAGAAGAGGGCTCTTTTTCGATTCGCAGATAGCCCTTGCATCTCACTTGCTTCCAGGGAACACTCGAACCTGGTCAGATACGACCCCTACTTCTCTCAGGTCGGATCGAAGGGTTTTGGCGGAACGTAGGCAGACATCGCAGCATGTCTCCGTAGACTGCTAGTCACCCTGGCTGAAACTCAGAGCTCTTTTTGATTTGCTTCTTGTGGCCTCAATCCCACCTTCGTCGCCAATGTTGTAGCGCGGGAATAACGAGAGGCACAAGCAAACTACTGACAACAGCTCTTTAATTCAGGGTGAGACTTCAGCAAAGAACCACAGGCAACAGCCCTCCTTATATACAGTTCTGAAATACCCGTTAACCAATCACAAGCATTTGTTGCATTTGAATTTCCCACACAAAATAGATACATACATAACAGCTTGACTCCCTCTTCTTTGTGGCGGCCCCTGAGATATTGGAACACTGTTATCATGTCACTCTTAGTCCTTCTTTTCATCAAACTAGACATATTCAGTTCTAGTAGCTGATCTTTATATGTTTTAGCATTGAGTTGCCAAAGATTATTATCTTTGTTGCTCTTCTCTGCACTCTTTCTAGAGTCTCAACATCTATTTATCATACAAATGTTGATGACAGGCATATTAAATCTCCTTGATCACACTCTATCAGAACAAACTGAAAACACAGTTTAGAAAGTTTCATTAGTCATCTTTCCTCCCATTCGATCAAAACAGTTATAAATATGAGTGCTATAATTTCTTTTTCAGATGCTGATGACTGTTTCCCATGTTCAGAATATGAATATATGAACAAACCTCACAATCTTTGCATTCCAAAACA
This sequence comes from Pituophis catenifer annectens, assembly GCF_029215685.1. Taxonomy (NCBI): domain Eukaryota; kingdom Metazoa; phylum Chordata; class Lepidosauria; order Squamata; family Colubridae; genus Pituophis; species Pituophis catenifer. The sequence continues at coordinate 32,551,968 of NW_027256885.1, read as the reverse complement.
CATCATATTTTTGTCTTATGATGAAACTCTGGGAGTTAGCCTGACAACTACTGCTTTCTTCTTCTCTTTCATCTCAGATTTGGTGCTGCATATCTTCATTAAACACCGAGATACTCCCATTGTCAAAGCCAAGAATAGAAACCTCACCTACATACAATCTGGACCAAAATTAATGACAAAAGTACAACAATATGGAGAAGTAGCGGGATTGAAAATTAATAAACAAAAAACTAAAATATTAACAAAGAATCTTAACAAGCATCAAGTAGAAGAACTGGAAAATATATTAGGAATACAAACAGCAAAGAAAGTTAAATACTTAGGAGTATGGATTACAAACAAAATATCAGCGTTGAAGGAAGACAATTATATTAAATTGGCTAAACAAATGGAAAAGGATTTGGAAAGATGGGCAAAACTCCAATTGTCTCTTTTAGGCAAAATTGCTACCATTAAAATGAATATTCTGCCAAGAGTGTTATACTTATTTAGGGTAATACCAGTAAACCCAGGAAGAACATATTTTAAAGATTTAGACATGTCAGATGTAAATGCCTTATTCTCCAATGTGTAAATAGTATATGAACGGGGTATCAGGGGTTAATTTATTCTTCACTCCTTAATGTATTCATAATTCACCACTCCCACATCTAGCTCCTCCCATTGTATATATAAGGAGCTGTCTACATCTTTTTCCTTGCTTCTATCTGAGAATATTCAGTGAATATAGAATGCCTGCTGTAAATAAAAGAAAATATATTCAAACCTCTAACTCTCACTAATCTTATTGAGTCTGATCCTGAAAATATTGCAACAAGCTGGTAGCAGAGGATGGTTAATTGACTCAATAAAAACTTAAAAATGTCTAAGAAAGATAGGCCCAACACCAGGGCATACAGCAAAGAAATGGAAACAGAACAAGAAATATTCAACGAATCCACAAACGCAATTTCGAGAGAATCCGAAGAATACACCACTGAAGACGAAGAAATTATAGATGAAAATGATGACCAGGAGGAAATCGAAATAGAGAATAACGAACTCAGGTCAGAAATATTAAAACTATTAAAGAGCCAGAAGAATGATGAAAGTCTCATCACGAACCTCCAAGATATGCTGAAGAACAGCGGAACAGCGAGAGAGAAAAACATCACTAATGAAAAGTCTAAAGACCCAAAAACAGTGAGTGATATGACTGCAGAAAAAAATATTGTGAAGAAGAAAAACGGTGATCCAGCGCGAAATTTTGAATGGCAGCCATCTTGGTTTCAACAGGCCTCCAAGGTGAGCGAAGCAGAGCCAATCAAAAAGCTCAATTCAAAATTTCTGGCACGAAAAACGTTATCAGACAACGAAAATGAAAAAGAAGATTCAAACTCCTCAGAAGAATCAGAATCAGAAAGTGAAGGTGATTCAACAAACTACCAAATAAAATCAGCAATGAAAACGCTTTTTGCTGCATTTGGGCCAAAACTAAAAATTACTAAAAAGCTAACGAAGAAACGAGCGAGCAAGCCAATGCCTCAAGACCTGCCCGCTCCCATCCTGACTACGAGAGCGCCGACGCCCGAACCCAGAGAGCCCTGCCGATACCGCCCCACGCCACAGACCGAAGCAAGCACCAACGCCCTCAGAAGAAAAGGAAGAACAGCCGCCGCCGTCAGGACTCCCAAAATCGAACCAGAGACCAATTCATCTGAGGAGGAGCAGAACGAGCGAGCCGCGGTGAGGAGAACCTTTCACGACGACTTCAAGGAAGAAATGGACAACGCACATGCGCAAGACTACGCAGACGGCCCGGGAAGACATGAACTGGCGAGGAGACCGTGCAGGCTCGTTGCGAGCATCCCCATGCCGTTTTGTAACTTTCTGCATTTACGAGACCACGGACTGCCTCAGGTTGTAAGTAATGGACCTAATAATGTCGGAAATTTACCCAGTGACTTCCCAAAGCTAAGGGTAGATGGCATTAATTTGCAAGAATGGTATCAACAGCTCCAGGTTGTCTTTATGAAGGAAAACTTACTATTTTTTATCACTAGTCCCCCAAAAAGACCTTGGACTCTAAAAATAGATTGTTTACACCATAGAGCATTTTTCTTATTAATATCTAGTGTGTCTCCTGCAATGTATCACAGCATTAAGCCAAATCTGACTGTTTCAGAAATTATTCAATGCATGTTTAATTTGTTTCACAGTGACAGTGTAGCTACCACCACAAGGATGTCTAAAGATTTCTTTTCATCTAGGATAAAACCAGGGGTTTCCATAAGTGAGCACTTAATATCTTTAAACAAAATAAGAGCTGAGCTGCATTTAAGGGGGGAGGTGATTTCAGACCAAACAATGAAAAGTGTTATTATCAACTCACTTGATCCATCATGGGACAATTATATAACACATTTAGACACAATCAATCTAGGATACTTATCCATAGAAAGTCTATCCAATAAATTAATAGCAGAAGACAATTCAAGAAGGAATCGTTCTAACAATCACATAGAACACAAACCATATAGGAAAGTAGCTTTCCAAGAAAAATATAATGAAACATTTAAATGTCATAACTGTGGATCCAGGGAACACAATAGGAGAGATTGCCCCAAAATTTCAAAAGAAAGACATAGGTCAGAATATAGAAACAAATACAATTATAGACAGTCTTCCATAGATAGACATAGATATAGAAGCCCACCAAATTACAAAGAGAATAGAGGGGGCAGAGATAATTCAAAGGATAGAAAATCTGGTTCACTAAATGGATTAAATAAACAAGACAACACTAACATACAGCAAAATGAGAACAACAATTGGCTTATTGATTCTGGAGCAACTAATCACACCACTAATAACAAAAATATATTGTCTTCATTTATAGAAGATAAATTTGTAATAAAGGTAGCTAACCAAGAAAAGGTTCAAGTATTAGGTAGAGGGAATGTAACCCTGCCTGGTCTAGGAAAAATAGAGGGGGTATTGTTAATACCTGAAATACCTCATAACATCCTAAGTGCCATAAAACTAAGTAGAGATTCTGACATTAACATTGTTTTTTCTAAAGGAAAAGCGACTTTGGAGAAGAATAAAATAAATATAGGCACTGTGATGATTAAAGGAGGCCTACCTTATCTGATAACAAAGGAAAAATGGTTGCATAACATTGATTCAAATATGGAAGATTGTATTGAAGTAGATAATGAAAATATTAGCAACAGTGACAATGATGAATGTAAAATATCTCATGATCACGTAGATACACACAATGAAAAAAAAACCAAAAATAGGTAAGCCAATTCATGATGAGTGTGCTCACATCTTACATAGGAAGTTAGGACATGCCAGTTTTCCTGTAGTACAAAAAATGACTGAACACGCAGAAGGTGTTAAAATAAAAAATTGTGAAAACTATTTGGAATGCTCAGTATGTAAATCTACAAAACTAAAAACTAGTCCCAGACCAAGAAAATCTACTAGATCAACCAACAAAATTTTTGATTTAGTACACATGGACTTAGTTGGTCCATTAACTCCATCAATCACTTATAGAAAACGTTACTTCTTGACAATAGTAGACGATTATAGTCGCTATGGATTTGTTTATACATTAAAACACAAAGATGAAACCTTTCAAAAATTTAAAGAATTTTATAAACGCATAGAAACACAACACAATATCAAAATAAAACAAATTATGACAGATAGGGGATGTGAATTCATGTCTAAAGAATTCTCCCAATGGTTAAAAGACAAAGGAATGTTACATTACACATCTAGCCCATTTTCTGCGTTCCAGAACGGGATTGTGGAGAGGAAGAACTCAACATTACAAACCATGATTAGATGCACATTGGAAGATGCTGGCTTAAGCAAACAATTCTGGTCAGAAGCCTTACATTATTCAAATTACACACAAAATAGAACCTGGTCCAGCATTGTAAATAAGACACCATATGAAGTGATGTATAATAGGAAACCAAAATTAGCACACATGCACATATTTGGAGTCACTGCAGACGTACACATACCTAAGCAATTAAGAAGAAAGGGAGAAAACGTATCCAGAAGACTCAGATTTATGGGTTACGAGACAGGCACTAAAGGATACAGATTCATTGATAATAATAACAAATTTATAGTCTCCAGAACAGCTGTATTCCACGAACAGGCCAACTGGTCTAAAATACATCTTAATGAAATATTTCCAAATAACAACAAAGATACAAAATCTCATGAGAAAGAGACTATAGAAAAGCAAGATATCAACAAATATAAAAACAAAACCAAAACATGGACAAATAGCCAACACAAAATAAAAACAGATACACTAACAAAAAAGGAAGCAAGATATTTGCATGATAACGATAGTAAACCTAAAAGAACTATTAGAAACACCAGAAATCAAATACCAAATAAATACAAGGATTATATAATGCATATGGATGGTGAGCCAACAACACCTAATACATATGAGGAAGTGTTAAAACTCCCTAGTAAAGAAAAAGAAAAATGGGAATTAGCGATGAAAAAAGAGATGGAAAGTTTACAAGGACTAAATGTATTTACACCTGCAGTTGCACCTAAAGATAAAACAATTATTGGTACCAGGTGGATATATAAAATTAAGAACTTAGAGGGAGGCAATACCCTATACAAAGCTAGACTAGTTGCACAAGGTTATGCACAGAAATATCCGGAGGACTATACTGACACGTATTCCCCCACAGTAAGAACAGAGAGTGTCAAAACAGCTCTAGTGGTAGCATCAGCACTCAATCTTGATGTATTCCAATATGACATACAGACTGCGTATCTACACGCAAAACTAGATAAGGAAATATATGTAAGAGCACCTCACAGTCAATACACAAACAAAAATGAGATTTGGTTATTAAACAAGAGTTTATACGGGTTAAAACAATCTGGTAAACAATGGTATGATTGTTTAGTAAAAGTACTTAAAACCATGGACTTCAATGCTACCACTGCTGATAACTGTTTCTTTGTAAAAAAGGGTGATGATTACATAGAATTTGTATTGATTTATGTGGATGACATTTTATACATAGGAAAACATAAAGAGAGAAGAGAAACTTTTGTAACTAAGCTAAATGAACATTTCTCGTTAAAATCTCTAGGCAAAGTAAACAAATATCTTGGTGTTCAAATTAATAAGACTAAAAGAGGATTCAAACTTACTCAGAGAGATAAGATCATAGAACTTTTAAATAAATGCAATCTAAATAATGCCAAACCTTGTGATACTCCTATGCAAACTGACTTTCTAAGAAATACTGATGAATCTTCTCCCGAATTCAAAGATAACACATTTTATAGATCAATCATAGGTTCACTTCTTTATATATCTAATTGGACAAGACCAGATATCGCTTTACCACTCAATTTATTATCCAGACATGTCAGCAAGCCAACAATGTATCACTGGGAAGCTGTTAAAAGAATTTTAAGATATCTGAAAAGTACACTAGACTTTTGTTTGATGTTAGAACCTAACGATAATAAAGAACCAAAGCTTACATGCTACGCAGATGCGGACTGGGCTGGAGACACCTCATGTAGAAAAAGCACATCTGGCTATATATTCCTCTTAAATGACTGTCCAGTTTACTGGTACACTGGTAAACAAGAACTAGTGGCCACTTCAACGACAGAAGCAGAATATGTTTGTTTATCCAAAGCTGCAAATAACCTTGTATGGTTTAATGATTTAATTTCAGATGTTTGGAAAAAACCTGCTTTGCCTTTTGTTATGCATGAAGACAACAAAGCAGCCATTGAAATATCTAGATCTGACGCCATTGGACAAAGGTCCAGACACATAGATATAAAATTTAAACATGTGAGACAATTATCTCAGGATGGATTTATTAAAGCAGTGCATTGTGATACTTCAGAACAATTAGCTGACATATTGACAAAGCCTTTACCTTCTAAGCAGCACAAATATTTAACTTCTAAATTGTATGTTTTGTATTGTCCTGAATCTGAATGTAATTGGTGTTGCATAACGAATCGGCATTTAGAGGGGGATTTGTCAGATGTAAATGCCTTATTCTCCAATGTGTAAATAGTATATGAACGGGGTATCAGGGGTTAATTTATTCTTCACTCCTTAATGTATTCATAATTCACCACTCCCACATCTAGCTCCTCCCATTGTATATATAAGGAGCTGTCTACATCTTTTTCCTTGCTTCTATCTGAGAATATTCAGTGAATATAGAATGCCTGCTGTAAATAAAAGAAAATATATTCAAACCTCTAACTCTCACTAATCTTATTGAGTCTGATCCTGAAAATATTGCAACAAGACAGAATGATATTAAAATTTATTTGGCAGGGAAAAAAAGCAAGAATCAAATTAAAACATCTACAAGACAAGAGAGAGAGGGGGGGAATGGGACTCCCTGATTGGCAGAGTTATTACAAAGCCTCAGCGTTAATATGGATAAAAGATTGGATCGAACTCAAAAATATAAGAACATTAATATTGGAAGGTTTTGACTTAACAAGGGGATGGCATGCATATCTTTGGGGAGAGAAAATTGCAAAACAAGAACAATTTCACAGACATATTGTAAGAGACAACTTGCTTAAAATATGGAATGAAATCAGAAAATATCACTATGATAGGATTCCTAGGTGGACTTCCATAATGGAAGCATATATTTATCCAAATACAATAGATACAAATAAATTAAAAACATATAAGGACATCTTAAATGAAGAAGGAAAATTAAAAACAAGAGAAGAATTGAGAATGCAAAATGTGGAAATAGAGTGGTGGTCATATTTGCAATTAAAATCCAGATATAAATCTGATATGGAAAAAACTGGAATTCAAATGGAACCAAATCAGTTGGATAAAATTTTATTAGGCCCCAATGAGAAATTAATAACCAAAATTTATAATTTTCTATTGGAATATAAACTAGCAGAGGAAGTAGTTAAAGAGAATATGATCACATGGGCGACGAATTTTGGGTATGCAATAGAATTAAATAAGTGGGAAAAATTGTGGAAAAGTATTAATAAATTAACATTATCTGTACCATACAAAGAAAATGCTTATAAATTGTTCTATAGGTGGCATCTACCACCGGCGCGAATTTCTAAAATGTTTCCCAGCACATCTCCACTCTGTTGGAAATGTAAAGCGCCTAAAGGGACATACTATCATATATGGTGGTCATGTCCCAAAGCTAAAAAATTCTGGAACAATATAAAAATGCAACTGGAACAAATAATAACTCAAAAGGTACCATTAAAACCAGAAACTTATTTATTAGGCATACCTACAAGCAAATATGAAAAAGAAATAATATATTTAATAACACACATTTTGACTGCAGCAAGAATTATATACGCACAAAATTGGAAACAAGAAGAGGTCCCGACTCAAGAGAAATTAATATCCAAAATTATGGAATGCGCTGAGATGGATAGACTTACCAAGGAGATCCAAGGAAAGGAAGAATCTGAATATTATCTAGTCTGGCAAAAATGGTATAAATGGTTAGAGGGAAGTGAAAAAAAAAAGAGAAGAAGAAAGAAAGAAAAATTAAATAAAAGAAAAGATATCAATAGAGTAAAATAAATTTTTACATCAAATGAAATTTAAGAAAGAGACACGAGATATCAATAAAATAATATCATTATATAAGGTGAGAGAAATATTGTATATTGAAGAATATAGGAAATTGATATTGTAACAATTCAGATATTATAGATAGATTTCATTAATATGATGCTTGTTGTAAATTGTTTTACTTGCATTTATAAATGTATTATGTCGTTTCTTAAATTAATAAAAGTTTAAAAATTTAAAAAAAAAAGAAAACCTCACCTACATTCTTCTCATTGCTCTCCTGCTCTCCTTCCTTTGCACTTTGCTTTTCATTGAGGAACCTGATCAAGTAAAGTGTCTCATGCGACAAACGACTTTTGGCATTATCTTTTCTGTAGCCCTTTCTTGTATATTGGCCAAAACAATCATAGTGGTCCTTGCTTTCATGGCCACCAAACCAGGCTCCAAAATGAGGAAATGGGTGGGGAAAAGGCTGGCCAATGTTATCGTTCTTTCTTGCTCCCTAGTGCAAGTCACCATCAGTAGTATATGGCTGGCAATTTCTCCCCCATTCCCAGATTCAGACATGCACTCTATGGCTGAAGAAATTGTCCTAGAATGTAATGAAGGTTCAGCCTTCATGTTTTATAGCATCCTTGGTTTTATGGGTTTTTTGACTGCTATCAGTTTTACAGTGGCTTTCTTTGCTAGGAAGCTACCTGATAGTTTCAATGAAGCCAAATTTATCACCTTCAGCATGTTGGTCTTTTGCAGTGACTGGATATCATTTGTTCCCACCTATCTCAGCACCAAGGGGAAGTACATGGCAGCTGTGGAAATCTTCTCTATTTTGGCTTCTGCAGCTGGTTTGCTGGGCTGCATTTTTGCCCCAAAATGCTACATTATTGTTCTGAGGTCTGATCTGAACAGAAAAGAAAAGAACAGAACAGTTGGTAAAGAAACAAAACTGACTCTTTTGATCCAGCATGCTATAAAGTTTCCAAATTGTGATAGAAATCACCCATAGGAAAACCAGGAGGTAAAAGCTAATGAAAAAAAATGAAAGGAAAGGAGAAATGTGAGAAATAAAATGTGAACCTGGTTTTTGCCATTTTGTACTACCATTAAAAAAATTAATAACCCAAAGACATAAGGGGAAAAAAAAGATGTAACTCATATAAATGATGGTAAATCGTTTGGCAATATAAAAACTTCTAAAGCAGAATTGAGAAAATAAAAAGAGGATATATGTATTAGTATTTCTAGGATTAGGGATTTAAATCTTTCAGCAGTCTTGACATTTCCATAATATTAGCTGCTTATCAATGTAAATTTCATAACACAAATAACTAATACAACTTAAAATTACTTACTATAGTAAATAATATACAGCAAAGTGCAAACCACATGGATTTATCCAACGTAAATCAAAAGACGCAGCTGTCCAAGAGTAGAAATACACCATATAGTTTATACAACATATAGTGTAAGGACTGTAAGAGGCCCTGTGTAGGACAAAAGTCAGAAAGTTAGTAGAGCAGATCCATGAACACCAACCAGTAAACATAATCAGAAGACATGATGGAAATGCCTAGTTTCAACTGAGAATCAGAGACCAAGCAAGTGCAAAAATGCATATAGATGTAACAACAACAACTATATATCATTCAAAAGAGACAATCAAAAACAAAAAACAAAACAAAAAGTTCAAAATACCTCCTCACCAGCAATCAACAGAACGATTAATGCTAGACCAATAACCAAGTAAACAACTCCAATCAAGAAACTAGTAATGCAGTCAAACAAGCTAACAGTAAACAACAGCCTAATCAAGGAGCCACGAAGGTCTCACTGACAGGGCAAGCCACTATGTACAATGACAGCAAACCCTACTCCTTTGGAGTACAGATGATATTATCTTCTATTCCAATAAAAAATCTGCAGGAAAACAACCAAGCTCAGAGAGCACTAAGGTCCAGACAGTTCAACCTTTAGTTACATATATTCTCTTTTAATGAAACAGCAAAGTTTGGAAAAGATCTATGTATGTATAGTACATTTATATTTATGTGTATGTATATACATAATGAGTATATTTATATTCATGTGTATGTATATATACATAAAGTATATGGGTCTCTCAAGGAAGGAAGGAAGGAAGGAAGGAAGGAAGGAAGGAAGGAAGGAAGGAAGGAAGGAAGGAAGGAAGGAATATCTGAAGAGAAAGATGCTTCTTAACAGCGAGATCCAAGTTTCATTTAATGCAATTTGATTTGATTTACTTTATTGTTTAATTGATGACTGAAATTTCCATTTGAATTCAGCTGTTTTCTCAGTTGGAAGCCAACTGCAGATCCTGGAGAACAAAACTTTTTACATTTCTCATTTAGTTCTCTCTGTACCCCCTCGTGATTATTTTGTCCTTAATTGCAGGCTACAATACCTTGTGTATCACAAGTTCGTTTGTTCACCTGAGCATGTCTAGTTCTCTACAATCATGATAATTCATTCTTATTTTCAATCTCTAAGGAGTTACAGAAAATACTAAAAGTAATGTATTTCCACAACAATAAAGATGCAATATTCTTTTTTCTCCAAAGCTACAGCTAGAGGACAAAGTCCTTGTCACAAGTAAATGCCTTATTCTCCAATATGGAAACTGTATATACTCGGGGTATTAGGGGTTAATTTATTCTTCCTCCCTTAATATATTCATATGTAACCACTCCCATACTTTACTCTGCCTTGTGAATATAAAAGGAGCTGTATGCACCTCCTCCTTGCTTCTATCTGCGATTACTCAGTGAATATAGAATGCCTACTGTAAATAAACAGTGTTATGTTTGAATACTTTATTCTTAGATCAATTATTGAGTCTGATCCTTAAAATTATGCAACAATCTGGTAGCAGAGGATGGTTGAATTGACTCAATAAAACTTTAGATATGCCTAAGAGAGAAAACTCCAGAAACAAAAGAGAAAGACCCAACACCAGGGCACACAGTAAAGAAATGGAAACGGATCAAGAAATGATCGATGAATCCACAACTGCAATATCGAGAGAATCTGAAGACTGCACTACAGACAACGAGGAGATAATGGATGAAACTGATGACCAAGAAGAGAACGAAATAGAAAACAACGAACTCAGGTCAGAGATACTGAGACTCTTGAAAAGTCAAAAGAATGACGAAAATCTCATCGCGAACCTCCAAGACATAATAAAAAACAACGGAGCAGCGAGAGAGAAACACATCGCAACAGATGAACCTAAAGAATCAAAAATGGTGAGCGAATTACCTGTAGATAAGAATATAACAAAAAAGAAGACTAACAGTCCCACACAAAATTTTGAATGGCAGCCATCTTGGTTCCAACAGACCACTAAGATGAGCGAAGCAGAGCCAATCAGAAAGCAGAATTCAAAATATCTGGCGCGAAAAGCCTTACATGATGCAAAAAACAAAAAAGAGAAAATTTACTCTTCAGAAGAATCAGACATCGAAGAAACTTCAATAGAAATGCAAATAGAATCAGCAATGAAAACGCTTTTTGCAACATTCGGTCCAAAATTAAGAATTACAAAAGAATCAACAAAAGCTAGCAATCGAGAAATAAAGAAAAGACAAGCAAGCAAGCAAACGTCTCAGAATCTACCCGCTTCTATCCAAACGACGAGAACACCGACGCCTGAACCCAGAGAGCCCTGCAAATACCACCCCACGCCACAGACGATCCCAGGAACCAGCGATCTCAACAAGAATCATCTCAACGAAAAGAAACGAGCGCCTGCTGTCACCTGGACACCCAAGATCGAATCGGAGACCGATTCATCGGAAGAGGAACGCTACGAGGGAGCTGCAGCAACGAGAACCTCTCCCGACAGCTCCAGAAGCGAAATGAGCAACGCGCATGTGCAGACCTACGCAGACAACTACGGAGGACATGAAGAGCAGAGAGAGCCATTCAGACTCGTTGCAAGCATACCCACACCATTCTGCAACTATCAACACTTGCAAGATCACGGACTACCTCCAGTTGTAAGTAATGGATCTAACAGTATTGGGAATTTGCCCAATGATTTCCCAAAACTGAGAATAGATGGTATTAATTTGCAGGAATGGTGTCAACAACTTCAGGTTGTTTTTCTAAAAGAAAACTTATTATTCTTTATTACTAACCCCCCCAAAAGACCTTGGACTCTAAAATTGGACTGCCTACACCACAGAGCATTTTACTTATTAATATCCAGTATATCTCCTGCTATGTACCATAGTATTAAGCACAATTTGACTGTCTCAGAAATTATTCAATGCATGTTTAAATTGTTTCATAGTGAAAGTGTAGCGACTACTACAAGGATGTCTAAAGATTTCTTCTCAGCTAGGATAAAGCCAGGGGTTACTATAAGTGAACATTTAATATCTTTAAACAAAATCAGAGCAGAGCTGCATTTAAGGGGAGAGATAATTTCAGATCAAACAATGAAGAGTGTTATCATTAACTCATTAGACCCATCATGGGATAACTATATATCACATTTAGACACAATTAATTTAGGATACTTATCCATAGAGAATTTATCGAATAAGCTAATAGCTGAAGATAATTCAAGAAGGAGTCGCTGTAATAACCACATAGAACAGAGACAATATAAGAGAGTAGCATTCCAAGAAAAATATCGTGAATCAATTGAATGCCACAACTGTGGGTCTAAAGAACATTGTAGAAGAGATTGTCCTAAATTCCTTAGAGAAAGGCAAAAAACTGACTATAGAAGTAGATACCATAACAGACAATCATCCATTGATAGACATAGATATAGAAGCTCACCCAACTATAGAGAACATAGAGGGGGCAGGGATAATTCAAAAGATAGAAGGTCTGGTTCACTAAATGGATTAAACAAACATAATACATCTAACATACAACAGTCAGGGGACAATGATTGGCTCATTGATTCTGGGGCAACTAATCACACTACACATAACAAAAGTATATTATCTTCATTTATAGAAGATAAATTTGTAATCGAAGTAGCTAATCAAGAAAAAGTCCAAGTTATTGGTAGAGGAAATGTAAACTTACCCGGTCTAGGAAAAATAGAGGGGGTATTACTAATACCAGAAATACCTCATAACATACTTAGTGCAATAAAACTAAGTAGAGATTCTGACATAAATATAGTATTCTCAAAAGGAAAAGCAACACTAGAGAAAAACAAAACAAGCTTAGGTAGTGTGATTATCAAAGGAGGTCTACCATATTTAATCATAAAAGAAAGATGGTTACACAACATTGATTCCAACATGGATGATAACAATGACATAGATAATGGAGACAATAGCAATAGTGATAATGAGGAACATGAAACAATTCATAGTCACAAAGACACATCTATTAATGACACATCCAATAACAAAAAACCTACGATTGGAAAACCAATTCACGACGAATGTGCGCATATTTTACATAGGAAATTAGGGCATGCTAGTTTTCCTGTAGTACAAAAGATGATTGAACATGCTGAAGGTGTTAAAATAAAAAATTGTAAAAACTATTTGGAATGCTCAGTATGTAAGTCCACAAAACTCAGAACTAGCCCCAAACCAAGAAAGTCAACAAGATCAACTAATCAAATTTTTGATTTGGTACATATGGATTTGGTTGGTCCATTAACACCATCAATCACGTATAGAAAACGATACTTTCTGACTATTGTAGATGACTATAGTCGTTACGGATTTGTCTACACTTTAAAACACAAAGATGAAACCTTTCAGAAATTTAAAGAGTTTTACAAACTTGTAGAAACACAACATAATATTAAAATAAAACAAATCATGACAGATAGGGGATCTGAATTCATGTCAAAAGAATTCTCCCAATGGCTAAAAAACAAAGGGATGCTACATTTCACGTCTAGCCCTTTCTCTGCATTTCAAAATGGAGTAGTAGAGAGAAAGAACTCGACATTACAAACCATGATTAGATGCACATTAGAAGATGCTGGCTTAGGAAAACAATTCTGGTCAGAAGCATTACAATATTCCAATTATACACAAAATAGAACTTGGTCCAGCATTATAAACAAGACACCATATGAATTAATGTACAGTAGAAAACCCAAAATAGCACACATGCACATATTTGGAGTCACAGCGGATGTACACATACCAAAACAATTGAGGCGTAAAGGAGAGAACGTGTCCAGAAGACTTAGATTCATGGGATACGAAACAGGCACAAAAGGGTACAGATTTATTGATAATAATAACAAATTTATAATTTCTAGAACAGCTGTATTTCATGAACAGGCCAACTGGTCTAAAATACATCTTAATGAAATATTCCCAATCACAAATTCAGACACTGAGCATCAAGATAAAATAGATAGAGAAGAATGCAATCACAACACACATAAAAACAAAAATAAAACATGGACAAACAGTCAACACAGAATAAAGACAGATTCGTTAACAAAAAAGGAGGCAAGATACTTACATGATAACGATAGTAAACCAGAAAAAACAATCAGATGTAACAGAAATCAAGTGCCAAGCAAATACAAAGATTACGTAATGTACATGGATAGTGAAACATCAACGCCAAACACATACGAGGAAGTATTAAAGCTTCCCACTGAAGAAAGAAGAAAATGGGAATTAGCCATGACCAAGGAGATGGACAGTTTACGAGAGTTAAATGTATTCACACCTACACCTGCACCTAAGGATAAAACTATTATAGGCACCAGGTGGATATACAAAATTAAAAATCTAGAAGAAGGCAACACATTATACAAAGCTAGATTAGTTGCACAAGGTTATGCTCAAAAATATCCTGAGGATTACACAGACACATACTCTCCCACAGTAAGAACTGAGAGTGTCAAAACAGCTTTAGTTATAGCATCAGCACTTAACCTTGATGTATTCCAATATGACATACAGACTGCGTATCTACATGCAAAACTTGATAAAGAGATATATGTAAGAGCACCTCATAGTCAATACACAAACAAAAATGAAACGTGGTTATTAAATAAAAGTTTGTACGGATTAAAACAATCTGGCAAACGCTGGTATGAATGTTTAGTCAAAGTACTCAGAACTATGAATTTCAATGCTACTACTGCTGACAACTGTTTCTTTGTCAAAAAGGAGGGTGACTCATTAGAATTTGTGTTAATTTATGTGGATGATATTTTGTATATAGGTAAACATAAGGAAAAAAGAGACACATTTGTAACAAAACTAAATGAACATTTTTCTTTAAAATCATTAGGGAAGGTAAATAAATATCTTGGAGTTCAAATCAGTAAAACCAAAAAAGGATTCAAGCTTTCTCAGAAAGATAAGATTATAGAACTCCTAAACAAGTGTAATTTAAATGATGCTAAGCCTTGTGACACTCCTATGCAAACTGATTTCTTAAGGAACATAGATGAATCATCTCCTGAATTTAAGGATAATACACTCTACAGATCAGTTATTGGTTCCCTTTTATATATTTCTAATTGGACTAGACCTGATATTGCTTTGCCCCTCAATTTGTTATCCAGGTACGTCAGCAAACCCTTAATGTATCATTGGGAAGCCGTTAAAAGAATATTAAGGTACTTAAAGCACAGCTTAGACTTCTGTTTATTATTGGAACCTAATAATGTCAAAGAGCCCATCCTCACCTGTTACGCCGATGCGGATTGGGCAGGTGATACCATATGTAGAAAAAGCACATCAGGTTATATATTTTTTCTTAACGATTGTCCAGTTTACTGGTACACTGGAAAACAGGATTTAGTAGCCACATCAACAACTGAGGCAGAATATGTTTGTTTGTCTAAAGCCTCCAACAATCTTGTATGGTTTAATGATTTATTGTCAAATACTTGGAAGAAACCTTCGCCAGTTGCGGCCCTTTCTTGATCGGGATTCCCTGTGCACAGTCACTCACGCCCTCGTCACCTCTCGCCTTGACTATTGCAACGCTCTCTACATGGGGCTCCCCTTGAGGAGCACCCGGAGGCTCCAGCTGGTCCAGAACGCAGCAGCGCGGGTAGTGACGGGAGCAGCATGGCGCTCCCATGTAACACCGCTCCTGCGCGAGCTGCACTGGCTCCCAGTTGTCTTCCGGGTGCGCTTCAAGGTGTTGGTTATCACCTTTAAAGCGCTCCATGGCATAGGGCCTAGCTATCTTCGAGACCGCCTGCTGCTACCAACGACCTCCCATCGACCCGTGCGCTCCCACAGAGAGGGCCTCCTCGGGGTGCCATCAGCCAGACAGTGTAGGCTGGTGACCCCCAGGGGGAGAGCCTTCTCTGTGGGGGCACCTACCCTCTGGAATCAGCTCCCCCCAGAGATAAGGAGAATCCAAGACCTCAGTGCCTTCCGTCGTGCCCTTAAAACCCATTTATTTAAACAAGCCGGGCTGGCTTAAGATGAAATTTTTAACTGTTTTTTAAATGTTTTAAACGTTTTTAATTGGTAAATGAGTTTTAATTGGGCCAAATTTATATATCTTTTAATTGTTTTTAATATTTGTTCTGCATGTTTTTTAATCTGGCTGTACACCGCCCTGAGTCCTCAGGGAGAAGGGCGGTATAGAAATCCAATATAAAATAAATAAATAAAATAAATAAATTACCATTTATCATACACGAAGATAACAAAGCTGCTATTGAGATGTCTAGGTCTGATGCTATTGGTCAAAGATCCAGTCATATAGATATAAAATTCAAGCACGTGAGACAATTATCTCAAGATGGATTTATTAAAGCAGTTCACTGCGAAACATCAGAGCAAATAGCTGACATATTGACAAAGCCTTTGCCTTCTAAACAACACAAATATTTAACTTCCAAATTGCAAGTTTTGTATTGTTCTGAATCTGAATGTAATTATTGTTGTATATCGAATCGGCATTTAGAGGGGGATTTGTCACAAGTAAATGCCTTATTCTCCAATATGGAAACTGTATATACTCGGGGTATTAGGGGTTAATTTATTCTTCTTCCCTTAATATATTCATATGTAACCACTCCCATACTTTACTCCGCCTTGTGAATATAAAAGGAGCTGTATGCACCTCCTCCTTGCTTCTATCTGCGATTACTCAGTGAATATAGAATGCCTACTGTAAATAAACAGTGTTATGTTTGAATACTTTATTCTTAGATCAATTATTGAGTCTGATCCTTAAAATTACGCAACAGTCCTGTCATTCTGATTTTTTAAAAGAGTAAACCTCTACTTTATAGCAGCCTCGTGGAACACTGTATCTCAGGCTGTCCTATTTCAAATGCCTAATACTCATGGAGTGAACAGACAGCTGAGAGATAAATTGGTCTGCAAAATGATATTATTCTTTGCATCTGTAGCAATATTGTCCTTCTTTGTAGAAGCTGATACAACCCTTGCTAAATGTTCTGTAGGAAATCAGCCTTTTATTAAGCACAAGCAATATCATTCAGAAGATTTAGTCATTGCAGGCATTTCGTCTCAAATTTGCATGATATCTGATGAAGTAACATTCAGAAGAAGTCCATCAGTTGAATTGTTTGGTGATTTAATGTATGGAATTCCTTTTTTTCAGTAATGCAAATACAGAAAATAGTTAAAGCCTGTGACATGATTGAATTAGGATGGAGGGTGAATGTTATATTTCCTATCCTGCACTATTATTTCTAAATAATATTGGTTCAATTTCCATCTGTTACACAAGTTATTTTCCAATATGTTGTTATTTCTTTGGCTTTGGTACCATTCTAGAGGTTATCAGTTAAATTTTAATACACTTTTTTCATATCTCTATGACTTGATGAAGTACACATGAAATAAATGCCTGCAGAGCATTGCTTCATACCAGCGATATGTTAAGGTGTCCATGATTGCAGTTAGTTCTACATGCAGATATTATATCAAATATTCCTCAGAAATTTCCAGTGTATTGAATAAGTAAAGTAGAAAATTAGGGTATGAAGTAAAATTAAATATAGTCTTCCAAATTAAGAAAACCCCCCACTAATTATTGATGTTTATTGAATTTTGTAATTGGGCTGCCTGAATGCATATTGATTGTTATATTGCTTAGACCTCTTTTCTGAATATTTTAAACAAATGGTTTGTTTGATGCTAGTGCATCCACCTGTATCAGTGCATATGGCATGCAAAATCTAAACTTGTATGATACAATTAGAATGCAGCCAATTCCAGATTTGGCAACAGATGTTGTAAAATTTAATTTCAGATATTATATGCACAACTACCAGCACATCTTGGCTTTGGAATTTGCAATCAAAGAAATCAATGAGAATTCCAGGATCTTGCCAAACATCACCCTCGGTATCCATATCTCCAATAGCTATTTCATGGGAAGATGGATCTATCTGGCTTCCATGGAGCTTCTCTCTACGAAGGAAAGGTTCATCCCAAACTACAAATGTGACCTCAAGGACAGTGTAATATCTGTGATTGCAGGACATAATGCTTATATTGGTCAGTTCATGTCAAACATTTTGAGTATATATAAGATCCCACAGGTAAGAACCATCCCATAAAGAAAGGAGTCAAATTTAAATACAGTATTTCTTGCTTGATTTAGTTTAATTTCTATTCCAAATTTTATATTTATGAATCTATTAGTGTCAGAAACATTCAAAACAAAGGGATAACATTGCCTCACATAGTTAAAATCACAATCAAGCTAAACATCAAAATATATTTCATCAAGGGTGGGACAGAGAGGAATGATTCAAAATGCTAGAAAAATATGTATACCTAATCTACAGGGTAAATCATGTCATGGAAACGTGTGTAAACATAGCATAATCCAGAGGTTCCTACTTATTCTTGAAGTTCTGACATTCCTAGAGCTTTGTTTATTTAAAAAAACCTAAACAATTATCATAGAAATTATATTGGAATATGTAAATGGTAGTCAACTCTGCCCATGCCTGGAAAACATTGATATTTAAATAATATCCTTAAAATAGACATAAGTGATTTGGAAGTATATACTCTAATTTCTTCTTTTTTCCTAGCTCATATATGGTTCAACTGCAGAGATAGATGACAACATACAAGCTGCTTTCTTCCATCAGTTATTTCCAAATGAAGACCTTCAAATTATGGGGCTGGTCCAATTGTTGCTTCACTTCCAGTGGAAATGGATTGGGCTCATTGTCCAAAACCCTAAAAAGAGAAAGAGTTTCATACAGAATAAGCTTGATATATTTTCTAAGAAAGGCATCTGTTTTGATTTCCTGGAAGAAATGCCAATGGAATCTGGTATCAACGATATTGAAATTCAAATTAATTTTTATGCTTTGCTGTATAAGACTATTATGAGAAGTACTGCCAACGTTGTAATCACTTATGGTGAAAATGACGACATGCCTTTTCTTAGAATGTTGCCATTTGGTTCAGAATATGAAGAAGTGCCAATGAAGAGAAAAGATAAAGTTTGGGTCATGCCAGCACAGATGGAATTCACATCACTCTGCTTTCAAAGATACAGGGGACTGGATTTCATCCATGGTGCACTATCGTTGGCAATTTCCTCAAAGGAAATATTAGGGTTTAAGAAATTTATTCAGATGAGAAAGCCTTCTTCTTCAGAAGAGGACAGTTTGACAAGAGTGTTTTGGGAAGATGCATTTGAATGTTCTTTCCCAAATGCTGGGTTAGATGAGGACAGTCACAATCAATGCACTGGTGAGGAGTCACTGGAAACCCTCCCTGAATCTGTGATTGAATCTAGTATTACTGGACAAAGTTATAGCATTTACAATGCTGTCTATGCAGTGGCCCATGCTCTACAAGCCATGCTTTCATCTAAGAGCAGAAAAAGAGGAAATATTTGGGAACTCAGTCAACAGTCGTGGCAGGTAACAATGACATGAATGAAAATATATTATATATTTTTATAAGGGCCAGTCATGTAAATATTCAGCTAGTATTTTGGAGTTGTATAGCTAATAAGAATATTCTGAAGTTGAACTAACTCAAAAGTGATATGTCAGAATTGTAAATACCTAAATGCTTTTTAGAAAGGATGCAAAAGTCATGAGAAGGACTGTTAAGAGAAAGTAAACGCCAATTTAGTCCCAGGAAAGAAGATAGAGACTAATTCTTAGAAGCAAATTCCTGCAGGTATTCAAGTTTCTGTTATCATACCCTATAACAATAAATATTCCTCATATTATATTTGCTGATTGGTTTGCCTTAAAAGGATAACATCTAATTTATGAAAGATCCTTCATTCATACTTGTTCATTGCTTCCAATTGCTATCAATTTCTTTTAATGATTTCCTTTTAGTTCCATTGGTATCTGAAAGCTGTTTCATTTAATAACAGTGCTGGAGAAATGGTTCACTTTGACGAAAGAGGAGAGCTACCTACTGGATTTGATGTTATCAACTGGGTCACCTTCTCCAACCAATCATTTCATCGTATCAAAATTGGAAACATAGCTCCAGTGACTCTCCCTGAAAATCTTCTTACTATTTTTGCAGAGGAGATCATCTGGCCCCCCATGTTTAACCAGGTAGTTTTGGCACCAATATCAAACCATGGTGAATAATTTACTTTATTTTTACTACTGCTTCAATGTTCAGAAAGTTCTTTCAGAAATTACAGGCATACAATGACTCTTTTCTCAAAGTGACTTGTGAACATAATTACCCTAAAATAAAAAACCAACACAAAACATTTGCACTGATTAGAAGAGAGATTTCTATCAAGGGGGATTTAAAAAATATAAGGAAAAACTCTGTCCCAGGGTTTACATGATTTCTGGGAACGTTGGAGTTTTAGAAGCAGGACCCCAAATAGCAACACTATGTAAAGTGACAAATTTTAGTAACACTCAGCTTCCTAAAAATTGCAACCTGTGACATTCCCTTTGTAACAGATACAAGTATTATAACAGTTTTCTACCCACACCAAACACCCCTATTATGAAGTCAGCTTCATTTAATTAGCATCATGCAGTAAATGCAGTTAGGAATGGTGTGGTGGCTTAGAGGTGGAGCTCTCACCTCACAATCAGGAAGCTGTGAGTTCAATTCTAGGTTGAGGCAGATATTTCTCTCTCTGGACACAATGAGAATATATCTGCTGAACAACTCTCCGCATTGGCATCAGGAAGGGCATCCGGCCAGTAAACACTCTGTTAACACTCCATTCAGTTGGCCAGACTCCACCCCGCAAGGGATGATGAGGTTGTTAAACGAAGATGATGATGCAGTAAATGCAGTTATAAGGACTGCTGGGTAGAAGAGGCTCTCCATTTCCCCACCATCTCCCTAATACTCCATCAAATTAGTGTTCACTGAATCTCCATATGAGAAAAAGAGATGCTAAAGCCATTGAGGAAGTTATGATTTATCCCCAGAGTTAGAATTACTAAACATGTTTGCATCATTTTTAAAAAATGCAGAACATAGATGAAATGCCTGTATTTCTCTACAAAGGTATCAGTAAAGCATAAATTAACCAAAGTTGTGTTTCCATCCTGGGTTTTGTTTTTGTTTTGCATTTATGAAATCATTCTAGCTTAATTTTGTAGGGAAAAAAAAGCTGAATAATAATAAATTAAAAACCCAATATAAAAACTGACTTGAACTGAATTTGTTAGGGTGAATAAGATAATTGTCATTCTATAACAAGAGAATGCAGCCTTTTTCCTCATCCTCCAGATTTTTCTGAGTCTTAAGAAAAAAGAAAAAAATATAAACATTTTCAGGAAAGATTAAAATATATCATTTTTTAAAAAAAACATTCTTCAATGTTTAATATTATATTAAAAACTATAGGCATGTTATTACAATATAAAAAGCATATACTGAAAAAAATATGGTTATCTAACCTCTTACTCGGTCATAGCTTCTACAAAATATGGGGATCTGTATCAGCCTTTGAAATTGCACTGATATATTTCTGCAGAGAATATTATCTGGCCCACCATATTCAAAAATATTCTGCACTAATTTCCATTATTATTATTTTTGCGTTGATCAAATTTATTTATTAATTACATTTATATGCCACTCATCTCATCGTCAGACTACTCTGGGTGACTGACATCATAAAAGCAAATATACAAACGAGTAAAAATTAAAAATTAACTAAAATTAGATAATCAGTATACAAAGGGGCAGAGGCAGCATCTTCTCCCTAGTCTACTAACCACCTCCAGCATGGAACACCCCTATTGGGGCTGAAGGCCTATCAGCAGAGTGAGGTTTTGATACCTTTTACGTGTAAATTAAGAGTACAAGTGGATTTTCTCTCAAGGAGAACAATGTTCCAGAGGGTGGGACTCATGGCAGAAAAGGCTCTTTGGACCCTGAATATTCAAATGGTAATTCATTATTTACACATATTTCTACAAGTGTTCTGTCTTTGAACATACAATATTCACTGAGTGGTTCATTTATGTTAAAACTGAAGAAATAAATGATTCTGAAATGGTGACTCATGATGGTTGAATTTTCATAGCATATTTGAATATAGAATGGTTTGCAACTTAATCTGCCTCAAAGGTTAAGGCATTTCCAGAAGGGGAGACTAGATACATCTTTCAGGGTTCTGCTTTGACTTGGTCAGTAGATGCAGATTTGATACTGTGGAAATTGGGATCGTAGAAACACCCAGGAGCATAGAAGAGTCCAAAGGCAGATGCATGAATAAATGTGATAAATGTATTTATTCATATAACAAAACATATTAACTATATACAAAGGCTGTCTTAATATCCATTAGGATAGGGGGCACACAGCGTGTGTGACTATCCTTATCAAAGATCATGTCTCATGGAGAACAAACGTAAAAGAGAGCATGGTGGAAAGGTTAGAGGGGGTTTTATACTCAGTGTAAGCCCCTCCTCTCCACATAGGGGTGGGGGCACTTTCTGCCTCCACTAGTGTCTGTATGATATATGTGCCAATGGCTTGCAAATACTTGACAGTTCCCCTCCTTGCGAGCCGATGGCATGCAAACATACAAATGCAATGCACAACAGATTTTACCCTGTGAGACATAACTTTTTACACAGATCTTTGTGCCTATCTGCTGGTAGAGGTTTTGTGAAAATATCAGCTGTTTGATATTTGGTCTGACAATGTGATAAAGATATAAACCCCATCTCTACTAGTTGCCTAACATTTTGATAGCGGATATCAATATGTCTGGACCTTTTTCCCACCGCATAGGCTTTGGCAATGCCTATGGCCCCGGTGTTGTCTTCTATAATTTGGATGGGCAAAGTCGGTGGTGTCCAGATGCTAGAAATTAAGGCATCAAACCATATCAGATCGTTCCCTGCCTCTGATAAGCATGGCTATTCGGCCTCAGCGGTGGAGCACGAAACAAATTTCTGTTGCCCCACATGCCAATGGATGGGTGCCTCATTTAATAGTACCAAGAAGCCCGAAGTACTCCTACGTGTCTTGGTATCTCCGGCCCAGTCCGCATCCGCGAAGCATTTTAATTGGGCCTTGTCTCTATTCTCAGGTTCCAAGCGAAGCACGTAATCTGCTGTGGTCTTGAGATACCTTAATAGCTTTTTAATGGCCAACCAGTGGAACTGGGTAGGATGTTCCACTTGTCTAGATAGCAGGTTTACGGCCAGAGCAATATCTGGACGGCTCCAGTTACTTATATATAGTAATGAGCCGATCACTGACCTAAATAGAGTATTATTTTGGAACTCTGGGCTATCCTTGTGTGCCAATCCATAATAGTCGGTCTGCATTGGGATAGCCGTTGGCTTGCTATCTTCCATTTTACATTTCACCAAGAGTTCCTCTATCTTTTCCTTTTGGGAGAGAGCAAAACCTTTTGGTGTAGTGATGATTTGTACGCCTAGGTACTTGTCCACATATCCTAAAGACTTTAGAGTGAACTTTTTTTGTAGGGTCCTGGCAAATATAATACATCCCCCCTTGTCAGGCCCTATATATAAAAGGTCATCGACATACACTAGGACTTTCTCCAGTCCCCCTTTGGTATCC
The DNA here is from genome assembly GCF_029215685.1 of Pituophis catenifer annectens. NCBI lineage: Eukaryota > Metazoa > Chordata > Lepidosauria > Squamata > Colubridae > Pituophis > Pituophis catenifer. Next base: position 32,528,367 of record NW_027256885.1, on the reverse strand, counting down.
CTTGTGAAGGTACATTTATCAGCTGGAGATGGATGGAAACCCAGTGATTTGAGGGTTTTAGTCAGGCATTTGTACCACAGTCTGCCTGATTGTTTGAGGCCGTACAAACTTTTCTTCAGAAGCCAGGTGTGGCCTTCCTGCCGTTGAAATCCGGGGGCACCTCTGACGTAAATTTCTTGTTTTAGATGTGCGTGTAAATAAGCAGTTTGCACATCAAATTGAAAAATGTGTTCCCCATGTGCTGCTGCGGTGACCAAAGCAGCCCTCACACTTTCCGCTCTCACGGTGGGGGAGTATGTTTCATCAAAGTCCTGCAAGTAGCGCTGTGCGTAGCCTTGTGCTACCAGCCAGGCCTTATAGAGGAGTTTGTTGTTGGGCATTGGCTTGACCTTGTAGACCCAACGGGTGACAATTGCTTTCCTCTTTTTGGGGACTTCCATGGGGATGAAGACTTTCAATTTTTTGAGACTGTCCATTTCCCGCTCCATTGCCACCCTCCACCTGCGCTGTTCTTCCTCGGGAAGCTGGAGGACATCTGAGTACGTTTTAGGGGCCAGGGTAACGCTGTTGACCGAGGCAACACAGCCAATGTCCAACCTTTTGGGTGGCACCCCTTTATTGGAGTGTTTTGACCGTCTGGGAAATTGCCACTCACCATCATCATTGTCATCCGGAGCATCGGTGTCAGAATTGGAGCTGCCGGAGGTATCTTTCCAATCAAAATGGGGCGGGCCTCTGTCCCAGGCGCTGCGAAGATATGGTCGTTTAGGTGAGGCAGGAGGTGTGAAGTCACCCAGGGATTCCTTGTCTGAATCGTCAGAGTCAGGTAGGGATTCATCACCATCCGGATCTTCACTGGTCAGTTGTTTGGAGTTTGTTGGTTCATCCTCTTCAGGTGGTGCTGCTTGTTCAGTGTCGCTTCTAATAGGGGAATAACCGGGTTCATTGGAATGAATTTTTGACCAATTTGACCCCTCCTCAAAGGAAGCTGATCTAGAGACAATGACAAGGTTATTTTTGTCTACAAACCTAGAGGCCTTGCTGCCGGTTGCATAACCTATAAATCTGAGCCTCCTTGATGCCTTGCCCCCCTTTCTTCTGAGGTGCTTGGGAATATGGACCCAGGCATAGGAACCAAAAATTCTCAGGTGTGAGAGGCTAGGTTTCCTTCCATGGACCAGGAAGTATGGGGTTTGGTTAATGGCACTACTCCACGTCCTGTTGACTAGATAATTAGCCATTTTGACCGCTTCTGCCCAAAAAACTTGGCTCATGTCAGCATCTGCAAGTAGGCAGTTCATGACATTCTGCAGCACGCCATTTCTCCTTTCTACAATGCCATTCTCGGACGGAGTTCGAGGGGATGATTTAAAATGGAGGATACCTCTCTCCTTCATCCACTTTTCAAAAGTCTTGGATGTAAACTCAGTCCCCCTATCACTCTGCACCTGAGCGATGCACACCTTGTGTTGCGTTTGGATCTGGTTGTAAAGATATTTGAAGTTGGTAAAGACTTCAGTTTTGTCCTTTAAAATAAATACATGGCCATAACGAGAGTAATCATCTACTACTGTTAAAAAATAACGCCCTCTACCAAGGGAGGGTCTAAAAGGACCAACCAAATCCATGTGTACCAGCTGATAAGGGTACCTTGCACGATGGGAAGAGACCTTAGGTATAGCAGCAGTTTTAGATTTTGCTGCCTTACAGATGGCACATTCCAAATAGGTATTACAATTCTTTATCTTAAGCCCATCAGAAAAATCTTGCATTTTCTTAATAACCGGGAAGCTGGCATGGCCGAGCCTGCGGTGTAATATATGAGCACAATCCAAATGTAAAGGTTTACCCATGCATACTTTGTCAACCTTATGTATCTTACCATTACAAGCCTTGGTCTGTTCAGTAATGAGAGTAGGCACTGGATTAATGGTCACCTTAGAGTTCCTCAGGGTTGGCTGAGGAGTTGTGACCTTAATGGGCTCAGCCTTAATGGCTTTGGATGTCCTAGGAGCTGGTTTAAAAGCTTCATTGGTTTTAGGTCCAGGGTCCTTGAGTTTGGACAACCTGGGGGCTGGCACAGAAGCTTTCTGCTCTATCTGGGCGTTAGCTCCCTGAGCCCTCTTGTTAGGTTTCTTGTGCCTTTTGACCTTTGCTTTTGGGGAAAAATAAGGCAAATTGTTGATTTTTACAATATCGCCAACAACACCCCCACTTTCGAAAACATAACCTCCACCCTTCTCAAAAACCAGTTTTACATTTTTATCCTCAGTCAATTTTAAGATGCTTAAAAGGTTGTTCTTGATTGAGGGAACATACAGTGCCCCTGTGACATCTCCTATACCAGGCACATTGATCACGCCTTCCCCAGTTACCTCTGCCTTGTCCCCAGTGGCAACTTTTACTGAGGACTTGAGTGGGTGTAAAACCTTAAATCATTGCTTCGTGTTGGCTATATGCGTTGATGCACCTGAATCAAGAAGCCACAGCCCCTCAGCATCCTTTACCTGGGAGGTGTGATTGTCACTAGTGACACTACAGTATTGGTATCCTTTATGACCACCTCCCCCTCTTCCACGGCCTCTTTTATTTTTATTGTGCTTAAGTCCAGCCGTGTTGGCCCTAGAGCGAGGGCACTCCCTTATAAAGTGACCTTGTATGCCACAGTCAAAGCAGGTGGGAAGGGTATTAATCCTTTCACTTGTGTCCTGGCGCCTCCTCTGAGGCCTAGGCCTGTGATATGCCTCCTTCATTTCTTGTTGTTCCTCATCTCTGCGCCTTAAATCTTCCTCAATAAAGCGGCCAGAAAAGTATTCTATATTTCTTTGTTCCCTAGAAACCCCTTCTAGAGAAATAATAAAGGGACTCCAGGATTTGTCTAGGGAGTTCAACATCACACTAATTAAAGTGGATTCAGAAACAGGCTCCCCCCTCTGTATAAGCTCATCCCTCATGGCTTTAAGCGTTGCCAAATGTTCCCCCATTTTGACACCAGGTTTGAGTTTATAGTTGTGGAAAATTCTTGACAATCTGCTGGTTGCAGCCATATTGTCACTATGGAACAAATTATATAGGGCAGTCCAAACTTCCTGAGCTGTGAGGCCGTCTGAAAGACTGGCATACAAAGCTGTGTCTATAGAACTTAACAGAGTTGTGTAAGCTCTTTTATGCAGGAACTCAATTTCAGGGCTCCAAGGTAAAGGGGGTGGTCTTTTGATCATGTCCAGAGTATTTTCTCTTAAGAGAATTATCTGAATCTCTTTACACCATTTTTTAAAATTCTGACCACTTAAATGTAATTTTTCAAAATTATTTGGCAAAGTTACAAAATTATTGCCATTAAACTGCATGGGGAGTTGTTCAAATGGCTGAAAAGAGCCTGTTGTGAATGGCATTGGGATCCCTAAGCCTGGGATCGATTGCTTAGGTCTGGCTCCTTTTTGTAGTCCTTCTGTAGTTTGAAGCAACTGGGCACGTGCAGGAAATGGAGCATGCTCCAAAGCCTTTTCTTGTTGGAGCTCCGATCTCCCTCTCTGAGCTCTGAAGTCAGGTCTGGCTGGAGCTTCAGTATAGGCCCGGACATCAGCGATGTGGCGGGGAAACCTTGGAGGAGTGGGAAGAAGGCCTGGAGATCTTTCTGGAGACTGGAGGCCCATCAGATGAGGTCCATGGGCTGGATAGGCCTGGAAATGTCTCTGGATCTCCTCTTCTCCATCAGAGGAGCAGGATTGCAGCTCTGGATCATCCCAGCAGGGCCGGAAAGGTGCGGAGGCCTCAGCCTGGGCCTCCGTGGAGCATTCAGTGATTGGTGAGTGCCTCTGCAGTGGGGGGTGGGAGGCTGCAGGTCCATCTGGGTTCCTCCGGGGGTGGGAGGTTGGATTTGGGGCCCTCCTTAAGAGGGCAGCTGGGTCTGGGACCTCGGGGCGGCCGGTGGGTGGTTGCTCCATAAGTTGCAGGGCAGCGACCAGGGCCTCTATGGCCTCTTTGATGTTTGCCTTGGCAGGCGGGGCCTGGCAAGGGGCTTGTGGGTTCGGAGTGGACCTCTGGGCCGCTGGAATGCTGAACTGACTGGCTGGCGTTGTAGGCCTGGGCTGTGGAGCTGGGGATGGCCTGGCTCGTGGTTCTGGCAAAGTGCCCAGGGGAGCAGCCATCTTGGAGGAAGTTGCCTCCGGAAGTGGCCTGGCGGCCATTTTGTTTGGCGGGAAACTGGGTGGGGGGGCAGTCTCTCTGGCGGCAGGCGCCATCTTGGAGAGATCAGGCAGGGGAGTCCTTACCGGGATGGCAGGCATCTCTGGTGCTGCCTCCTCAGGCCTCTTTCTGGCTGCTGCCCTTGTCTTCAGGAGGGAGGCGAGCGCTGCTCGGCACTCCTCTTCTGACATCTCAGCCACTTGCCTGTCCAGGCTTTCATCTGGTCCTTCTGCCCCCTCTTCGTCAGTGCTGAAGAAGCCTTCTCCAACATTGCCTGGCTCGGCCCCTGGGATCTCTTGCTGCATCTGGGTGGCCTCTGGCTGCCAGGGTGCAGCTGGATGGAAACCCCCTTCAATGTTTTCCATCGTTGATTCAGACTGGGGCTGCTGTGAAGTTCTCCTCCGTTGAAGGCCTCTGGTCACAACAGGGGAGCTTCTCTCACAGGTTATTTTGGAGGGCATCTCGCCTTTTCAACAGCTCCTGGAGTGGAGTTCTGCTACCATTCCCTCTGCTACCATTCTGTGGAAATTGGGATCGTAGAAACACCCAGGAGCATAGAAGAGTCCAAAGGCAGATGCATGAATAAATGTGATAAATGTATTTATTCATATAACAAAACATATTAACTATATACAAAGGCTGTCTTAATATCCATTAGGATAGGGGGCACACAGTGTGTGTGACTATCCTTATCAAAGATCATGTCTCATGGAGAACAAATGTAAAAGAGAGCATGGTGGAAAGGTTAGAGGGGGTTTTATACTCAGTGTAAGCCCCTCCTCTCCACATAGGGGTGGGGGCACTTTCTGCCTCCACTAGTGTCTGTATGATATATGTGCCAATGGCTTGCAAATACTTGACAGATACTAAAAGAAATTACCATGGGCCTCAGAGAAAACAACATTCCAAACACATTAGAAATATTTCATTAAGATGTGATGACTGGATGACTAACCCAGATACCATATCACTTTTTAGAAAAAAAAATATAAGCAAAAGGAGCCTAAGAGATGTAAAATAAAAAAGTAAAGGTGAGAAGATACTGCTTGATAGCCAAAGGGTAAAATATCTACTATTTATAAATATGCCATGAATCATGTTATTGTAAAATATCTGTCTGAAAATTGTTTGGAGTTTTAAATTGGAAAAAACTAGTTAACATAATATAAATCACCAAGTAAAGCTATAAATGCAATGCATGGAACCAATACTGGAAATCTAATTTTCCATCAAATTTAAAGATAGACTTTTCATTGGGATATACATTCTTTTATAATGTGCAAGAATGCATATTTTATAGTGCAAGAATGATTTCCAGTTAGAATGAACTTCAAATTTTTAAATACAAGGTTCTTCTGGTTATGGAAGTCTTCCACAGTTCTTCCAAAGAAGCAATTAAACATCCTTTCAAGTAGACAATATAGAAGATCCTTGAAGCCATTAAGACATAATTTCATTTAGAAACGAATCCTTTCTGAGGATTCTCTTCGTCATTTCACCAATTGTGGCAAAGGACATTTATTTATTTATTTTTATTTATTTAATTTTGTCGAGTACATATTAGATAATATATATAAGTATAATCATGAATTGAATACATAAAATGAATACAATTAAAGGGAACATTAGGACAGGGATGATAGGCACGCTGGTGCTCTGTAATTCTGTTACTGAAGTCATATTTTCTGTAATCGAGTCTGGAGCGGTTTAATTCAAGTTTGTATCTATTGTGTGCTCGTGTATTGTTGTGGTTGAAGATGAAGTAGTCATTGACAGGTAGGACATTGTAGCAGTTGATTTTATAAGCTATGCTTAGGTCATACCGAAGGCGGCGTAGTTCTAAATTTTCTAAACCCAGAATTTCAAGTCTGGTGTTATAGGGTATTTTGTTACAAGCAGAGGAATGGAGGACTCCTCTTGTGAAATATTTCTGGACGCGCTCAATTGTATTAATGTCCGATAACATCAATGGCGAAGAGAATGCAGATACTTATAATATGATCACAAAGGTCATTTATGTATAGTATGAAGAGTGTTGGTCCTAGAACTCTGCCTTGGGGGACACCACTATTAACACGTGCAGGATTTGATAGGGTGCTCCCTATTTTGACCATTTTTTGTCTGTTTGACAGAAACACAGTTATCCAATTATGGAGGGGTCCGGAGATGCCGTAGGATTTTGGTTTTAGAAGTAGTTTGTCATGTACCACTGAATCAAAGCCTTTACAGAAGCCTATGTAAATTGCATCTATAGCTTTGCCCTGATCAAGATTTGTAGTCCATAGGTTTTTGCAGTATAGAAGTTGTAGATTACAGGATATTTTTTTCTGAAACCAAATTGTTTATTAGAGAGTAGGTTGTTTGTTTCTAAGTGGAGGGTAATGGATTGGTTGATGATTGATTCCATGACTTTGCAAGTGATTATTGATTATTTGTATAATCAAGCAAGATGCAATCAACATCTTGCTTGATTATACAAATAACAAAAGAGTCTTAAAAAATAACCAATATGGCTGCATTTCCTAAATTATACCACTTTCTGTCACATGGTTACTTAAGGATATATGCTTCGTACAACATGGCCATCCCAGCATCCAGCCTGTGTACTTATTTAATTGGTTAACATTTACTCAACATCATATTTTTGCAATAGAGTTGCATTTCTCATATCTTAAGTGCTGTTTGTAAAATGACTAAGGCTTCTCCCAATGTGTGTTTCTGGCCTGTTGGACAATATTTTGTTAATACAGTGATACCTCTGTAGTCATTGTTAATTGGTTCCAGGAGGTGCAATGAGTCAAACAGGTACCGGGAGGGTACTGGGAGGTACCAAAAATGATGAGTAAACAACAACATATTTTTCTCATAATGAATAAGATTGTGAGTCACAAGGTAGCCAACATCAACAAGTTTCAGCTTGTGCATTGAGTAACAAACAAATGATGAATTCAGTGAGTTTCAAAGCAGCTGAATTCCAAGGTACCACTGTGTATGCCTTAAATACTAGTCAAATCCAATTCTTCAGATGCAATAATTTCTGAAACGTTAAGTAATAATTTCTCAATTTTTTAATATCCAATAGGTACAGCCCTTTTCTATGTGCAATCCTCCATGCTCATCAGGTTGGAGCAAAATAAAAATAGAAGGAAAGCCCTTTTGCTGCTATGATTGCCTTAAATGTCCAGAAGGAAAAATTTGAAACAAAACAGGTAAGAGATCTAAAGCAGAGATTCCATTGCTATGTATTTTGTGCAATGCCTTATATTACTCTTTAATTATAAACAGTAGTTTACCATCTCTGTACAAATTTGTCCATAATTCATTTGTCCTAATTCATTTGTCCATAATTCTGGAGAGATGTTGATTATTTAGATGTCTATTCAAATATCATGTCATATTTTTTTACTTTGGGAAAGATAAACGAGACCATAAAAATAAATATTTTCATCTATGGTTTCTATGAAAGTAAAGAGATTTCAAGATTGAGTGGAATGAACGTACTATAATTTTGGGAATTGCAATTCAGAAAGATTTAAAATAAATGGTAAAGGAGAGATCTCAGTTAGTTAAGCAATTTCTTGACAGTGTATTTTGGGAAACAAACAATAATTTAAATTTAGATTATGTTTTTATGAATTCATCACATTTCTATACCGTCATCTGAATTAAGTGAATCTGCACAGCTTACACTGGAGAGATATACTCTCTCCGTTCCTGTTCAACATTTATATGAAGCTACTGAATAAGATCATCCATCACCATGGACTGAGGTATCATCAATACGCTGATGATACTCAGCTGTATGACTCAGCCCGTGGTGAGTTAATTGATGCTGTGTCCTCCCTCTTTACTTTACTTTTACTTTATTTGGGATTTATATACCGCCCTACTCCCGAAGGACTCAGGGCGGTGAACAGCCAAAAAATTTAAAAAACAATATAAAAACACATTAAATAATTTGGCCCAAACAAATTAAAGCACCCCCATTGTTTTAAAACAAATTTAAAATAACAATTAAAAGGAAGTTAGACCAAGCCAGCCTGTTGAAATAAAATAGTCTTGAGGGCACGGCGGAAAGTGTGTAAATCCAGGATCCTCCGTATCTCCGGGGGGAGCTCGTTCCAAATGGCAGGCGCCCCCACAGAGAAGGCTCTCCCCCTGGGGGCCGCCAGTTGACACTGTTTGACCGACAGCACCCTGAGGAGCCCCTCTCTCTGGGAGCGTACTGGCTGGTGAGAGGCTATTGGTGGCAGAAGGCGGTCTCGTAGATACCCAGGTCCTAAACCATGGAGTGCTCTAAAGGCCTCTGAGGGTGCCTAGAGGCTGTTAGGAGCTGGATGGGAAGGAATGGACTTGCAACTCTTGCTCGAAGAGATGGTGGCAGTTGTGGCCAGGAGGGCCTTTGCGCAACTGCGGGTTATGTACCAGTTATGGCCTTTCCTGGACCAACAATCTGTACTCACTGTCACTCATGCCCTAGTCACTTCCTGTTTTGACTATTGCAATGTGTTCTACATGGGGCTGCCCTTGAAGAGCATCTAGAAGGTCCAGTTGGTGCTAAATGCAGTGGCCCGCATGTTTTTGTGCAGACCTCAGTGTGCACATGTATTACCTCTCCTGCAGGAGCTGCATTGATTGCCAATTTGCTTCTGGGTGAAATTCAAGGTGCTGGTTGTCACCTTTAAAGCCCTTAATGGCTTGGGACCAGGTTATTTTAGGGACCGGTCACATCTACCCAACCCATCAGAGTAGGGAGGCAAGTAATGTTGTGGGTCCTATCCCCTAGGGAGATACACTTCATGGAACCCAGAAGAAGGGCCTTCTCCATGGTGGCTGCCTCTCTCTGGAACATCATTCCCCCAGAGATTAGAATGGCCCCCACTCTAACACTCTTCTGGAAGGCACTGAAGACCTGGTTCTGCCAGCAGGTCTGGGGAACCCAGAGCTGGATGGAGCCCATTAAATGGTTAGTGTGATATATTGTCACTGGGGTGGGTGGTGGGGGTTATTTTATTATATTATATTTTTAATGTATATTAATGTATTATATACATAAATAAATATCTTAGTATAACAGAATAACAGAGACTGAAGGGACCTTGGAGGTCTTCTAGTCCAACTTCCTGCTCAAGCAGGAAACCCTATACATTTTCAGACAAGCGGTTATCTAATATCTTCTTAAAAACCTCCAATGTTGAAGCACCTACTGGATTAATTGTTATCCCTGTCAGAAAATTTCTCTTTAGTTCTAGGTTGCTTCTCTCCTGTGTTAGTTTCCATCCATTGCTTCTTGTCCGGCCTTCAGGTGCTTTGGAGAATAGATTGAGCACCTCTTCCTTGTGGCATCCCCTCAAATATTGGAATACTCTTATCATGACACCCGTGGTTTTTCTTTTCACTAGACTTTATGTATAAAAGCAAATCGTAGTATAGAGATATAAGTAAGAATAAGTTAAAAACAAAATTTAAAGGAAGGGCTGCAGCATTAAAAGTTAAAATGTTAAGGTGAAAAGAATGCTCTCATGACACCCAGGGTTGCATATCAGTCTTCAACTTCCATGGTAATGAAGACCAAGGACCGGCCTCACATGTGAGAGTAAGGTGTTCCACAGAGAAGGGGCAACAGCAGAAAAGTATGTCTTCCTGCAACCTGCCAGCCAAAATTCCTTAAATGACAAAATCTGCAATATTCCCTCCCTGCCCAATTAGGTGGGATAGGATCATAGACAGTTCTTCAAATAATCTGAGAAAGGGCTTTCAAGGTAATAGCAAATGCCTTGAATTGAACTCCCAGAAGCAACTGAGAAAAAATGAAGTTTGTATAGCAGAGGTGTTATATGTGGAACCCTAAGGGTGCCCAATATTGTTTGTGATGCTGCATTCTACATCAGCTACAGCCTCTTCAAGAGTAGTTCCATATAGATTGCATTGCAATAATCCATATGAGAGATGACCAAGATATGAGTGATAGAGAATAGACCTGAAAAAGCTACAACTAGTACATAAGAGCCATGATGGTGCAGTGATTAGAATGCAGTATTGCAGGCTATTCTGCCGACTATCAACTGCCAGCAATTTGGCAGTTCAACTCTCACTGGCTCAAAGTTGACTCAGCCTTCCATCCTTCTGAGGTCGGTAAAATGAGGACCCAGATTGTTGGGGGCAATATGCTGACTCTTAAAACTTCTTTTGTAGATAATAAAAAGATACAGAGAAAGCAATGAGTCATATAGCACCCCATAGTTGGTGTTTCAGGCTGAACGTCTTTCTCCCTTTGGAACTGGTCAAAGAAGAAGGAGGTGAACCAGACTAGAACTGTTCTTTCCTCTCACAGTTCCCAAAACCATCTCAAAAGGATACCATGGTCAAGAAGAACCAGGATGGATGTACTATCCCTATCCCATTCTCTCCAGACATCATCCAAAAGAATGACCAATACCATTTCCAGATAGTCCAGATAATTCATTTAATCAAGGATCTTCTGGGGTTGCAGCACAACCATCTTCTCAACCACCTTCCCTAAAAAGGGCAGGTGGGAGACCGAACAAAGGTTATGAACTGTTTGTGTCCAGTAATAACTTATTGAAAAATGACACACACTTAATAGTGACTCTACGTTGTCATTGTTCAGATTCATCCCTTGTCTTTCTCCTGCAATGCTCTAAATGTCTCTTGACTCTTTTCAACTCTCTCAAATCCTCCATAAAGCACCAAGAATGCCTGGTTCAATGGGATGAAAAAAGTTGCATGGGCCTGACCCTGTTCAATTCTATCCAAGCTCTCTGCTAACTCTCTATTCCAGTAACAGTGAGGGATTTGGCAGGCCCATTCAGCTAATCCTATGAAACAACTCCCCAACTCACTTTGGAACCTCACTGGGCCCATTAATCTCTGGAGCTGGACCCATTGAATATATCTTGCAAAAGGGGCTAGTGTAGAAAAATCTCAAATTCGCCAGGGCCTCATGTATCAGGGAGGGACGGAGGGAGGAAGGAAAGGAGGAAGGGAGGAAGGGAGGAAAGGAGGAGGGAAAGAAGGAAGTTAATTTTCAAATGCTCACTGTCAGGAAAGGAAATATCTCTGAAGTGATGACCAATTCGGTAATGGGTTGTTGTCTATAACATTAAACACTTGACTGCAATAATTTCTTTTCCAGATGCAGATGACTGTTTCCCATGTTCAGAAGATCAGTACCCAAACAAAGCTCACAACCTTTGCATTCCAAAACACATCACATTTTTGTCTCATGAAGAGCCTCTGGGAATTAGCCTGACAGCTACTGCTTCCTTCTTTTCTTTCATCTCAGTTATGGTCCTGGGAATCTTCATTAAGCATCGGGACACCCCCATTGTCAAAGCCAACAACCGGAACCTCACCTACATTCTTCTCATTGCTCTCCTCCTCTCTTTCCTTTGCACCTTGCTCTTCATTGGGCAACCAGATCAAGTAAAATGTCTCATGCGACAAACTTCTTTTGGCATCATCTTCTCTGTAGCTCTTTCTTGTATATTGGGGAAAACAATCATAGTGGTCCTTGCTTTCATGGCCACCAAGCCTGGATCCAAAATGAGGAAATGGGTGGGGAAAAGGCTGGCCAACGCTATAGTTCTTTCATGCTCTTTGACACAATTCTCCATTTGTGCAGTGTGGTTGGCAATTTCCCCCCCCATTCCCAGATTCTGACATGCACTCCATGGCTGAAGAAATTGTCCTAGAATGTAAAGAAGGTTCAACCACTATGTTTTATACTGTTCTTTGTTTTTTGGGATTCTTGACTGCTGTCAGCTTCTCAGTTGCCTTCCTAGCTAGGAAGTTACCTGACAGCTTTAATGAAGCCAAATTTATCACCTTCAGCATGCTGGTCTTTTGTAGTGTCTGGATATCCTTTGTTCCCACCTATCTGATCACCAAGGGAAAATACATGGTAGCTGTGGAGATCTTTTCCATTTTGGCTTCTGCAGCTGGATTACTGGGTTGCATCTTTTCCCCAAATGTTACATTATTATTCTGAGGCCTGATTTGAACAGAAAGGAACAGCTGACAAAAAAATGAAACCGATTTATTTGGTCCAATATAAGTTACCTCATTTGCCTTATTAAAGGCCTACTGACCATCTTGAAGAACTGATTGAAAACTAGTTCTTTGGTTTTTTAAACCAAAAATATGCAGTTGTGAAATATAACATTTTGAATGCAATTCTTATAGCATGTTTTCTATATAACCCTGGCAAAACTGAGTGGCTTTCGGTACAGGGAGCTCCAGGATCTGAGAATTTTTCATCCTTAGTTCTGCATTATCTGTACCTGACACCCTGTGCTTTGTTACTCAAGCCCTGGTTATCTCTCATCTGGACTATATGAAGCTACCTTTGCGATCTGCTCAAAAGCTTTAGCTTGTGCATAGTGCAGAAGCAGCAATGTAATCTTTGGGGCCTTTGGGTTGATCCATTTCTATTCCACAAACTTCACTGGCTACCAATGTGCTTCTGACTGCAGTTCAATGTCTCAGTTATGACCATTAAAGTCCTGAACAGCATCGGTCCAGGCTATCTGATGAACTGCCTCATCCTGTTAGGACTAGCCTATCCTACTTGTGCCAGCAGAGAGGGCCTACTTTGGATCCCGTTGTTCAAAGAACTCTGATTATCAGGATCCAGAAGAAGAGCCTTCTCTGCTGCATGACTCTGCCAATTGGCTTTGGGACCAAATGGGAGCGTTTCACACAGGAGGTAGATCGATGGCAGACTCCACCTTCCTACTGCTGGTCTCTGCTCTCCACCATCAATCATCTTTTTGGTTTTCTTTTCTTTTTTTATTAAAATTTATAAGCTTTATTAAAACACATATATTAAAACACATATAAAACACATATAAAAACATTTATACAACATATAACATAAAAAAGTTATTCTTTTTAAGCATTGTTTCATAGTGGTTTTCCAAGTGATACTGTTGTATTTCTTCCCCTTTTTCTTAGTCTAGTGAATTTTTTCCTTTTTCCCTCTTTTCTATATTTTTTTCCCTCTCCTTTTTTTCCGTTTGGTTTCCCCCTTTGGGGAGCTATGTGTTTTAATTATACCATTATTTTTTGGATTTCCATTTTGATATTTCTATACCTATAAGGGATTATTTATATACAGTTATTATATACATTATTTATGTGCATATTTACGTAAATCTTTATTCTGTTCTTCTTACATTTATGTTTCTTTATTGGTGATGTTAATCCATTGATACCATTTGTTCCATATTCTATAATAATCTGTCTCTTCTTTTTCCTTGATTTCTTTTGTTAATCTATCCATTTCAGCACATTGTACAATTTTGTCTATTAGTTCTTCTTCTTCCATTGGGATTTTTTCCTGTTTCCAATTTTTCGCGTATACTATTCGCGCTGCAGTTAGAATATGTATCATCAAGTATTTTATTTCTTTGGGATATGTTTTTGTGAAGATTCCTAGCAGGAAGGTTTCTGATTTCTTGTCTATTTGTAGTTTTGTTATTTGTTCCAACCATTACTTAATATTAGACCAAAATTTCTTTGCTGCCGGGCACGTCCACTATAGATGGTAAAAAGTACCTTGTGATTTCTTGCATTTCCAACATAATGCACTATTTTTTGGGTGAATTTTTGCCAGTCTTGTGAGTGACATATGCCACCTGTAGAACATCTTCAGCTGGTTTTTCTTATATGCCACCGCTAATGTTAATTTTGTGTTCATTTGCTATAATTCTTCCCACTTCTCCAAATCTATTGTGTATTTAAAATTTTGCATGCATTTAATCATTGAATCCTTCACTATTTCCTCCTCCATTTTGTATGGCAACAAAAATTTATAAATTTTACTAATTAGTTTTTCTTCTGATTCTAATATAATTTTTTCTAGTTCTTGTTTCTCTCTATATATTTCGTATATTTTTGTGTGTTCCTTATGTTTAGATTGGATCTGTGTGAAAGTCCACCAGTCGATTTCTCTGTTTAGGTCTATTTCCAACTGTTGTTTTGTTTTCAATTTCCCCTGTTGTTCAATTAAGTCTTTGTATCTAATTAGTTTTTTTTAGGTTCTGTTAAGTTTTGGTACCTTACTGCTTCTAATGGTGAAAACCAGATCGGAATTTTTCTATAGTGCTGTTTTTTAATTTTTAGCCAAATTTGTAATAGTGCATTCCTAATTGTGTGTCTTTTAAAGTAGATATGTGTTTTGTATCTCTCATCCCATAAAAAAGAGTGCCAGCCTGCTTGTAATTCATGTCCTTCAATTGTTAGTATTCTGTTATTTTTTAATTCCATCTTTTTGGTTTTCATATCGATGTATTATTTCCCTGTGTTCCTTTGCCATTGTTTATTTTATTATTTTATTATTTTACTTCTGTTCTGTTACATTCTTTTCATTTTCCTTCCATTTCATGATTGTAAACTGCCTAGAATATGCCCACAGCAATATAGGTGGCAAAGAAATGTAATAAATAAGTAAGTAAATAAGTAAGCCAGTAAGTAAGTCTAGGTGGGTTTTGGTGACAAATAGAGAATTACATCTGCCGTATGAGATATTGAAGGCTGTCACAGAAAACTGAGACTATAGGAACATGAAGTGTGACATCCTAATGAAAAAAATAAAGGTAAGGAGGAAGCGGGAAAGTAAGGAGGAGGAAATGTGATAAAGTTTGAACTTCTTTTCTCATTTTGTTCTACTTTAAAAAACAATAATAGCCCAAGAATGAAGGGGAAAAGAGGAAATGGTTGAGAAATATGTAGATCACAGAAAAACTTTGGTGATTGGTTAACAACTAAAAGTGAACTCAGAGGAATGAAAAGAGGATATAAATACCAATAGTAATAGCACTTAGACTTATATCACAGTGCTTTTGAGCCCCCTCTAAGCGGTTTACAGAGTCAACATATTCCTCATAACAATCTGGGTCCTCATTTTACCCACCTTGGAGGGATGGAAGCAGGGGTGAAATGTAAAATTTGTTCCTACCAGTTCTGTGGGCGTGGCTTGGTGTGTGTGGGGTAATGTGACCAACTTTAAAAAAAAAAAACTTTTCAAAACATTTTTTCTAATGCTTTGAAAAGCCTCTGCTGATCAGGCAACTAGCTGGGATCGTCAGAGAGGCTTTTTAAAAAATGCTTTGAAAAGCCTCTGACGATCCCAGTTGAGCCACGTGATCGTCAGAGGTTTTCTTTTTTTTACTTTTAAAAGCATTTTTTCATTGGAAGAGGTTGTTGAAAAAATGCTTTTAAAAGTAAAAAAAAACACAAGCCTCTGATGATCATGCAGCTCAGCTGGGCATGGTGGTGGTGGTGGGGTGTGCTAATGGTTCTCCGAATCACCCGCCGCCATCGCTACCGGATCAAGCGATCCAGCCCGAACTGGGAGCATTTCACCCCTGGATGGAAGGCTGAGTCAGCCTTGAGCCTAGTGAGATTTGAACTGCCAAATTACAGGCAGCCAGCAGTCAGCAGAAGTAGCCTGCAGTACTGCCCTCTAACCACTGCGCCACCATGGTTCAATAAATGTAAATATTTGTAGGGTTAGAGATTGCATTTAAATATTGTAGCAGACTGACATCTACATAATAACACCTGCTTGTTAATATAATTTTCATTTAACAGATGCAACTCATTAAACAATAATAAGTAGTAAATACTTATTTACTCAGCATAAGTGTGCATAAATATTTAAATCTCAATCAGAACAGAGGTGGAAGAGACCTTCTTAACCAGCTCCCTGCTCAAACAGGAGATCATATACCATTCCAGACAAGAGACGATACAGGGTCTTCTTAAAAAGCTCCAGTGATGAAACACCCACAACTGCTGTCGGCAAGCTATTCCACTGGTTAATTGTTCTCACTGTTAGGAAGTTTCTCCTTAACTCCAGGTCGCTTCTCTCCTTGATTAGTTTCCATGCATTGTTTCTTGTCCTGCCTTCCGATGCGTTGGAAAATAAATTCACACACACACACCCTTTGTGGCAAACTCTCAAATACTGGAATATTGCTACCATGTTCCCCCTAATCCTTTTCTCTAGATGAGCCAAACCCAAGTCCTGCAACCAATTTTATGCTTCTTTATACAACAAACATTTAGCTTTTTAAACAACGAACAATTTATTTGGCTGCTGCCACACACTGCTAGCACATATTTAAGTGATCATCCATTAGGACTCTAAGGTCATTCCCTCAGTTACTGTTTTCAGATTTACACAACCTATTTTAATAGTTGACAAGGAAAGGAAGGAGGAGGAGGAGGAGGAGGAGGAGGAGGAGGAGGAGGAGGAGGAGGAGGAGGAGGAGGAGGAGGAGGAGGAGTTGTTTAATTAATCATGACTGAAATCTCCATTTGAATTCAGCTGTTTTCTCAGTTGGAAGTTGAGAACAAACCTTTTTACTTTAATTTTTTTTTTTAATTTAAACTTAAACTTAAACTGCACTGCACACCAGAACAACTAGACACAAGAACAGTTTTTTCCCGAATGCCATCACTCTGCTAAACAAATAATTCCCTCAACACTGTCAAACTATTTACTAAGTCTGCACTTCTATTAATTTTGTCATCGTTCCTATCACCCATCTCTTCCTGCTTATGACTGTATGACTGAAACCTTGTTGCTGGTATCCTTACCATTTATATTGACTGTTTCCTAATATGATTTCATTGCTTATTTGTACCCTATGACTATCATTAAATGTTGTACTTTATGATTCTTGACGAGAGTATCTTTTCTTTTAAGTACACTGAGAGCATATGTATCAAGACAAGTTCCTTTTGTGTCCAATCACACTTGGCCAATAAAAATTCTATTCTATTCTATTCTTCTATTAAACATTCCATCTCCCATTGAACAGTGTGTCATCTGGTATAAATATATCTGTGCAATAACAAGCAAAATTTACAACAGTACTCATTACATTGATATTGATTCTCTAATCTTACAATAAAAATAATGAGCATAATACATCTATTCATTTCTCCCTCTTAACATATATTCTAATAAGAATATAATAATAATATTAAATATAATAATCTTAATTGTCATATTAGTAAGAATCATCATATTGTATACTCCTCTATCTTAACATGTTTTCTATATTTCACTGATCTCCATTTATTTCTAATTTCTATTTTTTCCCCAAGCATTCATAAAATAATTCCCTTGTCATATAATATTCAGTTTGTCCTTTCTCCTTTATAGCAAGGATTAATCTATTCATTTCTGCACATTCTAATATTTTCCTAATCACTTTCTCATCAGTAGGGATCTTTCTGCTTTTCCAGTATTGTGCAAATACAGTTCTATCTGCGGTTAATACATGTATAATAAAATATGTATTCCCTTTAGCTTCAGGTAAAATCCCCAACAAAAATATTTCTTGTTTTAAGTCTATTATTATTATTATTATTATTATTATTATTATTATTATTATTTAATCTTTAGTGAGATTCACAGCCTTCAAGGCTGGTTAATAGCTCAGCAGCTCGAGTCCCAACCAAGGACCTAGGAACAGTTAAGGTATCGTCGGAGGATGTAAGCTGTTCCGAGTAAGGTGGTTTTTTGTAGAGTCAAAATGTTCAAGTCTGGCAAATTTAGAATTTCTAAATAGCGGGGTAGTCCTTTGGGTATTGCTCCAAGGGCTCCAATTACAATCGGGACAGCACATGATTTCTTTTTCCACAGTCGCTCAACTTCAATTTGCAAATCCCGGTACTTTGTGATTTTTTCTTGCTGCTTATCTACAATCCGTGCATCACCAGGTATTGCAATGTCAATGAACCATACCTTTTTCTTTTCAACTATTGTTATGTCAGGTGTGTTGTGGACCAAGTGCCTGTCAGTCTGAATTCTAAAGTTCCACAAGATCTTGAGTTTCTCATTCTCTAAAACTTTCTCAACCTGATGTTCCCAGTGGTTTTTGCTGTACTCAAATCCAAACTTTTTTATTTAATAATAATAATAATAATAATAATAATAATAATAATAATAATAATAACTATTATTACTATTATTACTATTATTACTATTATTACTATTATTATTATTATTATTATTATTATTATTATTATTATTATTATTATTATTATTATTTCTATGCCGCCCACTCTCCGAGGACTCTGGGCTGATGCCATCTATAAAACATCTTATACAGATTTTCTTTATATGCAGTTGACATTGTTAGTTGTCCCACAACTTCTGCCATTTATCTAATTCTATTGTGTAACCTAAGTTTTTTGCCCATGCTATCATTGTCTCCTTCACTTGTTCATCTTCCAGTATAATGACCTTAATTTCTTAATTCTTTATAGAAACCATATTTAGCATCTTTCTCATATCTACAGGTGAAACTCGAAAAATTAGAATATCGTGCAAAAGTTCATTTATTTCAGTAATGCAACTTAAAAGGTGAAACTAATATATGAGATAGACTCATTACATGCAAAGCAAGATAGTTCAAGCCTTGATTTGTCATACTTTTGATGATTATGGCTTACAGCTCATGAAAACCCCAAATTCACAATCTCAGAAAATTAGAATATTGTCAAAAGGTTCCATATTCTAGGCTCAAAGTGTCCCACTCTAATCAGCTAATTAAGCCATAACACCTGCAAAGGGTTCCTGAGCCTTTAAATGGTCTCTCAGTCTGGTTCAGTAGGAATCACAATCATGGGAAAGACTGCTGATCTGACAGTTGTGCAGAAAACCATCATTGACACCCTCCATAAGGAGGGAAAGCCTCAAAAGGTAATTGCAAAAGAAGTTGGATGTTCCCAAAGTGCTGTATCAAAGCACATTAATAGAAAGTTATGTGGAAGGGAAAAGTGTGGGAGAAAAAGGTGCACAAGCAGCAGGGATGGAGAGGATTGCCAGGAAAAGGCCATTCAAAAGTGTTGGGGACTTTCACAAGGAGTGGACTGAGGCTGGAGTCAGTGCATCAAGAGCCACCACACAGAGACAGATCCTGGACATGGGCTTCAAATGTCGTATTCCTCTTGTCAAGCCGCTCCTGAACAACAAACAACGTCAGAAGCGTCTTACCTGGGCTAAAGAAAAAAAGTCATCTTTTCTGATGAGAGCAACTTTTGCATCTCATTTGGAAACCAAGGACCCAGAGTCTGGAGGAAGAATGGAGAGGCACACACTGCAAGATGCTTGAAGTCCAGTGTGAGGTTTCCACAGTCTGTGTTGATTTGGGGAGCCATGTCATCTGCTGGTGTTGGTCCACTGTGCTTCATTAAGTCCAGGGTCAACGCAGCTGTCTACCAGGAGATTTTGGAGCACTTCATGCTTCCTTCCGCAGACGAGCTTTATGGGGATGCTGACTTCATTTTCCAGCAGGACTTGGCACCTGCCCACACTGCCAAAAGTACCAAAACCTGGTTCAATGACCATGGGATTACTGTGCTTGATTGGCCAGCAAACTCACCTGACCTGAACCCCATAGAGAATCTATGGGGCATTGCCAGGAGAAAGATGAGAGACATGAGACCGAACAATGCAGAAGAGCTGAAGCATCCTGGTCTTCCATAACACCTCAGCAGTGCCACAGTCTGATAGCATCCATGCCACGCCGCATTGAGGCAGTAATTGATGCAAAAGGGGCCCAAACCAAGTACTGAGTATATATGCATGCTTATACTTTTCAGAGGTCCGATATTGTTCTATGTACAATCCTTGTTTTATTGATTTCATGTAATATTCTAATTTTCTGAGATTGTGAATTTGGGGTTTTCATGAGCTGTAAGCCATAATCATCAAAATTATGACAAATCAAGGCTTGAACTATCTCACTTTGCATGTAATGAGTCTATCTCATATATTAGTTTCACCTTTTAAGTTGCATTACTGAAATAAATAAACTTTTGCACGATATTCTAATTTTTCGAGTTTCACCTGTAGAATGTATCTGCACTTGTGAATCCCATGCCATGTTGATGCCTTGATCACCCAGCTCTTGTTTAGTTTTAAATTTCCCCTTTTCATTCAAAATATCTTTATATCTGAAGCTGTCTATCTGGATCCTCTCCAGTCCAGCTTCAGGCCTGGGCACAGCACGGAAACGGCATTGGTCGCGTTGGTGGATGATCTCTGGAGGGCTCGGGATAGGGGTTGTTCCTCTGTCCTGGTCCTGTTAGATCTCTCAGAGGCTTTTGATACCATCGACCATGGTATCCTGCTGTGCCGGTTGGAGGGGTTGGGAGTGGGGGGCACCGTTCTGCGTTGGTTCTCCTCCTATCTCTCCGACTGGTCACAGTCGGTGTTGGCAGGGGGGCAGAGGTCAACCCCAAGGTGCCTTGTTTGTGGGGTGCCTCAGGGGTCGGTCCTCTCACCCCTTCTGTTCAACATTTATGTGAAGCCGCTGGGTGAGATCATCCGTGGTTTTGGGGTGGAGTTCCATCAGTACGCTGATGATACGCAGCTGTACATCTCCACCCCAGGCCATCCCAATGATGCCCTTGAAGTGATGGAGGCCGTGCGGATCTGGATGGGGAGTAACAGGCTTCGACTCAACCCTTCCAAGACTGAGTGGCTGTGGCTTCCGGCGTCCCGATATAACCAGTTGGTGCCATCGCTGGCTATTGGGGGCGAGTTATTGGCCCCCACGGATGGGGCTCGCAACTTGGGCGTCCTCCTGGATGCATGGCTGTCTTTAGAAGAGCATATAACGGCCGTGGCCAGGGGGGCTTTTTATCAGGTCCGCCTGATTCGCCAGTTGCGTCCCTTTCTGGATCGGGACTCCTTACGCACAGTCACTCAGGCACTCGTCACTTCCCGCCTGGACTACTGCAATGCTCTCTACATGGGGCTCCCCTTGAGGAGTACCCGGAGGCTCCAACTGGTGCAGAATGTGGCCGCGCAGGGGATTATGGGAGCGAGGGGTCGCTCCCATGTGACACCTCTCCTGCGTGAGCTGCATTGGCTTCCAGTGGTCTTCCGGGTGCGCTTCAAGGTGTTGGTTACCACCTTTAAAGCGCTCCATGGCATAGGACCTGGGTATTTGCGGGACTGCCTTCTGCCGCTGATAGCCTCCCACTGACCAGTACGCTCCCACAGAGAGGGACTCCTCAGGGTGCCGTCAGCCAGGCAATGTTGGCTGGTGACCCCTAGGGGGAGGGCCTTCTCTGTGGCAGCTCCTGCCCTCTGGAACGATTTGCCCCCGGAGATAAGAAGGATATCGGATCTCCGGGTCTTTTGCCATGCCCTGAAAACTTTTCTTTTCCATCAAGCAGGGCTGGCGTGAACCCCCCCTTTTTTTAGTTTTTTAGCTTTTTAGCTTTTAATCTGTCAATGGGTTTTAATTCAAATTGTTTTAAATTTGGGCCAAAGTATATAATTCTTTTAATAATTTTAAATTTTGTATTGGTATGTGTTTTAGTTCTGGCTGTGCACCGCCCTGAGTCCACTAGGAGAAGGGCGGTATACAAATTGAATAAATGAAATGAAATAAATGAAATATCTAACAATATTTCCACTGTTAATGACGTTTGGGTGGATCAGTGCTTCCACTGTTGAAAGCCAAACTGGTATCCTCAAATAATGTTCTCTAATTTTCTCCCATACTAACAATATTGCATTCCTTATGTAATGTCTTTTAAAGTAACCATGGGTCTTGATTTTCTCATGCCACAAGAGAACCAACCCTGTTGTAAATCATGGCCCTCCAGAGTCAATAGTCTGAGAACAAAACTTTTTACATTTCTCATTTAGTTCTTTCTGTCCCCCGTCACTATCATTTTGTCCTTAATTCCAGGTTACAATACCCTGTGTGTCACAAGTTGGTTTGAGCATGTCTAAAAAAGATGTAACTCATAGAAATGATGGTAAATCTGTTGGCAGTAGGTAAACCTCTAAAACAGAATTGAGAGAATAAAAAGAGGATATATGTGTAAGTATTTCTAGGATTAGGGATTGAAATCTTTCAGCAGTTTTGACAATTCCCTAATATTATCTACTTGTCAATGTAAATTTCATAAAACAAATAACTAACACAACATACAATTATTTACAAGAGTAAATAATGTACAGCAAAGGGCAAACCAGGTGGCTTTCCTGTATCTCTCATAAATCAATTAAAGCCCCCCAAAGCATCTAAAGTAAATCAAAAGACCCAGTAGTCCCAGAGTAGAAATACAACATATAGTGTAAGGACTGTAACAGGCCCTTTGTAGGACAAAAGTCAGAAGACTACTTGAGTGCATCCATGAACACCAACAACCAATCATCATCAGAAGACATGATGGAAGTGCCTTAATCTCCATGCTAGTTTCCATGTCAGAACACATGGAATGTCTTAACCATAGTTTCAGCTGGGAAACCATACTTTCAACTGAGAATCAGAGACCAAACAAGTCCAAAAATGCATATAAAGGTAACAACAATTATGTATCATTCAAAAGAGACAATCAAAAAGCCAAAAAGAAAACAAAAAGTTTTAAATACCTCATCACTGGCAATCACTGGCAATCAACAGAAAGATTAATGCTAGACCAACAATCAGGTAAACAAGTCCAATCAAGAAACTAGTAATGCTGTCAAACAAGCTAACAGTGAACAACAGCCTAATTAAGGAACCATGAAGACCTCACTGACAAGGCAAGCCACCATATACAATGAGAGCAAACCCCACTCCTTTGTAGTACTAATAATGTTATCTACTAATCCAATGAAAAATCTGCAAGAAAATCTTCTAGGGGAGTGGGCAGTAAACAAGTCCAATCAAGAAACTAGTAATGCTGTCAAACAAGCTAACAGTGAACAACAGCCTAATTAAGGAACCATGAAGACCTCACTGACAAGGCAAGCCACCATATACAATGAGAGCAAACCCCACTCCTTTGTAGTACTAATAATGTTATCTACTAATCCAATGAAAAATCTGCAAGAAAATCTTCTAGGGGAGTGGGCAGAAGAATAAAGATATTAAGAATAATTATGGTAATTTTGTAGGAAAGTGGGTGGAGATAGGATAGGTTACGGATTGTTTAGTTTAAAGAAAAGGGATATTATGTTTAGATGTGAATGTATGTAATGAAGGGGGGGAAGGAAATGGGTAGTTGAACTGAATAAGTGTTAAATTGGGATTTATTGAATAGTATTAGAGTGGAAGTATGCTTTGAAATGTTATATCGTATGGGGGGTAGTAAAAGGGTAGATTACGAGAGGAAATTGTTAAATTGGGAGATATAATAATATCATTATGTTAAATCAGGAGTTACTAGATATAATAGAATGTCACTTTGAAATGCATATTATAGCATAGTATAAGGGGGGTATGATAATTTTATTAGAAAGAAAGGGTCAGTATATGGAGATGGAGTAAGTGGATAGCAAAGTATGATATAATCTGTTATGAATTTGGGTTTTATTATGAAGAAGTCAAAGGGGAAGGGGGGGGTGAGGGGGGTTAGGGAGGAGGGGGGGAAAAAAAGGGGGAAAAATTTGTATTTGAAAAACTTTTTCAATTAAAAAAAAAAAAAATCTGCAAGAAAACAACCAAGCTCAGAGAGCACTAAGGTCCAGACAGTTCAACCCTTAGCTACAAATATTCTCTTTTATTGAAATAGCAAAGTTTGGAAAAGATCTATGTATGTATAGTATTTATTTATTTATTTATTTATTTATTTATTTATTTATTTATTAATTTAATTTGTATACCGCCCTTCTCCCAGAAGGGACTCAGGGCGGTGAACAGCCAAAATTAAAAAACATACAAATGCAAAAGTTAAGATAATTAAAAGAATTAAATCATTGGCTACCCAAATTTAAAACCCCAAATCCATAAAATTTAAAATCCCAATTAAAAAACCATTTAGGCTAGGCCGGCTTGATGAAATAAAAACGTCTTCAGGGCTTTACGGAAGGTCCGGAGGTCCGGGATCAATCGTATTCCAGGAGGCAGCTCATTCCACAGGGCGGGTGCCCCCACAGAGAAGGCTCGCCCCCTGGGGGCCGCCAGCCAACATTGCCTGACCGACGGCACCCCGAGGAGGCCCTCTCTGTGAGAGCGTATTGGCCGGTGGGAGGTTATCGGTAGCAGCAGGCGGTCTCGCAAATACCCTGGCCCTAAGCCATGGAGCGCTTTAAAGATGAGAACCAACACCTTAAAGCGCACCCGGAAGACCACCGGGAGCCAATGCAGCTCGCGCAGGAGAGGTGTTACGTGGGAGCGCCACGTCGCTCCCATAATCACCCGCGCGGCCGCATTCTGCACCAGCTGGAGCCTCCGGGTGCTCCTCAGGGGGAGCCCCATGTAGAGAGCGTTACAGTAGTCCAGGCGTGACGTAACCAAGGCATGAGTGACTGTGCACAAGGAGTCCCGATCCAGAAAGGGGCGCAACTGGCGTATCAGGCGAACCTGATAAAAAGCCCCCCTGGCCACGGCCGTCATATGCTCTTCTAAAGACAGCCGTGTGTCCAGGAGGACGCCCAAGTTGCGAGCCCCCTCTGTGGGGGTCAGTGACTCGCCCCCAATAGCCAGAGATGGCACCAGCTGGCTATACCGGGACGCCGGCATCCACAGCCACTCGGTCTTGGAAGGGTTAAGCCGAAGCCTGTTCCTCCCCATCCAGACCCGCACGGCCTCCAGACACTGGGACATCACTTCGAGGGCATCATTGGGGTGGTCTGGGGTGGAAATGTACAGCTGAGTGTCATCAGCGTACAGATGGCATCGCACCCCAAAACCACGGATGATCTCACCCAGCGGCTTCACATAAATGTTGAACAGGAGCGGCGAGAGGACCGACCCTTGCGGCACCCCGCAAGCAAGGCGCCTCGAGGTCGACCTCTGCCCCCCTGCCAACACAGACTGCGACCGGTCAGAGAGATAGGAGGAGAACCACCGCAACACGGTGCCTCCCACCCCCAGTCCCTCCAGCCGGCGCAGCATGATACCATGGTCGATGGTATCAAAAGCCGCTGAGAGGTCTAACAGGACCAGAACAGAGGAACAACCCCTGTCCCGAGCCCTCCAGAGATCATCCACCAATGCGACCAATGCCGTCTCCGTGCTGTACCCAGGCCTGAAGCCGGACTGGCACTGATCTAGATAGACGGTTTCATCCAGGAACTGTGGGAGCTGTCGCGCAACCACACTCTCCACAACCTTCGCAACAAAGCGAAGGTTGGAGACCGGACGATAGTTTGCCAAAACGGCCGGGTCCAGAGAAGGCTTCTTGAGGAGGGGCCTCACCACCGCCTCTTTCAAGGCGGGAGGCAAGAAACCCTCTCTCAGAGAAGCATTTATAATCCTCTGGAGCCAGCCTCGTGTTACCTCCCGGGTGGCCAGTACCAGCCAGGACGGGCACGGGTCCAATAAACATGTGGTTGCGTTTAACCTCCCCAGGATCCTGTCCACGTCCTCAGGAGTCACAGGGTCGAACTCATCCCAGGTAACATTCTCAAGACCAGCCTCAGTCACCCCGCCGGGATCTACCCAGTCAGAGTCCAAGCCTTCCCGAATCTGAGCGATTTTATCGTGCAGATACTGTGCAAAATCCTCAGCCTGCCCTTGCAAGGGGTCTTCCCGCGCTCCCTGATATAGGAGGGAGCGGGTCACCCTAAACAAGGCGGCTGGGCGGTTATCTGCCGATGCAATAAGAGCGGAAAAGTGGTTACGCTTTGCCGCTTTTATCGCCACTAGATAGGTCTTAATATGAGACCTAACTAGTGTTCGGTCGGATTCGGAGCGACTAGCCCTCCAACCACTCTCTAGGTGTCTTTTCCGGCGCTTCATCTCCCTCAGCTCCTCGGAGAACCAAGGGGCCGGGCAGGTTCGGCGTCGGGTCAGAGGCCGCAAAGGCACGACTCGGTCCAGAGCACCGGCGGCTGTCCTATCCCAGGCAGCCACCAGATCTTCAGCCGAGTCGTGAGCCAGAGTTATAAATGTATAGTACATTTATATTTATGTGTATGTATATAAACATAGGTGGGGACATGGTGGCTCGGTGGCTAAGACACTGAGCTTGTCGATTGAATCTCTAGTGCCATATAACAGTGTGAGCTCCTATTACTTGTCCCAGCTTCTGCCAACCTAAAAAGCACGTAGAAAATGCAAGCAGAAAAATAGGGACCACTTTGGTGGGAAGGTAACAGCGTTCTGGGTGCCTTTGGTGTTTAGTCATGAGAGCCACATGACCACAGAGACATCTTTGGACATAGCTGGCTCTTTGGCTTTGAAACGGAGATGAGCACCATCACCTAGAGTCGGGAACGACTAGCACATATATGCAAGGGGAATCTGTACCTTTTATATACAAATAAAGTGTATGGGCCTCTCTCTCTCTCCTCACCCATCTCTCTCCTCTCTCACTCACTCTCCCTCCCTCTGCCCCTCTCTCTCCCTCTATCTCAAGTTGGGCTTCACTCAAGGACCCATATAGAAGAAGAGGAAATGCCCCAAATGTGCCAAGAAGTAATAGTTATTCTACTTCTGTTACTGATTTCCCCAAGGGGGAAAACCTCCATTGAAGAATTATGTATGCAGTGCTAATTCTAATATTATAAGTGTGACACAAATAAGCACATTGGTGACCAACTGGCATATCAAACAAAATTCAGACAGTACCAGTATTTTGATTAATTGTATTATTTTTAAAATATCTGAAGAGAATGATGCTTCTTAACAGTGAGATCCAAATTTCATTTAATGCAATTTAATTTGATTTACTTTGTTATTTAATTAATCATGACTGAAATTTCCATTTGAATTCACCTGTAAATTTCCATTTGAAGCCAACTGCAGATCCAGGAGAACAAAACTTTTTACATTTCTCATTGAGTTCTTTCTGTCCCCGTCACTATAATTTTGTCCTTAATTGCAGGTTACAATACCCTGTGAATCACAAGTTGGTTTGTTCATCTGAGCATGTCTAGACCTGTACAATCATTATCAATTATGCATTCTTATTTTCAATCTCTAAGGAGTTACAGAAAATATTAAAAGTAATATATTTCCCCTGCAATAAAGATGCAATATTCTTTTTTCCAAGGATACAGCTAGAGGACCAAGTCCTGTCATTCAGATTTTTTAAAAAGTAAATCTCTACTTTAAAGCAGCCTCATGGAACACTGTATCTCTAGGCTGTCCTATTTCAAATGCCTAATTCTCAGGGAGTGAACAGATGGATGAGAGATAAATTGTTGTAGAAAATGATATTATTCTTTGCAATAGCAATATTGTCCTTGTATGTAGACGCTGATACAACCTTTGCTAAATGTTCTGTAGGAAATCAGTCTTTCATTAAGCACAAGCGATATCATTCAGAAGATTTGGTCATTGCGGGCATTTCTTATCAAATTTACATGGTATCTGATGAAATAACATTCAGAAGAAATACATCAGATGAACTGTTTGGTGATTTAATGTATGGAATTCCTGTTTTTCAGTAATGCAAATACAGAAAATAGTTAAAGCCTGTGACATGATTGAATTAGGATGGAGGATGAATGTTAAATTGCCTATCCTGCACTATTATTTCTCAATAATATTGGTTCAATTTCCATCTGTTACACAAGTTATTTTCCAATGTGTTTTTATTTCTATGGATTTGGTACCATTCTAGCAGGTATCAGTTTAATTTTAATACACTTTTTTATATGGCTATAACTCGATGAAGTTCAAATGACATAAATTCCTGCAGAGCATTGCTTCATACCAGTGATATGTTAAGGTGTGCATGATTGCAGTTAGTCCTACATGCAGATATTATATCAAATATTCCTCAGAAATTTCCAGTGTATTGAATAAATAAATTAGAAAATTAGGGTAGGAAGTAAAATTAAATATAGACCTCCATATTAAGGGGAAAAAACCCACTAATTATTGATGTTTATTACATTTTGCAATTGGGCTGCCTGAATGCATATGGATTGATATATTGCTTAGACCTCTTTCTTGAAATATTAAACAAATGGTTTCTTTGATGCTAGTGCTTCCACCTGTATCAGTGCATGTGGCCTGCAGAATCTAAACTTGTGTGATACAATTAGAATGCAATCAATTCCAGATTTGGCTACAGATGTTGTAAAACTCATTTCAGATATTATATGCATAACTACCAGCACATCTTGGCTTTGGAATTTGCAATCAAACAAATCAATGAGAATTCCAGGATTTTGCCAAACATCACCCTCGGTATCCATATCTCCAATAGCTATTTCATGGGAAGATGGATCTATCTGGCTTCCATGGAGCTTCTCTCTACAAAGGGAAGATTCATCCCAAATTACAAATGTGACCTCAAGGACAATGTAATATCTGTGATTGCAGGACATAATGCTTACATTGGTCAGTTCATGTCAAACATTCTGAACATATATAAGATCCCACAGGTAAGAGCCATCCCATAAAGAAAGGAGTCAAATCTAAATACAGTATTTCTAATTTGATTTAGTTTAATTTCTATTCCAAATTTTTATCTTTATGAATCTATTAGTGTCAGAAACATTCACAACAAAGGGATAACCAACATCGCCTCATATAGTGTTTTGGGAAAAATCACAATCAAGCTAAACATCCAAATATATTTCATCCAGGGTGGGACATAGAGGAATTATTCAAAATGCTAGAAAGTTGCATATAGCTAATCTATGGGGTAAATCATGTCATGGAAACATGTGTAAACATAGCATAATCCGGAGGTTTATATTCATTCTTGCAGTTCTTACATTTCTGGAGCTTTGTTTATTAAAACAAAAAGAAACAACTATCATAGAAATTATATTGGAACATGCAAATAGTAATCAATTCTGCCCTTGCCTGGAGAACATTCATATTTAAATAAGATCCTTAAAATAGACATAAGTAATTTGGAAGTATATACTCTAATTTCTTCTTTTTTCTTAGCTCATATATGGTTCAACTGCAGAGATAGATGACAACATAGAAGCTGCTTTCTTCCGTCAATTATTTCCAAATGAAGACCTTCAAATTATGGGGCTGGTCCAATTGTTGCTTCACTTCCAGTAGAAATGGATTGGGTTCATTGTCCCAAACCCTGAACATGGGAAGAGGTTCATACATAATAGGCTTGATATATTTTCTAAGAATGGCATTTGTTTTGATTTCATGGAAGAAGTGTCAAAGGACTCTGTTACCAATGATATTGAAACTCAACTTAATGGTTTTGGTTTGCTGTATAAGGCTGTGAGAAAAATAAGAATTATTCCTGTAAAAGCATAACCTGAGTTACGCCATTTTAAAATCATGTTAAGGCTTTGTTTTACCTTGTATAACCTGATTATATAATTTAGCTGACATTTAAGAACATGAGAAAGGAAGTGTGTAATTCCTGTGTTTTTTAGAGGATGTTTGTCTTACAGGAAATATGCTCTGGGTTAACTTGCCCTCATTAATTAAAGGAAGTACGCAATTGATGTTTTTGAGGGGTATTTCTGTTGGGAATTGGGGAATTTCCAGGGTGGATTATGTACTGCATATGTTATATAAGATGTTATGTAAGATCTGAAACTGATTCCCAAGGTACTTTATTGACGTGTATTCTGATGTTCCTGAAGACTATAAAAACTCGTGTAAATTGTTTTATTTCCGTCTTTCTCTATTCCAGAGAGAAAGGCCCTTTGCAAAGAATAAACTCTGTTCCAGGATTATTTTAGTCTTTGTCTCTTTAAAACGATAATGGGATTTACCTGTCGACCACAAAGGCTATTATGGAAAGTACTGCCAACATTGTAATCATATATGGTGAAAATCATAACATGCCTGTTCTTAGAATGTTGCTATTTATTTCAGAATATGAAGACATGCAAATGAAGAGAAAAGATAAAGTTTGGGTCATGCCAGCACAGATGGAATTCACATCAGTCCGCTTTCTAAGATATAGGGCCATGGATTTCATCCATGGTGCCCTAACATTCGCAGTTTCCTCAAAGGAAATATTAGGGTTTAAGAAATTTGCTCAGATGAGAAAGCCTTCTTCAGAAGAAGAGGACAGTTTGACAAGAGTGTTTTGGGAAGATGCATTTGAATGTTCTTTCCCAAATGCTGGGTTAGATGAGGACAGTCACAATCAATGCACTGGTGAGGAGTCACTGGCAACCCTTCCTGACTCTGTGATTGAATCTAGTATTACTGGGCATAGTTATAGCATTTACAATGCTGTCTATGCAGTGGCCCATGCTTTTCAAGCTATGCTTTCATCTAAGAGCAGAAAAAGGAGAAATGCTTGGGAACTCAGTCAACAGTCGTGGCAGGTAAAAACGACATGAATGAAAATATATTATATATTTATATAAGGGCTAGTCATATAAATGTTCAGCTATTACTGTATTTTGGAGTTGTATAACTAATAAAAGTATTCTGAAGCTGAACTAACTCCTAAGTGATATGTGGGAACTTAAGTAATAATTCCGGAGAACACTAAACACGGGGTACAACAATGCACAATGAGAAGGAGGCAATGTCAAATATTAATTCAAGAGGAGTTTTAGAAGGAGTGTGGGGTAAATCAGTTTCCAAATGAATGGGACTGTTTAATAGGATATAAGGAATGCGTCCTTGTATCCCACAGTGGTTTGTGATAGTTCTATCAAAACATTTCACTAGGAACCCCTGAATCTTATGATGCAAATGCTTCTTCTAAGATCATTGTTTTATTTAAATAACAGGAGAGCTTGAAGTAACTTGAGATCTGTTACGTAATTAACATATCGTATGCCATATCATGTTATGGGAGGA
Organism: Pituophis catenifer annectens; assembly: GCF_029215685.1. Classification (NCBI taxonomy): domain Eukaryota; kingdom Metazoa; phylum Chordata; class Lepidosauria; order Squamata; family Colubridae; genus Pituophis; species Pituophis catenifer. The sequence goes on along the minus strand of NW_027256885.1, from coordinate 32,497,483 downwards.
TGCACTCGCTACCTGCGAGCGATTGTGCGCTCCGGCCCCAATGCTTTTCTCATTCCCCAGGTTGTTTGGACCCTCAGGGCCTGGGCCTCTGGTTGATGTTGTGCAATGCCAGGTCTGTGGTAAATAAAGCCCCCCTCATTTGTGATCTGGTTCAGGAGGGGGGTGCAGACCTGGTAGGTATTACGGAGACCTGGTTGGGCCAGGTGGGGGGGTTCCCCTTGTTGAGATGTGCCCACCGGGTTTCTACGCATTCCATCAGCCGAGGTCCCAGGGGAGGGGCAGGGGGGGTGGCAGTTCTTGTAAAGGAAGGACTTGCTCCAAGGGAGGCCACTGTACCTCAGATAGCTGGATGTGAGTCCCTCCTTGTGAAGTGGGGACATGGGAGGCAGATGGGCTTGCTGATTACGTATCTGGCTCCCTGCCACGTGTCGGCTGCCTTGCCCGAGCTGCTCAACGTGATTGCCGAAATGGCGGTTGAGACTCCCAGGCTTATGGTCATGGGGGACTTCAACTTGCCATCTATCGGCGAAGTGTCTGAGGTGGCCCGGGAGTTCATGGCTTCCATGATGGCCATGGACCTGACCCAATTAATTCATGGACCCATTCACATGGGAGGACACACTCTGGACTTGATTTTTGTCTCTGGTCAGTGGATGAATGATCTTGAGATAGGGGAGATAGCGACTGAGCCCTTGTCATGGTCAGATCATTTCCTTCTTAGGCTTGACTTTCTAACCGCCACACCCCGCCACAGGGAGGTGGAAGAGACTAGATGGTTCTGCCCCAGGTGCCTGATGGATCCTGATAGGTTCCAGATGGAGCTTGGGCCATTCCCTGAGGCTCTGACTCACGGCTCAGCTGAAGAACTGGTGGCTGCCTGGGATAGGGCGGCCGCTGATGCTTTGGACTGAGTCGTGCCTTTGCGGCCTCTGACCTGTCACCGAGTTTAACTGGCTCCTTGGTTCTCCGAGGAGCTGAGGGAGATGAAGCACCGGAAAAGACACCTGGAGAGCAGTTGGAGGTCTAGCCATTCCAAATCTGACCGAACACTGGTAAGGTCTCATATTAAGACCTACCTAGTGGCAATAAGAACAACAAAATTTAATTATTTTTCCACTCTTATCGCATCTGCAGATAACCGCCCAGCCACTCTGTTTAGGGTGACCCATTCCCTTCTCCATCTGGAAGCATGGGAGGACCCCTTGCAGAGTCGGGCTGAGGATTTTGTCCAGTATCTGCACGATAAAATCACTCAGATTTGGGAAGGCTTGGTCTCTGACTGGGTGGGTACAGACGGGATGATGGAGGCCTGTCTTGAGAATGTCATTTGAGAAGAATTCGACCCTGTCGCTCCCGAGGACGTGGACAGGATACTGGGATGGCTGAATGTGACCACATGTTTATTGGACCCGTGTCCCTCCTGGTTGGTGCTGGCCTCCCGGGAGGTTACGCGACGCTGGCTCCAGGGGATTATTAATGCTTCTTTGAGTGAGGGTGTCTTGCCGTCCGCCTTGAAAGAGGCTGTGGTGAGGCCCCTCCTCAAGAAGCCCTCTCTGGATCCGGCTGTTTTGGCTAACTACCGTCCGGTCTCCGACCTTTGCTTTCTGGTGAAGGTTGCTGAGAGTGTGGTGGCGCGAAAGCTTCCTCGGTACCTGGATGAAGCTGTCTATCTAGATCCACTCCAGTCCGGCTTCAGGCATGGGCACAGTATGGAAACGGCATTGGTCGCGTTGGTGGATGATCTCTGGAGGGCTCGGGATAGGGGCTGTTCCTCTATCCTAGTCCTGTTAGATCAGTTTCTGGATGGAATTTTTTTTCAGTGTCCTAAATTAACAATGAATACTGTAATTATTTTTCATTATTTGCTTGGGTTCTGAGTTTTGATTCCATAGTGAGGAGAAGATTATGACAGGAAGGAAGGAAGGAAGGAAGGAAGGAAGGAAGGAAGGAAGGAGGGAAGGAAGGAAGGAAGGGAGGGAGGGAGGGAGGGAGGGAGGGAGGGAGGGAGGGCATTGAGCTGCAGTGAGTCTAGATTATTGTTTGGGGTACTGCGTTTTGATTCCACGGTGAAGAGAAGAGTATGAGATAAATAAGAAAAAAAGAAAGGATGGTATTGAAGAGTGATCAATAGACAGACCACAACAAATTTTTTGTTGGCTCTTCATAGATCAAATGCTCACAATATTTTAGTACACCAGAGCATTTGAGAAACAGCAAGTAACTAGGGTGCCATTAAGAATCAACATTCTTAGTTCAACTGGCATAGATTATAATACTGCTTCCAACATGCATGGGAATAGTAAAGGAATTCTACATACCTAAATGCTTTTTTAGAAAGGATGCAAAAGTCATTAGAAGGACTGTTAAGAGAAAGTAAATGCCAATTTAGTTCCGGGAAAGAAGAGAGATTGTGTGAGAGAAGCAAATTCCTGCAGGTATTCAAGTTTCTGTTATCATAAACCATAACAATAAATATTTCTCATGTTATATCTGCTGATTGGTCTTTCTTAAAAGATTAACACCTAATTTATGAAAGAGTCTTCATTCATACTTGCTCATTGCTTCCAATTGTTATAAATTTCTTTTAATGGTTTCCATTTAGTTTCATTGGTATTTTGTGTAATGCCTTATATTACTCTTTAATTGTAAACAATAGTTTGCCATCTCTTTTCAAATGTGTCTATAATACAGGACAGATGTTGGTTACTTAGGAGTCTTTTCAAATATTATGCCATCTTTTTTTTACTCTGGGAAAGATAAACCAGACCATAAAAATAAATATGTTCACCTATGTTTTCTATGAAAGTAAAGGGATTTCAAGATTGGGTGGAATGAACCTATTATCATTTTGGGAATTGCAGTTCAGAAAGATTTAAAATAAATGGTAAAGGAGAAATGTCAGTTAGTTAAGCAAGCATAATTTCCTGACAGTATATTTTGGGAAACAAACAATAATTTAAATTTAGGTTATGTTTTTATGTATTCAGCACATTTCTACACCATCATCTGAATTAAGTGAATCTGGATAGTTTACAGGTTTTTACATACTCTCTCTGCTCCTGTTCAATATTTATATGAAGCTACTGGGTGAGATCATCCATCACCATGGACTGAGGTATCATCAATATGCTGATGATACTCAGCTGTATGTCTCAGCTTGTAGTGAGTTAAGTGATGCTGTGTCCTCCCTCTGACATCGCCTTGAGGCTGTTAGTGGCTGGATGGGGAGAAACGGGTTGAAACTTAACCCTTGCAAGACCGAGTGGCTCTGGGTTTGGGGTTCTGTGGCCCAAGGAGATATGGATGGAGTGGCACTACTCCAAACAGACCTTGTGCATAATCTGGGGGTTCTCTTGGATTTGCAACTCCTGCTCTATGAGCAAGTGGCAGTCATGGCCAGGAGAGCCTTTGCGCAACTGCGGGTTGTGCACCAGTTATGCCCTTTCCTGGACCAACAATCCCTATTCACTGTCACTCATGCCCTAGTCACTTCCTGTCTTGACTATTGCAATGTGCTCTATATGGGGCTGCCCTTGAAGACCATCCACACGTTCCAGTTGGTGTAAAATACAGTGGCCTACATGGTTTTGTGCAGACCTCAGCGTGCACATGTATCACATCTCCTGCCAATTTGCTTCTGGGTGAAATTCAAGGTGCTGGTTGTCACCTTTAAAGCCCTTAATGGCTTGGGACCAGGTTATTTTAGGGACCGGTCACATCTACCCAACCCATCAGAGTAGGGAGGCAAGGAATGTTGTGGGTCCCATCCCCTAGGGAGATACACCTCGTGGAACCCAGAAGAAGGGCCTTCTCCATGGTGGCTGCCTCTCTCTCTGGAACATCATTCCCCCAGAGATTAGAATGGCCCCCACTCTAACACTCTTCTGGAAGACGCTGAAGACCTGGTTCTGCCAGCGGGTCTGGGGAACCCAGAGTGGGATGAAGTCCATTAAATGGTTTCTTTGATATATTGTCACAGGGGTGTGGGTGTGGGGGTTATTTTATTATATTATTTTTTAATATATTATTTGATTTTCTCTTTCATTAGTTTTATTGTTTTTATATAAAGTTTTTATATTCTTGTAAGCTGCCTTGAGTCGCCATATTCTAATAGGTGGCAATATAAATTTAATAAATAAATAGGTAAGTAAGTAAGTAAATACATAAATAAATATCTTAGTATAACAGAATAACAGAGTTTGAAGGGACCTTGGAGGTCTTCTAGTCCAACTCCCTGCTCAAGCATGAAACCCTATACTTTTTCAGACATGTGTTTATCTAATATCTTCTTAAAAACCTCCAATGCTGAAGCACGTATTGGATTAATTGTTATCCCTGTCAGAAAATTTCTCCTTAGTTCTAGGTTGCTTCTCTCCTTGATTAGTTTCCATCCATTGCTTCTTGTCCTGCCTTCAGGTGGTTTGGAGAATAGATTGCCACCTCTTCCTTGTGGCATATCCTCAAATATTGGAACACTGTTATCATGACACCCCTGGTTCTTCTTTTCACTAGCTATATGTATAAAAGCAAAATCTTAGTATAAAGATATAATTAAGAATAAGTTAAAAACAAAATTTAAAAGAAGTGTTGCAGCATTAAAAGTTAAAATGTTAAGATGAAAAGAATGCCCTCATGACACCCAGGGCTGCATATCAGTCTTCAACTTCCATGATGATGAAGACCAAGGACCAGCCTCATATCTGGGAGTAAGGTGTTCAACCGCGTAGGAGTAGCAGCAGAAAAGGCTGTCTTCCTGCAAACTGCCAGCCAAAATTCCTTAAATGACAGAATCTGCAATATTCCCTCCCTCCCCGATTAGGTGGGATAGGATCATAGAGGGGATGACAGTTCTCCAAATAATCTGAGAAAGGGCTTTCAAGGTAATAGCAAATGCCTTGAATTGAACTTCCAGAAGCAATTGAGAAAAAAATGAAGTTTGTATAGGAGAGGTGTTATATGTGGAACTCTAGGGGTGCCCAATATTGTTTGTGATGCTGCATTCTACATCAGCTACAGCCTCTTCAAGAGTAGTTCCATATAGATTGCATTGCAATAATCCATATGGGAGATGACCAAAATATGAATGATAGAGAGTAGAGCTGAAAAGGCTACAACTAGTACATACTGGAACAGCCATGATGGTGCAGTGGTCAGAATGCAGCATTGCAGGCTATTCTGCCGATTGCCAAGTGCCGGCAGTTCGGCAGTTCAATTCTCACTGGCTCAAGGCTGACTCAGCCTTCCATCCTTCTGAGGTCAATAAAATGAGGACCCAGATTGTTGGGGGCAATATGCTGACTCTGAAAACTGCTTTTGTAGATAATAAAAAGATACAGAGAAAGCACCAAGTCATATAGCACCCCATAGTTGGTTTTGAAGGCTGGACCTCTTTCTCCTTTGGAACTGGTCAAAGAAGAAGGAGGTGAACCAGACCTGTAATGTTTTTTCCTCTCATGGTTCCCAAAACCATCTCAAAAGGATATCATGATCAAGAAGAGCCACATTGGATGTACTATCCCTATCCCATTCTCTCCAGACATCATCCAAAAGAATGACCAATACCATTTCTTGCCCATATCCAGGCCTGAAACCTGACTGAAAGTAGTCCAGATAATTCATTTAATCAAGGATCTTCTGGAGTTGCAGCACAATCACCTTCTCAACCACATTCCCTAAAAAGGGCAGGTGGGAGGCTGAGCAAAAGTTATGAACTGTTTGTGTTCAGTAATAACTTTTTGAGAAATGATACACACTTAAGAGTGACGCTAGCTTGTCATTGTTCAGATTCATCCCTCATCTTTCTCCAGCAATGTTCTAGATGTCTCTCGACTCTTTTCAACTCTCTCAAATCCTCCATAAAGCACAGAGAATGCCTGGTTCAATGGGATGAAAAAAGTTGCATGGGCCTGACCCTATTCAATTCTATCCAAGCCCTCTGCTACCTCTCTATTCCAGTAACAGTGAGGGCTTTGGCAGGCCCATGCAGCAGATCCTATGAAACAACAGTCCAACTCACTTTGGAACCTCACAGGGCCAATTAATCACTGGAGCCAGAACAATTGAATATGTCTTGCAAAAGGGGTTAGTGTAGAAAAATCTCAAGGTCACCAGGGCCTCATGTATCAGTGAGGGAGGGAGGAAGGGAGGAAGGAAAGAAGGAAGTTTTCAAATGCTCAGTCAGGAAAGGAAATATCTCTGAAATGATGACCAATCCGGTAATGGGTTGTTGTGTATAACATTAAACACGTGACTGCAATAATTTATTTTCCAGATGCAGATGACTGTTTCCCATGTTCAGAAGATCAGTATCCAAACAAAGCTCACAACTTTTGCATTCCAAAACGCATCACATTTTTGTCTCATGAAGAGTCTCTGGGAATTAGCCTGACAGCTATTGCTTCCTTCTTTTCTTTCATCTCAGTTATGGTCCTGGGAATCTTCATTAAGCATCGGGACACCCCTATTGTCAAAGCCAACAACCGGAACCTCACCTACATTCTTCTCATTGCTCTCCTCCTCTCTTTCCTTTGCACTTTCCTCTTCATTGGGCAACCAAATCAGGTGAATTGTCTCATGCGACAAACTTCTTTTGGCATCATCTTCTCTGTAGCTCTTTCTTGTATATTGGGGAAAACAGTCATAGTGGTCCTTGCTTTCATGGCCACCAAGCCTGGATCCAAAATGTGGAAATGGGTGGGGAAAAGGCTGGCCAACGCTATAGTTCTTTCATGCTCTTTGACACAATTCTCCATTTGTGCAGTGTGGTTGGCAATTTCCCCCCCCCATTCCCAGATTCTGACATGCACTCCATGGCTGAAGAAATTGTCCTAGAATGTAAAGAAGGTTCAACCACTATGTTTTATACTGTTCTTGGTTTTTTGGGATTCTTGACTGCTGTCAGCTTTTCAGTTGCCTTCCTAGCTAGGAAGTTACCTGACAGCTTTAATGAAGCCAAATTTATCACCTTCAGCATGTTAGTCTTTTGTAGTGTCTGGATATCCTTTGTTCCCACCTATCTGAGCACCAAGGGAAAATACATGGTAGCTGTGGAGATCTTTTCCATTTTGGCTTCTGCAGCTGGATTACTGGGTTGCATCTTTTCCCCCAAATGTTACATTATTATTCTGAGGCCTGATTTGAACAGAAAGGAACAGCTGACAAAAAAATGAAACAGATTTATTTGTTCCACTATAAGTTCTCTAAATTGTGACAGAATCCTCATTTGCCTCATTAAAGGGCTACTGACCATCTTGAAGAACTGATTGAAAACTAAAACTTTAAACCAAAAACATGCAGTTGTGAAATATAACTTTTTGAATGCAATTCTTATAGCAAGTTTCCTATATAACCCTGGCCAAACTGATTGGCTTTGGGTATTTTTCATCCTTAGTTCTGCATTACCTGTTCATGACTCCCTGTGCTTTGTTACTCCAGACCTGGGTGTCTCTCATCTGGACTATTGCATCTACATGACGCTACCCTTGCGGTCTCCTCAAAAGCTTTAGCTGGTGCCTAGTGCAGAAGCAGCAGTAGTCTTTGGGGCCTCTAGGGTGATCCATCTCTTTTCCAAAAACTTCACTGGCTACCAATGTGCTTCTGACTGCAGTTCAAAGTGTTGGTTATAACCATTAAAGTCAGTAATGGCATAGGTCCAGGCTGACTGATGAACTGCTTCATCCTGTTAGGACTAGCCTATCCTACTTGTGCCAGCAGAGAGGGCCTACTTTGGATCCCATTGTTTAAAGAACTTGATTATCGGGATCCAGATGAGGAGCCTTCTCTGCTGCTGCACCTACCCTTTGGAACTTCTTACCTTGTAAGGTAAGATCCACCCATACCCTTCTATCCTTTCACAATTTTTTTAAGACATGACTCCGCCAATTGGCTTTGGGACCAACTGGAAGAGTTTCACACAGGAGGTAGATTGATTGCAGACTCCATCTTCCCACTGCTGGTGGGAAAAACAAAGGATACACTGATCGTAGGGAGAGACCTGAGCACGGAAGAAGGCACATAAGAGGAAGCTCACCAGATAACAGAACTTTTAGAGAGAGAGAGCGTGGTTGGTCTCCCAGCACTAGGAGAAATTACGAGCATAGAAACAGCTCACGAGATAGATACTCTGAATCAATGTATGGTTTTAAACACGAGAACTCAAACACCAAACTAGAAACATACAAGAACATGTGGCTCCTAGACTCGGAAGCCACTAACCATACCTCACATGACCCAAGATTATTCACCTCACTCATGAAAACAAATTTTGAGATCAAAGTAGCCAACCAGAGTAAGGCTAAAGTAATAGGTAAAGGAAGTGTGCATATCTCAGGAATAGGAGAAATAGAGTGGGTTTTGCATGTACCAGATATTCCATACAACGTGCTAGCAACAGTAAAACTCACACAAGACACAAACATCGAAGTGATGTTTAAGAAAGGCAAAGTATATGTATCAAATCAGGGGACAAACATTGGGGAAGTAATCATACACGATGGACTACCTTACTTTACCCCCATAGAAAACAGGGAGGGAAGCATTAACATAAACTCTGCTGATAAGGCAGAAGGAAACAAAGAAACAGAAGGAAAGGACAAGTGTAATTCACCAAGTAAAAGTAAAATGTCTGTAGGCAAACCCTTGCATGACAATTGTGCTCACCTTCTCCATAGAAAATTAGGGCATATTAGTTTCCCAATTGTCAAAAAAATGTTGGAATGCGCCGAGGGTCTAAAAGTAAAAAATTGTGAAAATTACTTGGAGTGTTCTGTTTGCAAATGTTCTAAAATTAAGGTCAAAGCAAGACCAAAGAAATCAGAGCGAACCACTGATTCTATATTCCAACTGGTACACATGGACCTGGTAGGACCCCTGAGACCATCCATTAGGTATAGAGAAAGATTCTTCCTAACCATTGTAGATGACTACAGTCGATATGGTTATGTATACTCACTCAGACACAAGAATGAAGCATTCCAAAAGTTTAAGGAATTTTACAAAAGAATCAAATTACAACACAATACAAAAATCAAACAATTAATGACTGATCAAGGTTCAGAATTCATGGCTAGAGAATTCACGAGTTGGGTAAGAGAACGAGGCATATTACATTTTACTTCATCACCTTTCTCAGCTTTTCAAAATGGAGTAGTAGAACGAAAAAATGGCGTACTCCAAACCATGATAAGATGTGTTCTAGAGGATGCTGGGATGGGAAAATCATTTTGGTCGGAAGCATTACATTACTCAAATTACACATTAAATAGATTATGGTCTAGTTCAATTGGCAAAACCCCTTATGAAATGATGTACAAAAGAAAACCCAACCTGGCCCACCTACACGTATTTGGCGTTCCCGCTGATGTTCATATCCCCAGACAATTAAGAAGGAAGGGAGATAAAATATCCAAAAGAATGAGATTTATGGGGTATGAACCAGGAACAAAAGGTTTCAGATTCTTAGATCAGAACAACAAATTTGTTGTATCAAGATCAGCTGACTTCCATGAACACTCAAATTGGTCAAGATTACACTCCAATGACATTTTTGCCAATAGAAATACACATACACAGAAACAAGAGAATAAGCGGCTGATCACTGAAGGGAAAGAGGAAACAGAAACATACAAACCAAAACACCATGAAATAAAAGTCAAAGAATGGAAGGAAGAACACCCCACTTTGAACATAGATAAACTCACTGATGAAGAGACTGAATACCTACACGAAACAAACAAACAAAATGACAAACCAATTAGAGAGAGTAGAAACAAAAAACCAAAAAGACTCGAGGATTACATCATGTCCATACAAACCAACAACATAACACCCAGCTCATATGAAGATATACTCAAACTTCCCCTAGAGGAGAGAGAAAAATGGAAAGAAGCAATGGAAAAGGAAATGAAGAGTCTCCGAGACCTGCAAGTATATGCACCAACACAAACACCTGAAAATAAAAAACCCATAGGGACAAAATGGGTGTACAGAATCAAGACCCTAGAAAACAACAACGTATTGTACAAAGCAAGGCTAGTGGCACAGGGTTTTGCTCAGAAGTACCCAGAATACTATACAGATACCTATTCCCCAACTGTCAGAGCTGAAAGTGTCAAGAGCGCCCTCGTAATATCCACCATCCTAGGGTTGGAAGTATTTCAATTTGACATCCAAACTGCCTACCTTCATGCAAAACTGGACAAAGAAATTTATGTAAAAGCTCCACCAGGATACAACAAAGGAAAAGACGACACATGGCTCCTTAATAAGAGTCTATATGGACTAAAACAATCTGGCAAGAGGTGGTACGAGTGCCTGTCTAAGGCACTCAACTCAATGGGTTTCACCGCCACCTCCGCAGACAAATGCTTCTTCATAAAGAGAGAGAAGGGATCTTTTGAAGGCATCCTCGTCTATGTGGACGACATATTATATATAGGTAAAGAAAAAGCTAAATGTGAGAAATTCGCCTCTGATTTAGGAAACCACTTCTCATTAAAATCATTAGGAAAAATAGACAAATATCTGGGAGTTCAAGCAACAAAAACAAGTAAAGGTTTTCGACTATCACAAAAAGAGAAAATAACCAAACTTTTATTAAAATGCAACATGTCAGAAGCAAAACCCAGCGAAATTCCCATGCAACAAGATTTTTTGAAAAATATGTACAATAAAGCAGAGCCCTTTTCTGATAATAAATTATACAGATCCACGATTGGATCATTACTATACATTGGAAATTGGACTAGACCCGACATTGCTTTAGCTGTTAACTTATTATCCAGGCATGTAAGTAATCCCACCACATTCCACTGGAATGCTATAAAGAAATTGCTCAGATATCTAAAACATAGTATTAATGCCCAATTATGCCTTGAACCTAATTTATCCACAAAACCCAAATTATCGTGTTATGTGGATGCAGATTGGGCAGGAGATATTAAAAACAGAAAAAGTACTTCTGGATATGTATTTTTTCCTCAATAATTGCCCAATCCATTGGTATACAGGAAAACAAAAACTAGTAGCTACCTCCACCACCGAGGCAGAATTCATTTGTCTATCTAAAGCAGCAAATAATCTAATTTGGTTTGATGACTTGCTCAGTGACATATGGACAGAACCATCATATCCTATAATTATTTACGAGGATAATAAAGCTGCCATTGAAATCTCAAATTCTGATGCCATTGGACAAAGGTCAAGGCACATAGATATTAAATGTAAGCAAGTTAGACAGTTCTCAGAAATCGGATTCATTAAAGCTATACATTGTGACACTGAGGAACAAGTAGCTGACATACTTACCAAACCTTTACCCAACAAGCAACACTCATACCTCATGTCAAAATTTCACGTTTGTATATAAACCATTTATCTTCATGTTCATCAATATTAATTTTATATATATATATATATATATATATATATATATATATATAGATAGATAGATAGATAGATAGATAGATAGATATAGATAGATAGATAGATATATAGATATATAGATATATAGATATATAGATATATAGATATATGTATATATTATGTACAAGCCATCAGTTAGACATTTAGAGGGGGTTTTGTTATGTAAAACGTCTAACTTGTTTATATCTTGTCTGTATCTCTACCTTCTTACATTTCTGCAAGGGTTAACAATAATACACGCCCCCTCATTTCCATAATCCTACTTGATTCCTGACTCCTCCCCTCGGGTATAAAAAGGTCTCTCTGAGGTAAATCTGTGCTGTTCCAGTTGTGTATCTAAAAGAGAGAAACATAATGTTAAAGGTCTAATGATTAAAGAGGCCTAGGATATATCCAGGTCTAAAATAAAAGCTTGAAAATAAAATACATTTTGATTAGTGAGTTATTGGGCTAGAACCATCAACTTTAACAGACCCACAGCAAGATAGGTGGAAAATTAAGTAAGCAGGAAAGTAAGCAAGTAAGTAAATCTAAGTGGCTTTTCGTGAGAAATAGAAAATTACACCTGAGATATTGAAAGCTGTCATAGTAAACAGACACCATAGGAACATGAGGTGTGACATCCTAATGAAAAAAATAAAGGTAAGGAGGGAGGGGGAAGGTAAGGAGGAGGAAATGTTATAAAGTTTGAACTTCTTTTCTCATTTTGTTCTACTTTAAAAAATAATAATAGCCCAAAAATGGGGGTGAAAGAGGAAATGGTTGAGAAATACGTAGATCACAGAAAAACGTAGGTGATAAGTTAATAACTAAAAGTGAACTCAGAGGAATGAACAGAAGATATAAATACCCATAGCAATAGCATTTAGACTTATATCACAGTGCTTTCCAGCCCTCTCTAAGCAGTTTACAGAGTCAGCCTATCGCCCCCAACAATCGGGGTCCTCATTTTACCCACCTCAGAAGGATGGAAGGCTGAATCAAACTTGAGCCTGGTGAGATTTGAACTGCCAAATTTCACTTAGTCAGCAGAAGTAGCCTGCAGTACTGCACTCTAACCAGCGCACAACCGTGGCTCAATAAATATATTTATTTGTAGGGTTAGGAATTGCATTTAAATATTGTAGCAAACTGACATCTACATAATTACACCTGCTTGCCAATATAATTTTCATTTAACAGATGTAACTCATTAAACAATAATAAGTAGTAAATGCCAAAGCTCAGCAAAACTGTGCATAAATATTTATATCTCAATCAGAACAGAGGTGGAAAAGACCTTGGATGTCTTCTAGACCAGCTTCCTGCTCAAACAGGAGATCATACACCATTCCAGGCAATTGACTATCCAGGCTCTTCTTAAAAAAACTCCAGTGATGAGTTTGCCAACTGCTGTTGGCACTGGTTAATTGTTGTCACTGTTGGGAAGTTTCTCCTTAATTCCAGGTTGCTTCTCTACTTGATTAGTTTCTATCCATTGTTTCTTGTCCTGCCTTCCAATGCATTGGAAAATAAATTGACACGCACACACACACACACACACACACACACACACACACCCTTTGTGGCAAACTCTCAAATACTGGAATACTGCTACCATGTCCTTAATCTTTTTCTCTAGATTAGCCAAATCCAAATTCTGCAATCAATTTTATGCTTCTTTATACAACAAACATTTAGCTTTTTATACAACGAAGATTTGTTTTCTTTGCCTGCCGCCGCACACTGCTAGCTCATATTTATTTTTAATTTTTTTTATTTATTTTGTCAAGCATGTACAAAATAACAATTATAAGAATAAACATGATTATTAATACATGAAATGGATACAAATAAATGGGGACAGTAGGACAGGGATTGCTACGTCCGGACGGCAAGCACGAGCAGCCAATAGAGCAGCCAATTGGTCCGGGTGATGGCAAGCAGCCAGCGGGAAATTGGTGACTCCTGATTGGCCCAGCTACTGACAGCTCAGTATAAAAGAGCTGTAGTGCCTCAAAATGCTGCTTGCTCTCCAAGGTAGTTAGCTAAGCAGAGCAAGTCACTGTTGGCTTTTATTGTTAGCCAATAAACATTTGTGAAGTGTTTATCCTGCCTCACCTCCCTTCTTAAGCCTTTATTCAGCGAACAGAACAACTGGCGACAAAGGTGGGATTACCCTGAGGCGTCAGGTCGAGTGAAGCCACTTACAAGAGTTGAAGCACTGAGCTGAGCCATAGCGATGAGACGTCGCAAATACTAAGGACAGATTCTGTTCTCCCAGAACATGTCCACCCTATCCACATTTGCGCCTTTAAACCAGGCAGTGGAGACCTGGGACTCTTTCTTAGACTGTTTTAACTGTTTCCTGGCCGCAAATGACTACAAAAGTCTGCCAGGGGATAGGAAGTTAGCTGTTTTCCTCAGTGTCTGTGGACATGATACAGGTGAAACTTGAAAAATTAGAATATCATGCAAAAGTTAATTTATTTCAGTAATGCAACTTAAAAGGTGAAACTAATATATGAGATAGACTCATTACATGCAAAGCGAGATAGTTCAAGCCTTGAGTTGTCATAATTTTGATGATTATGGCTTACAGCTCATGAAAACCCCAAATTCACAATCTCAGAAAATTAGAATATTGTGAAAAGGTTCAATATTCTAGGCTCAAAGTGTCCCACTCTAATCAGCTAATTAAGCCATAACACCTGCAAAGGGTTCCTGAGCCTTTAAATGGTCTCTCAGTCTGGTTCAGTAGGAATCACAATCATGGGAAAGACTGCTGACCTGACAGTTGTGCAGAAAACCATCATTGACACCCTCCATAAGGAGGGAAAGCCTCAAAAGGTAATTGCAAAAGAAGTTGGATGTTCCCAAAGTGCTGTATCAAAGCACGTTAATAGAAAGTTATGTGGAAGGGAAATGTGTGAAAGAAAAAGGTGCACAAGCAGCAGGGATGACCGCAGCCTGGAGAGGATTGTCAGGAAAAGGCCATTCAAAAGTGTTGGGGACTTTCACAAGGAGTGGACAGAGGCTGGAGTCAGTGCATCAAGAGCCACCACACAGAGACAGATCCTGGACATGGGCTTCAAATGTCATATTCCTCTTGTCAAGCCGCTCCTAAACAACAAACAACATCAGAAGCATCTTACCTGGGCTAAAGAAAAAAAGAACTGGTCTGTTGCTCAGTGGTCCAAAGTCCTCTTTTCTGATGAGAGCAACTTTTGCATCTCATTTGGAAACCAAGGACCCAGAGTCTGGAGGAAGAATGGAGAGGCACACACTGCAAGTTGCTTGAAGTCCAGTGTGAAGTTTCCACAGTCTGTGTTGATTTGGGGAGCCATGTCATCTGCTGGTGTTGGTCCACTGTGCTTCCTTAAATCCAGGGTCAATGCAGCCGTCTACCAGGAGATTTTGGAGCACTTCATGCTTCCTTCTACAGATGAGCTTTATGGGGATGCTGACTTCATTTTCCAGGACTTGGCACCTGCCCATACTGCCAAAAGTACCAAAACCTGGTTCAATGATCATGGGATTATTGTGCTTGATTGGCCAGCAAACTCACCTGACCTGAACCCCATAGAGAATCTATGGGGCATTTCCAAGAGAAAGATGAGAGCCATGAGACCGAACAATGCAGAAGAGCTGAAGGCTGCTATTGAAGCATCCTGGTCTTCCATAACACCTCAGCAGTGCCTCAGGCTGATAGCATCGATGCCACGCCGCATTGAGGCAGTAATTGATGCAAAAGGGGCCCATACCAAATACTTAGTACATATGCATGCTTATACTTTTCAGAGGTCCGATATTGTTCTACGTACAATCCTTGTTTTATTGCTTTCATGTAATATTCTAATTTTCTGAGATTGTGAATTTGGGGTTTTCATGAACTGTAAGCCATAATCATCAAAATTTGGACGAATCTTGCTCCAATACCTGGAAATAGTTTGAACTCATGGAGCCTGAAGAAATGGATATATCCTTAGATCTGTGAGCTCTGCCCCCCATTCTTTAGATCAATGTGGTTTTCGAAACAAGCAACCATTTTACCCTTCCATATCAACTCACATGATAAGAATGGGCAGCATTGTGTTATGCTTTGCTGCCTTTTTCCTGGGGTACATTCCAGTCAGTGGTGATTTGGGGAGAGATCCTGCCCTGGGCTTGTGTTATGTGGTGTTTTGCAGTATTCATAGTGTCTTGATTCCTTGTTGTGACCTAGGCCCAAGCAGTTATTACCAGACACAATCAGTCCTAAACAAACATATTTGTTAGTCCAAATTAAGTCCAAAACAAATTCTTCATAAACAGTCCTTCAGCCTTATCACCAACCTTTGTCTTCTTTGGCACCTTGCCAAAGGGTTTTTTTTGGCAAAACTCTCATGAATCAGAAGCAAGAGACACCAGCAGGAAACAAATGTAGCTGTTAGATCAGGCGCAGGGAATGAAGACGTGACCAGCTCGATACATTTAGTAACTTTATTAGCTACAAATAAGACAAGACAAGACTGGCCGCGCGCTGCCGGAGCTCTCCTTATATTCGCTCCGGCAGTCGCACCGCCCCTGATAGGGATTCAAACTTTCCCACCCGATGGCTGGCAGCCAATCCAGGCGGATGTCCTTATAAGGACATAACACTCCTCCCCTCTTAGTCTGGGAACTGTCAATCCTCATCAATGAAAGTCACGTAATCACGCAGGTACGTAGGACGCCTCGGCACCCTAGTTGACCTACGCAGTCTCACTTCTTCCTCATCCCCGACCTGGACGGACGGGGCTCCTGTGTCTCCTGGTTCCCTCCCCGGAACCGGGCTCGGTTCGGCTGGCGAGTGTGCAGGGTCACCCTCAGCACCCCCGGCCAGACCGCAGACCTTGGATGGCTGGTTCTGGTGGTCTTCCTCCTGGCCTGTGGATCTATCGTCTCATCGCGGTTGCTCGGTTCCGACCCGGGAAGAGCGTCTGAGTCTTGGTAAGTCCCAGGCTGTCACTTGCTCCTCCCCGGTCTCCCGGGCGCTGCGGTTCGGCTGCGGTTCGGCTTGTTGTCGTCTGGGGGGTGGTTCGGATCGGTGCCCTCGGGTCCGGTCTGCCAGCTGTGGGCGGTGTTGGCTCGTGTCGTGTTGTCTGACCTCACAGGGGTGGCGCACGTCCCCTTGGTCGGGCTGGCGTTGGCCTACCCCGACGGGTCGGCGGTGGTCGACCTGGTCGGGATGTTGTTGAGGGGCTACCTCTGCGGATCGGCGGAGGTCTCCCCTGCCGGGGTGGTGCAGGTCTCCATGGCCGGGTTGTTGTCGGCTTTCCCTTCACCCTAGTCCCTGGTCTACCGCCGGTTGGTGACTGGGGTCATCTGGGTCGGGTTGTTGTTGCCGGGCTGTCTTCTGTGTTGGGCGGGGGTCCCCCTCGCCGGGGAGTCGTGTGCCACCCTCACCCATGGGTAGTGGGGTGCCCATCTTGGCTGGGTCCCGGTCTACTCGCCTGGAGCGGAGGTCTCCCTGGCCGGGCTGGCGTCGGCTGCCCTCACTGGCAGGGTGCGGTGCTTCCCCTCTGGGCAGGTCCCGGTCTACTCGGGGGCTGGGTTGGTAGTCCCTTGCCCTGTCGTGCCGGGTGCCCACCTTGCTGGGTTGGTGTTGCCATCCCCCATGCGTCTGGCCCCGGTCTACCTCGCTGGACTGTCGACATGACAGTGCCTGGTAGTGTGCTTGGCCGGCCTCGTCGGGATGGCGGTGGTCTGCCTTGCAGGGGTGTGGTAGGCCTACCTTGTCGGGGTGTTGTAGGCCTACCTCGCCGGGTTGTTGTAGGCCTACCTCGCCGGGGTGTTGTAGGCCTACCTCGTCGGGGTGTTGTAGGCCTACCTCGTCGGGGTGTTGTAGGCCTCCCTCGTCAGGCTGGTTTTCGTGCGCTCCCCCCCCACCTTTTCTGGAGCTGGTCGATGTGACGTCTACAGACCTGTCCATCTTCCAGCTCCACGGTGTAGGACTTCGGGCCGGTTGTGCTGTCTATCTTCCCCTTCAGCCACTTAGGAGAGCCGTTGAAATTCAGCGCGAAAACTGAATCTCCCTTGCTGAAGGCGCGAAGCGGGCGGCTGGCTGTTGCGGTCACTTCTGGGCTGTATTGGGGGTGCAGCCGGTCCAAGGGTGACCTCAACCTTCTGCCCATCAGCAGTTCGGCCGGGCTCTTGTGGGTGGTGGCATGCAGCGTGATGTGCTGGGTGAGGAGGAAGTTGTCTATCCGTTCCTGCCAGTCTCCCGTGCCCATCTTGGTGAGTGCCTCCTTGGTGAGTCTCACCATCCGTTCCGCTTGTCCGTTCCCAGCCGGCCTGTATGGGGCAGACAGGGCATGGTGGATGCCCAGTCCTGCCAGGAATGATTCCATGGCCAGGGATGTGAGTTGGGAGCCATTGTCGGAGACCAGCACATCCGGTAGGCCATGGGTGGCGAAAAGGCGGCTCAGGGCCCGGATCGTTGCTTCTGTTGTGGTAGATGCCATGGGTACCACCTCGAGCCACTTGGAGAAGGCATCTACCACGATGAGGAGGTGTCGCCCTTGCATCGGACCCGCGAAGTCAATGTGGATCCGTGACCAAGGGTTGCTGGGGGTCTCCCACTTTGCTGTCTCGGTTTGTGGCGGCGCTGGGCGTACTTCTTGGCACGGGTCACATCTGGAGACCCACTCTTCGATGTCTCTGTCCAGTGAGGGCCACCAGACGTAACTCCGTGCCAGGGCCTTCATGCGGACGATGCCCGGATGCCCTTTATGTAAAGTTTCTAGCGTCCGCCGTTGCAGAGTGCTTGGGATCAGCACCCTGTCTCCCCATAGCAAACAGCCCTTCATGGTGGACAGCTCCTTCTGCTTCCTGGCGAACGGGCTGAACCTCTCCTCCGTCTTCTCAGATGGCCACCCCCTGAGGATCCAGGACTTCACTTGGTGGAGTGTGGGGTCCTTTTGGGTGTGGACGGCCACATCTGCGGATGAGACTGGACAGCTGGAGTCGTCATCTATGTGGAATAGGTGGAGCGTGGGGGCTGGGTCTTCTACAGGATCCTTCAATGGGCATCTGCTCAGCGCGTATGCATTTCCTATGGCTGTGCCTGGCTGGTGCACGAGCCTGTAGGAGTAGCTGGCTAGGAAGATGGCCCATCTCGTCATCCGCGGGGACATGAAGGTCGGGGTGGGTTGGTCGCCTGCGAGGAGCCCCAGGAGTGGCTTGTGATCGGTGACTATGATGAAACTCCTCCCGTAGAGATACTCGTGGAATCGTTTCACTCCTGCAACGATGGCCAGGGCTTCTTTGTCCAGCTGACTGTAGTTGCGTTCCATGCCGGACATGGTTTTAGAGAAATATGCGATTGGGGCTTCAGTGCCGTTGGGCAGTTCGTGGCTGAGGACTGCCCCCACCCCGTATGGCAACGCATCGCAAGTCAGCTTGATGGGGAGCGTCTCGTTGTACTGGATGAGGATGCTTTCGGAAGTTAAAAGTCCTTTTATGGCTCGGAATGCTGCTTCCTCTTCTTGGCCCCACTTCCAGGAAGCCGCTTTCCCCAGCAGGCGGTGGAGTGGCTCAGCAACTGTGGCTTTCTGTTTGAGAAAGATGGCATAGAAGTTAAGCAACCCAAGGAATGCCTGAAGTTCCGTTTTGTTTTTTGGGCTTGGAGCTTCATGGATTGCTTTCACTTTTGATTTGGTGGGGTGGATGCAAGTACTATCTATGAGATAGCCCAGGAACTCGACTTCCTGTACTCCTAGGATGCACTTATCACGCCTGACCCTCAAGCCCTTGGCCTTGAATCGCTGCAGGACAAGCCTGAGCCTTTCAAGGAGTTGTGCTTGTGAGTCTCCGGAGATTAGCACATCGTCGAAGTAAGGCACCACCCCTGGAACGCCTTGGAGAAGGCGTTCCATCATAGATTGGAATATGCCGGGGGCAGCGCTGACTCCAAATTGGAGGCGGTTGCATTTGAATGCCCCCCTGTGCGTGACAATTGTTTGTGCCTCCGCCGTTTTTTCGTCCACTGGCAGTTGCTGGTAAGCCTGGGCCAGGTCCAGTTTCGCAAAAATTGAGCCAGATCCCAGGGAATGCAGCAGATGTTGCACTACTGGGACTGGGTATGCGCTCTGTGCCAACGCCTTGTTGATGGTACAACGGTAGTTGGCGCAGATGCGCACAGACCCATCATGCTTCAGTGGGGTCACAATGGGGGTCTCCCATGAAGCATGATCGATCGGTTCCAGGACGCCCTGGGCGATCAGCTTATCCAGCTGTTCGTCTACTTTCGGCCTCAGGGCAAATGGAACCCGGCGGGGCTTAAGCCTAATTGGGGTGATTCCCTTGTCCAGATTAAAGGAGATTGGCCTTCCCACAAATTTCCCCAGTTTACCATCGAAGACTTCTTTGAACTCTTCGATGAGGTTGTCGAGTTCATCCCTGTGAATTTGGTGGATGCCTTCGATGGATAGCCCCAGCGGCTTAAACCACTTCACTCCTAACAGGTTCGGTCGGCTGTTCTCCACGACTGTGATGGGAAGCTCGCCTTGGAAATCCTTGAATTTGATGTGGATGGTGGTTCTGCCCAGGACTCCGATGGGGTTTCCGCTGAAATCCATGAGCCTCGACTTCGGGGGTTTCAGCTGAGTCTTTTTGCAGGATGGCTTAAGATGCTTCAGATGCTGCCAGTCCATGATGGAGTAGGCGGACCCGGAGTCTACTTCCATCTTGCACGGTGACCCCTCTGCCAATAGTGTCATGTGGAACTTGGTGGCACCCTCGTCGTTCGTGTGGGCGATGGTGGTCTGGTGCACTGCTCTGCTGTGGGGATATTCCTCCTCTCCGCGCCGGAACTGGTTCGAGGACCGTTTGGATGTCCTCTGGGTTTCTCTGCGGTTCTCACGGAATCTTGGCCTGGGTGGTTCCGGGGCTGGATCTGCTGCTCTGCAGGCCTCGGCGATGTGTCCCCTCTTCAGACAGCGGCGGCAGGTTGCGTCTCTCCATCTGCAGGTTGCCCTGGGGTGGTCGCCTTTGCAACTGCCGCAACGTTCCCCCCGGTCGCCATGCTGAGGGTTTTCCCGCCTGGGAGGGTGGGAAACCTTGTGGACGGCCATTTCCTCATCAGACTCTGATGGTGTGTTTGAGTCATCTGATGAGTTCAGGCTGGACTTGTGGATCTTGTGGATCCCTCTTGCCTTCACCATTGCGGCGGCTGCTTTTTCAGACGTTTCGGCAGCTGTGGCTTTTTCGAGGACTTCCTTGAGTGGGATCCTCTTTCGGCTCAGGAACTTCTTCTGAAGACCCACATCCCGCATTCTGAAAACAACGCGGTCCCGGATGGCATTATCCACGTTGTCGAATTTGCAATTGGCAGCGATTTGGCGGAGCGCTGCCACGAATTCTTTGATGGATTCACCTTCCCGTTGGTTTCTCTGTTGGAAGGTGAACCTGTTGGCGATCGGGGTGCCTGTGGGTGCGTAGTGCTCCTGTAGGACTTCCTGCAGGTCATTCCAGGACATCTCCTCAATGTCCCTGGGCGCCACGAGGTCAATTGCCATTTCTAGGACATCGGACCCACAGTGAGCCAGGAAGAGGGCTCTTTTTCGCTCGTCGTCGAGGTTCTGGTATCCATTCCCTCGCAGGAATTGCCGGAATCTGACCATGTACGACCTCCATTTCTCTCGTGCCGGGTCAAATGAGTTCAGCGAGGCAATCGGAGCTTGCGGGTTTGCCATTCTGAAGGTCGCTGCGGTTGAGTGACTTCAGCTCGGTTGGCGATTGTGCCACGAGTCTTGCTCAGGTTCTCTTCTCTAGTCCTTCGTCGCCAGTGTTAGATCAGGCGGAGGGAATGAAGACGTGACCAGCTCGATACATTTAGTAACTTTATTAGCTACAAATAAGACAAGACAAGACTGGCTGCGCGCTGCCGGAGCTCTCCTTATATTCGCTCCGGCAGTCGCACCGCCCCTGACAGGGATTCAAACTTCCCTGCCCGATGGCTGGCAGCCAATCCGGGCGGATGTCCTTATAAGGACATAACAGTAGCAATGTTGCTTTCCTACAATGATCCCAAGAGCTATTACTGCTCTTTTAAGCCTTCTGGGAGGGGCCAATCATCTCCTGGCCTTACTTCCGAGTCTTCCTTTTTCCTTTAGCTGCTCTTGCCTTCTGGCAGCTCTTCGCATGTGTGCACTAGGAATGGGCTCCACCTCTTCCTCTGCCTCTCTGCTATCCACCTCTGGAGGCTTGGGAGTCCATGCATTGCTCCCAGATGGCCGTGGCCCCATCTCTGCCTCAGATGCAGAGCCCTCGTCCGGGCCTTCCCCTGACTCCAGGACTGGCCAATTGTCCTCCCCAGCCTCCTCACTGTCCAATTCCGCTGCCAGCTCTGCAGACATTTGTCTTCAATAGCTAAATGAGTATGCTAGGTAGGCTCTTTGGTTGCCATGTGATGAAGTATAATAATATAAAGAAGTGGCATCTTACGAGTCCTGTTGGCTATGGAGGTGCATTTAGTGGATCCTAGGTTAGAGGAAGGAAGGAAGGAAGGAAGGAAGGAAGGAAGGAAGGAAGGAAGGAAGGAAGGAAGGAGGAAAGGAAGGAAGGATTTAACATTAATAAATAAATGAACTCCCTAAAGTTATTTTAGTATTTGGATATTATCACATGCTCCAATTTATTTGTCCATGAGGTCAACGGAATACTAATAGAGGACAAAGCAAAGATAAATAAATTCCAGTGATCATGTTTCTCCTCCTATGCTTTATTAAAAATAATCTGATTCAAGTTATGTTTTTGCATATGATAAAAAGAGCAAAATTTGCAGCACCAATTAGAGTTCACAGTTAAAGAGGAAGGTGTGAAGCAGTGGTGAAATCCATTTTTTTTTACTCTTGGTTCTTTGGGTGTGGCTTGGTTAGCGTGGTGTGGCTTGGTGAGCATGGCTTGGTTGGCATGGCAGGGGAAGGATACTGCAAAATCTCCATTTCCTCCCCACTCCTGGGGAGTGGATATTGCAAAATCTCCATTTCCAACCCACACTGGGGCTAGTCAGAGGTGGCATTTGCCAGTTTTCTGAACTATTCAAAATTTCTGCTACCGGTTCTCCAAACTGCTCAAAATTCCCGCTACTGGTTCTCCAGAACCTGTCAGAACCTGCTGGATTTCACCTCTGGTGTGAAGGTTCCAACAGATGGCCTAATTAAATCATGACTCTCGAGCCAAGTTTCAAAAAGAATTCAATGGTTTATTAGGAGCAACATGCCGGCATCTACTCCAGGGAGGTTTGCTCTGCCCACATGTAAGTTATGGCCCACCTTTGACCCTGTTCCCCCCTCCTTTCAGTCTGTATCATAAATCACATTCACCAATGAGGCACTCCCATGGGCTGCAGAAACATACCTCATCTCTCCCACCCACCCCCTGCCTTTGGTAATCTGAGATTCACCTTCAGAGAACGGTATGCGTGGAATGTACTCCTCCCCCCTTGCTTCTAATGGCAACTCAAGAGCAGACTAGAAATGCTTTTAATATTATTTATTTATTTTATTTATTTAATGAGATTTATATGCCGTCCTATCTCGAGCCGGACTCAGGGCAGCTCACAACAGTAAAAAACATCTAATGAAAAAGTTAAAAAGAAATTAAATCCAAATCTCATAATTTAATAGTTAAAAGTGCAATTAAGACTAACAAGTTAAAAATTAAAACACCATCAGTCCAGGCCAGCCAAACAAAACAGCCACTTTTTCAGGTTGCGACAGAAAGAGCGGAGGTCGGGGGCCACCCAGAGCTCTAGGGGCAGTTGATTCCAAAGGGTAGGTGTGCCCACAGAGAAAGCTCTCTCCCTGGGGGTCGCCAGCCGACACTGTCTGGCCGATGGCACCCTGAGGAGGCCCTCTCTGTGGGAACACACTGGGTGATGGGCAGCTGTTGCTGGCTGCAGATGCCCCCCCAAATATCCTGAGCCTAAGCCATATATGGCCTTATAGGTAATCACCAGCACCTTGAATCTCACTCGGAGGGCAACCGGCAACCAATGCAAGTTGCGTAGGAGAGGTGTAACATGGGAGTGTCAAGATACTCCCATCACAACCCGTGCAGCCACATTCTGCACCAGCTGAAGCCTCCGAGTGGTCTTCAAGGGCAGTCCCATGTAGAGGGCATTGCAATAGTCAATACAGGAGATGACAAGTGCATGAGTAACCGTGCATAGGGCATCTAGGTCCAAATAGGGGAGTAACTGGCGCACCAGATTGACCTGGGCGAATGCCCCCCTGGTTACGGCCATTACATGATCTTCCAAGTTTAGCCACGAGTCCAGGAGGACACCCAAGTTGCGCACCCTGTCTACAGGGGGCAACACCTCATCCCCTATGACCAAAGATTGAATCTCTTGATCGGGCCGAGAAGCCGGTACCCACAGCCACTCAGTCTTAGCAGGGTTGAGCCGAAGCCTGTTCCTCCCCATCCATATCCACACCACTTCCAGGCACTGGGACATCATGTCGAGGGCATCGCTGGGTTGGTTTGGGGTGGATATAAAAAGCTGGGTATCATCAGCATACTGATGATACCTCACCCCAAAACCCCGGATGATCTCATCCAGTGGCTTCATATAGATGTTGAACAAAAGAGGAGAGAGGATCGACCCCTGGGGCACCCCACAAGTGAGGGGCCTCGTGGCCAACCTCTGTCCGCCAGTCAACACCACCTGCAAATGTTCCGAGAGGTAGGAGGAGAACCACTGTAAAACAGTGCCTTCCACTCCCAACCCCTCGAGGCATCACAGCAAGATACCATGGTCGATGGTATCGAAAGCCGCAGAGAGATCTAATAGGACCATGACAGAGGAGTAACCTCTGTCTCGGGCCCTCCAGAGATCATCCACCAGCACGACCAATGCCATCTCCGTACTGTACCCGGGCCTGAAACCCGATTGGTATGGATCCAGGTACTCCGCTTCATCCAGGGCCAATGGGAGTTGACATGTCACCACGCTCTCAACAACCTTTGCAACAAAGTGAAGGTTGGAGACAGGATGAAAGTTGTTTAAAATAGCTGGGTCCAAAGCAGGTTTCTTGAGGAGTGGCCTCACCACCGCCTCTGTAACCTCCCGAGCCAAATAAACGAGCCAGGAGGGACACGGGTCCAATACACATGTGGCAGCACTCAGCTTACCCATGATCCTGTCCACTTCTTCCGGAGTAACAAGGTTAAGAACTTTCTCTTCTAAAATTGATTCACACTGTCAAGGTGGGTTAATTAAAAACTTGTCTACAATGATATTTCTTTTTATTTGCTTACTTGTTTACTTGTCACTTGGCATTATGGACTGTTCCCATGTTCTCCCATTGGGAATATTAAAAAGGAATGTCATGATAAAATTAAATTACAAATACAATAAGAAAAGTGCTTAAAGACTTCTCAAAATAATTTTAAAAATGTGATTGGGATCCTATTTCTTTTTGGGTCTTTTGGATGGGTCCATTTGGGGGGGGGACTCTTTAAAAAATTCATGCTTTAATGTGCTTCCTAACAGGGGAAAATAGGGTAGTTCTATTATTCCAGAGAATTAAATCTTTACAGCTACAGAACTAGCATTTGTTGATTTGCATTTTCTTTCTTTCTCTCTAGCTCCTTTACAGTTTTCAGTTATGAACATCTTTTCCCAGATCATAAATATCTTCATTCTCATTTCTACTCAAAATCTCTGAGGAGCTTCATTAACTGTCCCTTGATTTCCCTATAATAACCCAAATAATCTAAGTAAAGTAGCTTCTTCTCAAATCCTTGAGGAATTCCAAGGGAATTCAAAGAACAACTCAGGATTGAAAGGTGCTATTAAATGTGTGATCAAAATGATAGAGCTGCAAAAATTTGTTCTTTAGGAAAGGATATTTATACAGGCTAGTCTAATTAGTCAACTAATGAACTAATTAGTGAGAGGTTTTTTTCCCTCTTATGTTTCATGGTTGCAGGTGGATCTGGTTCATATTAATGTTCAAAATGTTCTCTTGAAGAAGATGGTATTTTCCATGGACGTGATGGCAATATTGTCAGTATTGCTGTCAGGAATTACATGCCTTATACTTTGTACTAAAGCATGTGATGTGGGTAAACCTCCCCTTATTAAGCACAAGTATTTTCTGCCAGGGGATTTCATAACGGCTGGGATACTATCTCAATTCTACATGATATCTGATCCAGTTGGTTTCACAACCATCTGAAGAACAGGTTGATGAGATTGTGTAAGGACTTTCACTTCTAAACAGTACTGTGTTTCCCTGAAAATGAGACCCTGTCTTATATATTTTAAACCCCCAAATAAGTGCTTGGCCTTATTTTTGGTCTGATTATTTTGGGGTGCGTGGAGCAAGATGGGGTCCTCTTGCTGTCTTACCTGATTTCCAGCTCTGTCTCCCTAACCCTAACCAGAGGAAATGGTGGGGACCGGCTGCACATGCATTTAAATATTTTCAGGGGAGGGCTTATTTTCAGGGAGGGTTATTTTTAAGTGCATGAGCTCAAAAGCTTGATTGGGTTTATTATCAGAGAATGTCTTATTTTAGGGAAAACAGGGTAGTATATCTTAAAGCACATATTTTTCTCAAATAGGGCATATCTGATTACTGGTATTATTTGCAGCACACATTATTTATTCTGTTCCTTGCTGTTAGTTCCTTCAATCTAAAACCAATATAGATTCACTGCACTGACATTTCTTACTGGGCAAATAAATATTTTACACAAACACACTTATGACAGCTCTCACCTCAGTCATTAATTGTGTGTTAATTGTTTAATTGTTTCACTTAATATTGGGGAACAGTTGTGCTGTATAGCAGTTTGAATGACTTTCAAAACAGTTGTTGAGCATGCATGGAATACAAATGTCAGTCTTTTTAATGAAATGTCTACAACTTTTCTTATGATAATAGTCCTCTGAAGGTCTATCATGATTCCCCCAAAAAAGAATTATATATAACATTTGCCCTCAATTGTATTTCAAAGCACATCCTTCATGCCTACACACACACACACACACACACACACACACACACACACACACACACACACACGCAAGAAGAAGATGGAGGAGTTAAAGCCAAAAGACTAGAAGTATGTGTAAGAGTTATAGATAAGTTTGAAAAGATTATTAATGTTCTTTCAAGCAATTCATCTGTTTCCTAGTGAAAATCCCAAGAGCATTTTCCATTTGATAAAAAAAAAAGGTTTTTAGACACTCTGAAAAAATCTTTGTCAAACATTTCCATTACTATACAATGATGTGATCAGTTTTATATTCTTCCATTGCTATATTTGGTAGTTGTGTAATGTCACATTCTTCAGGAAAAGAAATATGATTTGTAATATATCTCTCATCACAGATATTTCCTTCAGAACTATCAACATATCCTGGCCTTGGTTTCTGCTGTAAAGGAGATAAATGAAGACAGTAATATATTATCCAACATCAGTCTGGGTATTCAAATCTCTAATAGTTATTTCATGGCAAGATGGACCTACTTGGCTTCAATGGGGCTTCTCTCAACATGGGGCAGATTCATGCCCAACTATAAGTGTGATGTCAAGGACTGTGTGGTTTCTGTTATTGCAGGACCTAATTCTTCCATCTTTCCCTTCATGGCAAACATCTTGAATATCTGTAAGATGCCTCAGGTAAGGTTTGTTCTTCAACAAAGTGTAATAGACTGTAAGGATAAACTTGAAAGACAGGAGGAAGATATGCAATCTATTCAACATTCTGATAAAAGTAATCTGGGTCTAAATCAGAAGTGTAATCTAAGAAAACGGCCACTTATTAACCCCACCACACACACTTCATTCTTTGGAACATAAAGACAGAGGAGACCAAATTTTATCCAGTTTCCAAGGTTGATGTCAGCCTTTTAAGTTTCTCCAGACTAGGAAACAAAATCCTGAATTCCTCCATTATAACATTACAACGAAGAATCTTGTAAGTCTAAAAGTACTTCCTCTGTCAGGTTTTGATGCTATCTCAAAATAAATGAATTTCCAAACTGCCGATCTTTGAGGAAATTTTCTCTTTATTGAGCACAGCCATCTGATCCTGGCTCTTTCGCGGTCAGTACTGACCTTTACCCCCCCAATCCCTCCCTTTCCGATCCCCAATTCTCTGCTTCTCATTGGCTACCTTCCAAGCCACTTTCCTCATCTCTTTTTTGTCAGATCACAGGAATGTCTCCCCCCTCCCATCTCTGAGGAGACAGAATCTTCAAAGGGATTTAGTAGGCAAAAGTTCAAGCTTCTCCTCTCTTTATATGTGTCAGTGCTGGGACGCTGACATCCAGCCCCTCTCCCTTCACTCTCCCAGTGAGGCCTGCACAAGACAAACAACAAGTTTAGTACCATTACCCCCTCTGAGAGTGTGTCCCACCCCTTCCCGCCTTGTTCAGGTGATCTGCATGGAATTTAGCTATAAGGCGGTCAGCTTGAATGTTCGTGCTCTTCACCCAGAAAGCTTCTGACAAGGGGTAACCCTTCCATTTAATTAAGTATTGGAGGCGCCCTCTGTGCTACCTCGAATCAAGAATTCGCTGTACTTCATAGTGAGTGTGGCCTCCAATAATCAAGGGCCCTGGGGAATGGGTAGAGGTGTCCATAGCGCTCGATATAGATCTCAGCTGTGTCGAGGAACTGCACTACCTGGTCTGGATCCCCATCGAACTTCCCTCTGAACTGGGGTGGCTCCGCCCTCGGTGGCCCCTCCTCCCATTGCAGGGCTCTGTGAGCCTGTCTAGGGTGCCGTTGGACTTCTTCCTCATCTCTCATTTGGGGGCAGGGGGGCGATGTTCTGCTTAGGCTGGTATGCTTGCTGGGCAGAGGAGGAACCCATGGATGTACACTGGGATTTTCTTTCCTTCTGGTGTGGGAGGGGGGAAGGCTGCGCTCCCGTCTATGGTGACTTAGTTCAACAGGCTCAGCTGGCCTTCCCCTTTCCTTGGGCCTGCAGGATGGTCCCTCTTCCAGTCTGACGGCATGCTCAAAATCTTGATTCAATTTCTCCATGGGGCTCTCGAGTGGCAGCTTTGAAGCTTTCTGTTGTCTGGCTTGTTGCCTTCAGTAAAGGATTCATGGACTTGATTTAGTAATAGGAATAGTTATCTTGATCTTTATATTGCAGAATATCCTTCCTTCCTTCCTTCCTTCCTTCCTTCCTTCCTTCCTTCCTTCCTTCCTTCCTTCCTTCCTTCCTCCCTCCCTCCCTCCCTCCCTCCCTCCCTCCCTCCTTCTCTATGAATTTTTCATGATGACAAAATAATGTAGTGATGTTCTACAATTAATCATAATTGCACAGAAATTCAAATAAAATGCTCTATTTATTTTACCTTATCGCTTATCCAAACATAGCTGTTTCACTATACTGTAAAAATGCATGAAATATCTTGTAAAACTACTTGAAGTAAAAGATAATTAACACTGGTAAGGTCTCATATTAAGACTTACCTAGTGGCAAAAAAAGCGGCAAAATGCAACTATTTTGCCGCTCTTATTGCGTCATCAGATAATTGCCCAGCCGCCCTGTTTAGGGTGACCCACTACCTACTCCACCAGGGAGCACGGGAGGACCCCTTGGAGGGTAGGGCCGAGGATTTTATGCAGTATCTGTATGACAAAATCTTTTAGATTCGGGAATACTTGGACTCTGACTGGAGGTCAGAGATTCAGATTCAGATTCAGGAGGGATGATGGAGGCAGGTCTTGAGAATGTTACCTGGTAAGAGTTGACCCTGTGACTCCCGAAGACGTGGACAGGATTCTGGGTAGACTGAGTGCAGTCACATGTTTATTGGACCCATGTCCCTACTGGTTGGTGCTGGCTTCTTGGGAGGTGACACGAGGCTGGCTTCAGGGGATTATAAATGCTTCATTGGGCGAGGGTGACTTTCCCGCTGCCTTGAAAGAGGCGGTGGTGAGACCTCTCCTCAAGAAGCCTTCCCTGGACCCAGCAGTGTTAGCTAACTATCGTCCAGTCTCCAACCTTTGCTTTGTGGCAAAGGTTGTTGAGAGTGTGCTGGCGCAACAGCTTCCCCAGTACCTGGATGAAACGGTTTATCTGGACCCGTTCCAGTCGGGCTTCAGGCCTGGGTACAGCATGGAAATGGCATTGGTCGCGTTGGTTGATGATCTCTGGAGGGCTCGGGACAGGGGATGTTCCTCTGACCTGGTCCTATTAGATCTCTCAGCAGCTTTTGATACCAATGACCATGGTATCATGCTGCACCGATTGGAAGAGTTGGGGGTGGGGGGCACCATGCTGTGGTGGTTCTCCTCCTTTCTCTCTGACCGGTCACAGTCTGTGTTGGCAGGGGGGCAGAGGTCGACCCCGAGGTGCTTTATATGTGGGGTGCCACAGGGGTCTGTCCTCTCGCCCCTTCTGTTCAACATTTATGTGAAGCCACTGGGTGAGATCATCCATGGTTTCGGGGTGAAGTACCATCAGTACACTGATGATACTCAGCTGTACATCTCCACCCCGGACCACCCCAATGATGCCCTTGAAGTGATGTCTCGGTGCCTGGAGGCCATGCGGATCTGGATGGGGAAAAACAGACTCAGGCTCAACCCATCCAAGACCGAGTGGCTGTGGTTTCTGGCATCCCGATATAGTCAGTTGGTGCCATCACTGACTATTGGAGGCGAGTCATTGGCCCCCATGGAGAGGGTTCGCAACTTGTGTGTCTTCCTGGATTCACGGCTGTCTTTAGAAGAACATTTGACGGCTGTGGCCGGGATGACTTTCTATCAGGTCCGCCTGATCTGCCAGTTGCATCCCTTTCTGGATTGGGACTCCTTATGCACAGTCACTCATGTCCTCATCACTTCCCGCCTGGACTACTGTAATGCTCTCTGCATGGGGCTCCCCTTGAGGAGCACCCGGAAAGTCCAACTGGTTCAGAGTGCGGCTGCGCGGGTGGTTATGGGAGAGACGTGGCGTTCCCATGTAACACCTCTCCTGCGTGAGCTGCACTGGCTCCCGGTGGTCTTCTGGGTGCACTTCAAGGTTTTGGTTACCACCTTTAGAGCGCTCCATGGCTTAGGACCGGGGTACTTACGGGACCGTCTTCTGCCGCCAGTAGCCTCTTACCGGCCAGTACGCTCACATAGAGAGGGGCTCCTCAGGATGCTGTCGGCCAAACAGTGTCGACTGGTGGCCCCCAGGGGGAGAGGCTTCTCTGTGGGGGCACCTGACATCTGGAATGAGCTCCCCCCGGAGATACGGAGGATCCCAGATTTACGCACCTTCCACCATGCCCTCAAGACCTTTTTATTTCAACAGGCTGGCCTGGCCTAATTTATTTATTTATTTATTTATTTATTTATTTATTTATTTATTATCAAATTTATATACCGCCCTTCTCCCGAAGGACTCAGGGCAGTGCACAGCCAAAGTAAAAAACATAGATACAAACATTAAAATACAGTTAAAAAGATATATATGCGTTTGGCCCCAAAATTAAAAGAACAATAACAAACCTATTAAAAACATTTAAAAATGTGTTAAACCAGCCTGGCTTGCTGAAAATGATAGGTCTTCAGGGCACGGCGGAAGGCACCAAGGTCTTGAATTCTTCATATCTCTGGGGGCAGTTGATTCCAGAGGACAGGTGCCCCCACAGACAAGGCCCTCCCCCTGGGGGTCACCAGTCTACATTGCTTGGCCAATGACACCCTGAGGAGGCCCTCTCTGTGGGAGCACACAAGTCGGTGGGAGGCCATTGGTAGCAGCAGGTGGTCTTGAAGTTATCCAGGTCCTATGCCATGGAGCGCTTTAAAGGTGATAACCAACACCTTGAAGCGCACCCGGAAGACCACTGGGAGCCAGTGCAGCTCACGCAGGAGAGGTGTTAAGTGGGAGTGCCATACAGCTCCCATAACTACCTGCATGGCCACATTCTGGACCAGCTGGAGCCTCTGGGTACTCTTCAAGGGGAGCCCCATGTAGTCCAGGCGAGAGGTGACGAGGGCATGAGTGACTGTGCACAAGGAATCCCGATCTAGGAAGGGCCGCAACTGGCGGATCAGGCGAACCTGATAAAAAGTCCCCCTGGCTACAGCCGTCAGATGTTCCTCCAAGGACAGCTGCATATCCAGGAGGAGCCCAAATTGCGAGCCCTCTCCATGGGGGCCAAAGACTCGCCCCCAATTTTCAGTGATGGTGTCAACTGACTATATCGGGATACCAGAAACCACAGCCACTCAGTCTTGGATGGGTTGAGCCTGAGCCTGTTCCTCCCCATCCAGATCCGCACGGCCTCCAGGCACGGGGACATCACTTCAAGGGCATCATTGGGTTGGCCCGGGTGGAGATGTACAGCTGGGTGTCATCAGCATACTGGTGGTACTTCACCCTGAAGCCACGGATGATCTCACCCAGCGGCTTCACATAGATGTTGAACTTATGGGACCGCCTTCTGCCACCCATTGCCTCCCACCGGCCAGTTCACTCTCACAGAGAGGGCCTCCTCAGGGTGCCGTCAGCCAGACAATGTCGGTTGGTGACCCCCAGGGGGAGAGCCTTCTCTGTGATGGCGCCTACCCTCTGGAACAACCTACCCCCAGAGATACGAGTGATCCCAGACCTCCGGACTTTTCGTTGGGCCCTTAAAACCTATTTCTTTCAGTTAGCCGGGCTGGCCTGATTTTATATTGGTTTTAAAATTGATACTGATTTTAATTGAAATGTTTTAAATTGTGGGCCAAACTTTATTTAATTATTTTAAAACTATTTTAACTTTTGTGTACAAATGTTTTATTTTTGGCTGTTCACCGCCCTGAGTCCGAAAGGAGAAGGGTGGTATAGAAATTTAAATAATAAAATAAATAAATAAAAAAATAAACAAAAGGGGCGAGAGAACCGACCCCTGAGGCACCCCACATATGAGGCATCTTGAGGTCGACCTCTGCCCCCCTGCCAACACAAACTGGACCGACTGGTCCGAGAGAAAGGAGGAGAACCACCATAACATGGTGCCCTCCATCCCCAACTCTTCCAACCAGCATGATATCATGGTCGTTAGTATCAAAAGCTGCTGAGAGGTCTAACAGGACCAGAACAGAGGAGCAACCCCTGTCCTGAGCCCTCCAGAGATCATCTACCAATGCGACCAATGCCGTTTCCGTGCTGTACCCAGGCCTGAAACCCGACTGGAATGGATCTAGATAAGATGTTTCCTCCAGGTATTGTGGAAACTGTCATGCGACCACACTCTCAACAACCTTCGCAACAAAGCAAAGATTGGAGACGGGACTGTAGTTGGCTAATACTGCCGGGTCCAGGGAAGGCTTCTTGAGGAGAGGCCTCACCACCACCTCTTTCAAGGCCGTGGGGAAGTAACCCTCACTCAATGAAGTGTTGATAATTCCCTGGAACCAGCCTCGTGTAACCTCCCGGGAAGCCAGTACTAACCAGGAGGGACACGGGTCCAGCAAACATGTGGCCGCACTAAGTCTCCCCAAAATCCTGTCCATGTCATCAGGGGTCACAGAGTCAAACTCTTCCCAGATAACATTCTCAAGACTATTCCTTGCCACCCTGCCCGAAACTACCCAGTCAGAGTCCAAATCCCCCGAATCTGTGCAATTTTGTCATACAGATATTGTCTGAAATCCTCAGCTCTGCCTTCCAAGGGGTCCTCCCGCACTCCCGATGTATCAGGGAGCGGATCACCCTGAACAGGGTGGCCGGACGATTATCTGATGATGCAATAAGAGCGGAAAAGTAATTAAACTTTGCCGCCTTTATCGCCACTAGGTAAGTCTTAATATGTGACCTTACCAGTGTTCGGTCAGATTCAGCAAGACTGGCTCTCCAAATGCTCTCTAGGCGTCTTTTCTGGCACTTCATCTCCCTCAGCTCCTCGGTAAACCATGGAGCTCCGTGGGATCGGCACCGGGTCAGAGGCCACAAAGGCATGACTCGATCTAAAGCCCCACCAGCCGCCCGATCCCAGGCAGCTACCAGGTCTTTGGCCGAGTCGTGTGCCAGGTCCTCAGGAAATGGCCCAAGCTCTGTCTGGAACCTATCAGGATCCATCAGGTGCCTGGGGCAGACCCACCTTATTGGTTCTGCCTCCCTGCGGTGGGGTGTAGCGGTTCGAAGGTCCAGGCGAAGGAGCGAGTGATCTGTCCATGACAAGAGTTCCATCTCTAAATCCCCTATAAGAAGACCACCCAACCACTGGCCAGAGACAAAAATCAGGTCCAGAGTGTGTCCCCCCCTGTGAGTGGGGCCATGAACTAACTGGGTCAGGTCCATGGCCATCATGGAAGCCATGAACTCCCGGGCCATCTCAGACGCTTCACCAATGGATGGCAAGTTGAAATCACCCATGACCATAAGCCTGGGTGTATCAACTGCCACCATGGCTATCATGTCAAGTAGCTCGGGTAGGGCCATTGCCACATGGCAGGGAGCCAGGTACGTTAGCAACAAGCCCCTGACCCCACCTCACAAAGAGGGACTCACACCTGGCAATCTATGGCACAGTGGTCTCCCTTGGACCAAGACCTTCTTTAATAATAACCGCCACCCCCCCCACCCCTGCCCTGGGCTCTGAAGCCTGGTGGGCACATCTCAACCAGAGGGACCCCTCCCTCCGGGCCCAACCAGGTCTCCGTAATACCCATCAGGTCCGCTCCCCCCTCCTGTATAAGATCGTAGATGAGGGGGGCCTTATTTACCACGGACCTGGCATTGCACAGCATCAGCTGAAGGCCCAGGTCCTGAGTATCTGTGCAACCTAGTACCCGAGAGGAGCATTGGGGACCAGGGTGCATAATTGCACTCAAACAGCGAGTGTGCACCCCCGACACATGATATGGCCCCCTTCTCCCACCATATCCGCCCCTCCCATCCACTGTACTGATAGTACATCCCTCATTAGGATGGCCCTCCATCACCTCCCCAGCCCCTCGTCCTGCACCCTCCAAACCGTTACCCCGTGCCAGGCTCGGCTCCGACCTTGGTGGATTACCCCCCTCCATCCCCCTTAGTCGTCCTCCCAATTCCCCTTAAAAGATTATTAAAAGCCCTAATTAAAATACCCTCAATCCCTGCTTTAAAACATGCCACCTCTCGGGGCTCCAAAGCCCGTCCTTGAGGATTTACAATTTAATTGTAAATTTTAAATTTTAAATTGTTTTAAAACATTAGGGGTGTTTTAATTTGTTTTTGGGCCAAATTATTTAATGGGTTATTATATTGTCTTTTAAATTTTGTAGTTTGTGTGTTTTATCTTTTTGTCTGTTCACCGCCCTGAGTCCTTCGGGAGTAGGGCGGTATATAAATCCAAAATAAAATAAAAATAAAAATAAATAATTAGCTGACTGAGTTACTATAATACTTATTACATATGCTTGCTAATATTTGCTAACATTTGCTAAATACAGAGTGTTATAAGTGTTATAAGAATGTTATTATAATTATTATATATTTCTTCCTCTCCTCTTCCTCCTGAAATAATGGATTATTAAATGCCAGGGAGACATGGGCAGTTTCATCTGCTGGAATGTTTTATCAGGGTTTCTGTATCACCTTGAATGTGATAGTGTTAAATCACTTTAAAGCATAAGATACTATTTTTGCTTCTGTCAAATTCTGAAAATGAGAAATGCAGCCCAAGATTTAGCACTAGTTATATATCAGACCACTGAAATATGTTGGTTGCTAGGGAGCTGTATATTTTCTACTTCTGATCTGTAGTGTATTTGTTTCTGAAATTCAGATAGGATACAATGGATAGTAGGAGGCAGATTACAAAAATAAATATGAAACCATTAAATAGGAAGGGGTTAAATGATTGTGCCTGTTCAGTACTTGTTGGATTGTAAATTATATCCATATAAGCATCCATATTGGTATGCATTCATATCAGGATGCTTAAATATTTGAGATAAAAATGAAGAAAAACTGGAAGAGGGATGTGGTACATATTTTATATTCTTCAAGAACTATATTATTCAATTGCTCATCCTAACTTATCTTCATAAGATAAAGACATCATGACTTTTATTTCTTCAAACTTCTTCCATTTCCTATGAGGAGAACACTAGTGAAATGTAGTTATAGGTTTCCTTTCTTAGTTAGGATCTAGAAGCTTTAGACCTGAAAACCTGTGGTAAAAATTTCCTGAATTAATGCATTTCTGATGACTTTCCCTTTGAACATAAACTACATCAATAGCTGTTGTATAAACATTCTGCAAATTCTTTCTGAACATGAATAGATAACTTTCAATATTTGCAACAAAAATAAATAAATAAAAAATGGAATTTTCAAAAATAAGAATGAATATTTCATTTTGGAAAATCATATTCCCTCTTTTCTCCCATGTTTAGCTCATTATGGATCGTCTCCAGTGATAGATGGCGGTACACAAGATGTTTTCTATCATCGATTTTTCCAAAATGATGACAAAGAAATTGTAAGTGGTAAACAATTAATAGAAAATGCTGTTACTTTGTTTTCCAAGAAAGGGATCTGCTTTGACTTCATGGAAGAGACGGTCCAGCCAACATTTACCAATTATATTGAAAGTATAATGAATGATTTCCGTAAATTGTACGTGATTATCAGGAAGACCACTGCCAACATGATTATCCTATATTGTAAAAATCATTACACTATCACTATTGCATTGTTGCCCTATTTTGAAGAATTGATAGAGATACCAGTCAAGAGAAAAGATAAAGTTTGGATAATGCCAGCTCAGATGGAGTTTACATCACTTTCCCTTCTCAAAATGTTGAATATGGATGCTTTCCACAGTGCTATAACTTTTGAAATTTCTTCCAATGAGATCCCTGGATTCAATAAATTCCTTCAGATGAGAAACCCAGCTTCAGGAGCGGAAGATTTAATGAGAGTGTTTTGGGAACAGGTTTTTGAATGTTCTTTTCCTAAAGATAATTTAGATGAAGATGCCGGGAAGCTGTGCGCTGGCGAAGAAAAGTTTGAGACTGTAGCTAAGTCTGTGTTTGACACCCCCCTGACTGGGCAGAGTTACAGCGTCTATAATGCAGTCTCACAATGTGGAGGAAAGGGTTTTGATTCTGCAGAACAGTGGTGAAATCCAAATTTGTTTACTACCGATTCTGTGGGCACGGCCTGATGGGCATGGATTGCTGGGCGTGACAGGTGAAGGATATTTCAAAATCTCCATTCCCACCCCACTCTGGGGCCAGTCAGAGGTGGTATTTGCCGGTTCTCTGAACTGCTCAAAATTTCCGCTACCGGTTCTCCAGAACCTGTCAGAACCTGCTGGATTTCACCCCTGCTGCAGAATCTGTGTGGTTGTTAGAGCTTCAAACATCTGTGGCAGAGAAGAAACCAGGATGAGCGGAATAAAATTCTATTGATCTGTCCAGTTATATTAAATGGATGACCTACAACTTAATTACAGTGCTATCCTTCCTTCCTTCCTTCCTTCCTTCCTTCCTTCCTCCCTCCCTCCCTCCCTCCCTCCCTCCCTCCCTGCCTCCTTCCTTCCTTCCTTCCTTCCTTCCTTCCTTCCTTCCTTCCTTCCTTCCTTCCTTCCTATTTTTCCTTTAATTTTCTGCCATTTCTTCTGTTTAGCTCCACCACTATTTGAGAACCACCGCATTTAATAACACTGCAGGACAGCAAGTCTCCTTTAATAAAAATGGAGACTTGAACACTGGATTTGACATTATCAACTGGGTCACCTTCCCAAACAAGAGCTTTGTTAAAGTCAAAGTTGGAAAGATCGACCCAACCAATTCTCCGAATAAGCTAGTTGTCATTTCTAGAAAGGACATCATCTGGCCTATTATGTTTAACCAGGTATTTCCTGCTCAGATTTCAAACTGTGCACATTCTTTCCCTTCCCATCTTGTTTTCATCAATATAGATTTCAACAATAACTTAATTCAATTGCTGCTGTCTGTTTTTGCTAGGATTTCAAGGTAGGCTGAATTTAAAGGATGCAGTTTAATGACTATTGCATATGCTGCAGAGGTTCCATAATATAACAGGGTATTTTTTGGAAAATCCTTAACTAATTAATAAACACTGACACTGATTTGATTCAAATTGTATTTCCAGATTCCATGCAATTTGAAGTTATTTTAATTTTAAAGGAGGAGTCATGTTTACAGAATGTTATTATTGTTGTTGAAACAACAATCATTATATGGATATTTGCTCACCATTCTGATATAATAACTTATCACTCCACAGATATTCAAGAAATCGCTTTGATCTCTTCCTTTCAGCTAATCCGTTGTCTTTCTATTCTTCTTCAGCCTTGTCAAACAGAGTTTTTCTTCTCTAGTCTTCCCTTTCCTTGAATAGTCTATCCTGATTTTCACAGTTTCCATTTTGCTAATCATTGTATCTTGGAAGCCATCTCTATTAGATCCAGGAGATTGACTCATTCTTCTTTCAACCTATTGAGTTCTTTTTTTAGTTCTCTGAAAATCATTTAAAACTACTGGGGTCTATTTTTTTCTTTCTTGCTCATCCTCAGAGTCCTTCTTTCCAAACTCTTGGAAATAATTCAGTCATTTGAACTGATTGACTTATCAAAATAGCCACTGAAATATCCCGATCCTTCATCTTCTTTATAAAGTTGCTGTTGGTTTCTTTTCTAATTTTAATGTCCTCTACATGTCTTCTGCAGACCATCTATCAGTAAGTAAAGAGTACCAAGTACCAAGTCAGCAAAGAAGGATAATTTTTTTGCTGCTAATTTTCTTCTTTTTCCATCAATACTTGAAAGATATGGCCATCAGAAAAAGACAATTAGTGTGTCAGGGACAAGAAGTCAGGAACAAAGATGAGGTTCAAAAGTACTAAAAGTTTATTTTGTGCTATCTATGAACAAGAATATGATCTTGTTACTGCCAAGACAACTTGGCCCAAGATAAGAGTCAATGGGTCTTCAGTTTGAAGTTGGACTTATTTCTCTTTCATTGGAAAAGGAACCCAGTGTCAGCTTTGGAAGCCATATTAGGCCGGAAGCTCCAATGCTGCCACCTTCTCATGTGTGGGAAAGTAGGAGAGGGGATTAGTAGACATAATAGCATTCTTCCTGTCGGTTAAGGTCAGGGAGATCCCACATCTGAAGAAGAAGTGGTCAGGAGGCTGGATCAGGATGGAACGGATGTTGATTGGAGCATGTGACCGACTGGATGGAAAAGGGTATGGTTTTGGAAGCTTTGACTTACTGAAGGAAAAACCGGACTTTTCAGATTCAGGTTTTCCCAGATGTGCCAGTTTGTCTATTTTAGTAAAGAGGACTTTGGAAAATGCTTGCTTCCGTGTCTTTACCTGGAGTGGGTTTTTTTCTGGAATGCTGACATTAACCCGAATCTCCCTAAAACCTAACAGGACCCCATAAGGGGGCTGTCAGGGGTACTGAGCCCCAGCATCTACCTAAACCCCGGGTGATGCAAAGACTCAGTGAAGATGGAGGAGAAAGGAGAAATCGGAGGGAGGCCCGCCAGGGCCCCGGATGCTCAAAGAATTGCCGATTGTTAGATCGGCGCAGGAAATGGAAGACGCGACCAGCTCGTTACATTAATAACTTTATTTAGAAACAGTAGCAAGACTGGCTGCGCGCTGCTGGAGCTCTCCTTATATTCGCTCCGGCAGTCGCACCGCCCCTGACAGTGATTCAAACTTTCCCACCCGATGGCTGGCAGCCAATCCAGGCGGATGTCCTTATAAGGACATAACACTCCTCCCCTTGTTGTGGATTTAATAAGACAAACACAACTTTTGGGTTAATCAGAGACAAATTTATATATTGCGCAATAGGTTCAAGGCTCTGTACATGAAGCGTTGAACAAAGACAGAAATTAGGTACAATGGTTTTATACCCTTCTAGACAAAGGATTCTGTTAACTCAGCAATTCATATGGTCATATACATTTATCATTTTTAATTGACATTTCCTAATTACAGAGTTTCTTTGCAAAACAATTATAATTCTTTTTGTAGATTACTGAAGCATAGATTCAAATCATCTTCTGATGATAGACAATTTTTTAACTCATGTGGATCCCCTTGACCTAACCAACCTTTAAGCTGTATGTCATTAGAATGTTCCTTTCTTCTGACAACTTAGAGGCCTCCTAGAGGAACCAAAAGGATTTTGGCTGAGTTTGTACTTTTTCCAACCGGATGCATTGCTTTTTAGAATAGAGTGAATAGAAAGTTATCCAGTGGTCATCCATCAGAGCCCGCTTCATTACATTATTCCCCCCTCTGAAAGTTTTTCAATGCAGAAACTTTCACTATTCTCATATAAGTTTAACTTCTGAGTATACAAGGTTCCAATAAACAAATCTACCATATATAGGGTCTAACAAAAGATAATTAATAAAAGTAAAGGATAGGTAGTTCTTGATTGTTTTTTTTTTACTCTCTTGATTCTTGGGGAGATTCTCTACCTCTTTCTACAGGTTCCATTTCCTCATATGGGTCTGCCTCAGAATCTTTATGTTCTTCCATAGGATAGGGACCAAGTTGATTAAGAAAATGTTCTATCAAAGCTAGTTCCACGACTTCCGGTTTGCTGCTTGTCGCTGCCAGACGTTCCTTTGGGATCGTCAGCTTCCACTGCCTGTCAGAGCCGCCTTCACAACGGAATGGCGGCTCGAAAAAACTCCGTTTCCATGAGGAAACGGAGATAGAGCCGGCAGGGGTGGGTAGAACTCTCTGCGGAGTCCCAAAAGTTTTTCCTTTACTTTTGGGACGGAGCGGATGAGATGCCCCGTATCCCCAGCCGCTGCTCCGGGCTTTGGGAGACCTCTGCTAATGCAGAGCCAGGCGTCAAAAGCAAGCCTGCAAATTTAACAGACTACTCAAAGAAAATGTGAGCTGGACCTGTAATACTGAACCGCAAGTATTTTACTGATTTTTTAAAAATTACTTAAGAGAGAGGAGGAAAAGAAAGAGGAAAAAAAGCCTTTTAAAATGGCGTCGGCTGGAGGAGAGGCTGAAAGGGAAAGTCCTTCCGTTTTCTATTACTACAATGTAGCGGAATAAATACCACTGGCTACATTTGTAGACAAAACTTCGCTCCTGTGTCTTTTTTTCTTTTTTTCCCTTGGAGACTTGATATTGTTGTTGATTGGAAAGAAGTCTTTTTTTTTCTTGCTTTTTTTTTTAACAAAGCCTGCCTGGGCGGAAACATGGCACTGAGACTCACAAAGTCAGATAAACAAGAAGGGGGGGGGATTCCCCCACCAACAATTTAAAGGAACAAGTCTTAACTCTTCAGTCTCAGAAACCTGATTTTAATATAATAGAATTTCTCTTAGAGGAGATTGAAAGAAGGGAGGAGATTGTGAATCAGCAACTTGAAAAATTTAAGCAGGAAATTAAAGAATTGGTGAAATCTAAGTTTGATTTTTTGGAGAAAAAATTCTCAAAAGTGGCTAATGGTTTTTCAGAATTTATGATACAGTTGGACACAAATACTAATTTACTAGAGTCTAAAATGGAAGAAATTCAAGATAAATTGGACAATAGAACTCAAAAAATTGAAAATGATTTGACAAACACTCAGGATAATAGCTTAGAAGAAAAACCTAAAATGGATGCTGATCAAAAGTCTGGTAATGCAGAAAATCTGCAACAGAAGATTGAAAAAGAGATTTTAATGGTACAATATAATTTCACAGAATATGCGATAAGATTAAGAGGTTTGCAGGAAAATAATAGAGATGATTTAAGGAAAATATCTTCTGAAATTCTAGCTGGGATTCTAAAGGTTCAACCTGAGGAAGTGTTTTGTAGGATTGACAGAGTTTATCGAATAAACTCCTGGATTGCCAAGCAAAGGCAATTGCCTAGAGATGTGGTGATTTATTTTACAGATAAAGAAATTAGGAATAATATCGTGCAAAATTCCTTCAATTCTAATTTGCAATTGTATGGAAGAAAGATTTGGATTTACAAGGAACTCCCACCTAAGATATTGATGGAAAGGAAGAAATTTGGTTTTCTGGTGAATGAGTTAAAAAAGAGAAATATCCCATTTAGGTGGGACGCCCCAGTTGGTATTATATTCAGATATCAAGGAGAAAGATATCAGCTAAATACTGTTGAAAGAGCGGAAGAATTTTATCAAAATAGGTTGAAAATGAACTTAACATCTTCAGGTATAATACAGGATAAGCAGAAGGAGCTGGAAATAAAGGTAAAATATCGAATTACAGAGACTGTACCAGATGAATTGCCTTTGGATTTATTGGATACCCCAGCTGGACTATCTACAAATTTGAGAGAAGTGGCATCTAACCTTAATGTGATGACTTATCAAGGCAAGGATAAGCATGGAAACCAACTAGGGGATATACAAGGGATAAAAAAGAAACATGAGATACAAAAACAAAACCAACAAGACCAATCTACAAAGCAGAATGAAAACCGACCAGATGATACACAATTTGTAGAAAGGAAACCAGGATGGAAACCAAACCCACAAAAAGAAAAGAAAAAAAGAAAAAGGTTGCATAAAAATAGAAATTTCTAAATCAAGCAACAGTGAAGCCAGTGACTTTAAAATATGAATGATTATGTGTAAACATAGAAGAGGCGATGTATTGGTTAATATCATCCTGAGGATTGTGGCAGATCTCTGCATGGCCGTAATCTGGGGACGTGAAAAGAGCCTTAAACTGATGGATTTGAATTATCCACTTTGGAATTTCTTTTTGTGTTGATAAACATATTATAATTATCTTGAATCACAAGGCAAGAGAATTATGCTGGGGCATGCAGAAGATCGGGTTGTTACCCACTACGATGATGGGAATTAATAATCCTGATGAAACCCACAATTATTACTATATGGAATATAATTATAATGTCACTCGGGTGGTTGTTTTTACCTTTATACATATAAGAAGATATTTACTACTGATGGGGGCAGATATGATTGAAGATCTTGAATAAACTGTTGCACCAGCAAGCTATGTTACCCGATTATGGATGTTGGTTCTACCAATCCAGTGGAAAGACCTCAAAGAAGATATTATATGGATTATAAATTTAAAGTCATTGTCTTTTCTTTTTTTTTATTTAGATATAATGGAAAATATAGACATATATTTTTAAGTAGTGTGGGCAGTGAATCAAAGATATTAAGAAATGTTGTGTATGGTAATTTTGCATGATAGTGGGTGAATAAGCTAGTTAGTAGATTGATTAGTCTAAGAAAAGGGATTTTTAAGTGATATATTTAGGGGAGTGGAGGAAATGGATAGAGTGGAATAAATGTTAAACTAGATTTTATGGGGAAGGCCGCTTTGAAATGTTATAGTAATATATATAGAAGATTAAATGTTAAAGTAGGACTTATCGTATAGTTTTAAAGTGGAGAAGTTATTCTATAATGTTATAGTATAATGTCTTTTTTTTTCTTTCTTTTCTCTTTTCTGAAATGTATGGATAAAGGGGGATGTTATAATATTAATAATATTTTTAGTAAGTAAAGGTCAATATTTAGAGGAGGGAGTAAGTAATCTGTTATGAATTAGGTTTTTTTTTTGTTATGAAGAAGTCACAGGGGGGGATGGGTGGGGAGGGGGGGTTAGGGAGGGGGAGGGAGAGGGGAAAAAAAAAGGGGAAAAATTTGTATTTGAAAACTTTTTCAATAATAAAAAAAAAAAAGCTAGTTCCTTTTCAACTTGAATCTCTTTTACTGCTCTTATTGATAGATGTTTTAGCATAGGGATTGCACAAGGAATAAAAGCTAGGCCTGCCACAGCCATATTAATCCACCCGGATCCAGGCAACCAAGAAAACCACATGTCAGTTGTTTATAACCTCTGACCTATCTTGGAAGCCCTATCCTGCAATTCCTTGGCAATTTCTCTGACCACACCTGATTTGTTACATGTTCCTGTCCAGTTTGTTGGTAAACACAAATATGCATCCTTTCCACATAAGAAGATTTATGGAAAAGGCATGCACTCAGTAGTTCCTTGCATTAGTCCAGACCCCTAAGTCCCTGCCACAAACATTCCTGCCAGTGGTTGCAATGGGACTTCCAGTGAGGGGTCCTTCTGTTTATCTCTGAGAATTGGTCCTTCAAAAACATATAGAGAGGTAGTATTTCCAGATGGAAAAAGGATACACAAATCTGATTTGGACTTCAAGTTGAACCAGAGTGGAAATTCTGAAGGTTGAAATGGTCTTGGACAGATTCCATCCACCCCACTTTCCCTTCTTAAAGTTTATTTCTGGTAGCCTTTGTTCTAACCCAGAGTTGTGGTTTGACAGGAACAGTATGATAAGATGCAGGGCTAGCAGATAAACATATGCAGCATTTCTGACCTAGGGTAGGGTCATACTGTTTAACAAGATCTTGACTTTATTCCAAAATCCGTGATATATAGTCTCCTCTATGCAATTGTTGTAGAGGCCCATTTTCCTTATCTATTCCCCCCTCAGCTGGGAATGTCAATAGTGCAACCTTAGGTGGTGGAGTTGACTTAGGTCTAAAGTAAGAACCCCGTGCATAGACAATGCATTTTTGGCGGTAGCGAACTTGACCTAAAGTGTCTCTACTTGGGGAATCAATGTTCATCTTATGTTCACTTGAGAGTCCTAGTGCGAATAATGTCCAAAGCCATAAACAAATCATAATCAACTATGGTGTGAAGCTCACTACGTCAGGGAAAGGGTTAGTGGTGCATGTGGTTTGGGAAACAGGAGTAGCAATAAAAATCCTAGGTCTGCCACAAAACCGTTCCTTATATATGTAAAACAAAATTACTAGCAACATTAGAAAAACAAGTACCCACAAAACGTACTCCCAAACTTCTAATAACATTAGCATGTGTAAGAAAGTGTTATATTAAAGCTAATAATATGTATATGTACAATGTGAAGGCAGTTGTCCTCTTTACAAATCTTCTGCCGTGCGTTGAGAATCAGCTTCCGGAGTGATTCAGCAGGGCTGATGATCACCTGGTATCAGTCTCATCCAGTGGATCCAGGATCGTCCTCCTAAGATCTTAAAAACACAATTACAAAACCAATACATCTGGGCGAGTGCGCAAAGGAATCTGAGCAGTTGTAGTCCTTTTCAGTTGGGAAACAGCATAGGCAACCACTGAATCCTAAGAAAGAAAAAATACAAAAATAGTCCAGATGATAAAGAACGCTATTCCCACTGGTGGCTGGATCCTTTGGATCATCAACTTCAATGGATTTCCTTGATGAGATTGGGCCCGTTCACTTGGGGTCTAACTTCCGTCCAGTTTGGATTAACATCCAATCATCGTGGTGGAATTTGTGGACTGGAAACTTCAAAGGTGGTGTTTGGGCTAATAGTCCTTGTTTCCTAAAAACTTAAAAATATCTGGACAGGTTATACACATATTGTTTCAATACTTTGTCTCTGGTTTCCAAGGAAGTAATGCATA
This sequence comes from Pituophis catenifer annectens, assembly GCF_029215685.1. Classification (NCBI taxonomy): domain Eukaryota; kingdom Metazoa; phylum Chordata; class Lepidosauria; order Squamata; family Colubridae; genus Pituophis; species Pituophis catenifer. The sequence continues at coordinate 32,452,651 of NW_027256885.1, read as the reverse complement.
TGCTTCCTGTAGTGAAAACTACTCCAAACAATAGTTCATATGATGATAATCTGTCTAGGTTGGGTAAAACTCTTGACACCACTGTTGCTGTAGCATTACTGCAGATAAAAGCTGCAACCCACCCTATGAGGTGGTTCACTATGACTAATAAATATTTTACACTCCCCACCTTTGGTAATTCTGTAAAATCCACATGAATACATTGAAATGGTCTTAAAGCTGGTAAAAGCTCTTACCCATCTGTTGTTTTCTGACAGCATGTTCATTCACCTTTTTACAAACCAAACATTTGTTTATAATTGATGTTACTAAAGGATATATCCCAATACAACCATAGCTTAGTTTAAAAGTTCATGTACAATAGCTTGAAGTCCCCAATGACTCCACCCATATTTTGCCAAATGATGTCCAGAGACTAAGGGTTACAAAGCATTAAGCAATAGCCGTCATAAAGTCAGCGTATTGCCCCCCACAAACTGGGTCCTCAATTCACCTACCTTAGAAAGGATGGAAGGCTGAGTCAACCTTGAGCCTGGTGAGATTCGAATTTACAGTAATTGCAGACAGCTGGTGTTAAATTACAATGCATTTGTCTACTGAGCTATCCAGGCTCCCTGTCCATAGAGCTTAATTTAATGAATACAATTCAAAGGTTTGAGCAGACCAATTTCGAGGCAATTTGTCTCCAGGGGGTGTCCCTCCAAATCTGGTCTTATTTTTGTATGGAGCCCAATTATTTCAACACCATAATGTTCTCATCCAAGGTGATCCATTGATCTGGTGTTGGTTAAGAACTGTGCTTGATTCAAATTGTGATCTGTAGTTTAAAATCAAATCTGTCTGCTGCATTAAAATTGTTTCATTTTTGTTTAGAATCTTGAATCAGATAACCACCACTGAAGGATAGTTCTGACTTGATGTGGGGTGCTTACAATGAGGGCTCCCCAAAGGTCAATTTCCTACTTTCTGAGCCAACACCCCTCGTGCAATTCAATGTGTGTGTGTGTGTGTGTGTGTGTGTGTGTCTACAAAGAGACCGAATGGCTTTTCCAAATTTGGCAAACCCAATACAGGAGCCCTGGTTAAAGCCTGTTTCAAATTTTCAAGGCTTCCTCTTTCATGTCCCTCCCATTTCAAACTCCAAGGTCCAGATTCAATTAATTTTGCATAGAATTATCTTAATTCTTGCTTGTTTATAGATGGAGGCGGAGATGCCACCCCTCCTTTCTATCAGGAGTGATTTTTTTTTTCTGGGGGGGGGGTCTTTTCCTTTAAAGATTGCTGAAAGGCAGAGCTTTCCCTTCCTGAATTCAAAACTCCTGGAATCAGTTTTATTGTTCCTAGTAAGGCAAGCAAGAAACAAACACATCTTTTATTCTTCCTTTTGTTGTGGAAATTAAGGCAGCGTCTCAGTTTCTTAATGGCCCATCGGCAAGGGTGGGGGCTGAACTCTGCCTGAGTTTCTGCCTATTTTCTTTAAGGGAATTTTCTTGTGCTTTTAATATTGAGCTTCTCAAATCTTCCAACACTCCCTTCACTGATTAAGTGTATTCAAATGCTTTGTTCTCTTAATCTGATCTCTGTCAACGAAAAACACCACTTCTCTTCTTTGGATCGGGCAATCTTTAACGCTGTCTCCCCTGCCCATATCACCACTTCTTCCCATTATCACTTGGTTCCACTCTCACATTCCTTTCTTCCTTCCCCGTCCAAAGGTTATACAACATCCATAACCTTCCAAAAACAAATCACATACCTTCTCTCTTCCATCAATTCTACTTTCTCTAACTCCTTCTTATACAATTCTCCTACCGCTGTCAGCACAAGTCTGTGTAGACAAACTTAAAGGCAACTTTCTGACTTCCCTTAAAACTTCCTCTCTTCCTTCAACTACCGTATATCCTTCTATAAACAAATTAGCTCCTCAGCACCAATTATCTAATCTCCCCGCAAACTGAAGTGAACAAAAACGAGCACACTCTCGAGGCAGAATCCAACATTTAGACAAAAATGCCACTGAATCTCTCCCACCACACATCGCAATTTCCAACTCATCTCTGTGACAATTCCCAAAAAGGGCAGTAACTTGTGCTACTAGCAAACAAACAAATAAACAACAAACAAACATACAAACGAACCACCCTTCTCCCGAAGGACTCAAGGCGGTGTACAGCCTATTTTGTTTAAAAAAACAAGACAACACCAATTTAAAATAATTAAAAATATTAAATGGATTCGGCTCAATTTAAAACCCCAGAAATTTAAAACATCCGATTTAAAATTATGTTGCTAACCCAGCCTGGCGAAACAACAGGATTCTGAGTACAGGTTTAATGAAGCGTTTTTAAACCTCCAAAAATTTCCAGAAAAAATAAAATCAAAATTGTATTCAGAGCAGAAAAGCTTTCATATGCAAATTAAAGAGACCAGCAGCAACAGCATTAGCCGATCACCCACTTCCCCCTCCTTTCTCTAGCTGGTTCTCTGAGAGAAAAAAATTGTTAAAAGAACAAAGACTCATAGCCCCCCCTCTTGTGCCTCTCACCTCCCAGGAAAAAAGGAGGGGGTGAGAGAAAGGAAAAAAGTTAAAAGGAACTGTTTTTCTCCTACAAAGGAAAAAAGGGGGGGGAGAGGAAAAAATGTTTTACAGCACGCAACCAAGCCGCGCTTCTCTCTTCCATTCATCATTCTTACAACAAAGCAACACAGTATTATTACTATACTAACATTAGTATTTCTCTAATTTCTCACTTTATCAACACACAGGCTTTTCATATTTGTACTGCAATCAGACCTTGTTTAAACCAATTTCACATACAAAAAATCCCACTTCATGCAAACCAACCATTACAATAATCTCAAATATCTCCCACAGCCTCAAGCACAAATCAACTTTGCTGGCAGCCACAATCAATTCAATTCCATTCAAATTTACACACTATCATTATATATATACATATATATTTAACAGAAATCACACCAAATTGATCAAGTCATATTATCTGTTTTCCCATTTAGACAGGCTCTAATTTTTAACTGCCTGCTAAACCCCGGGAGGGAAGAACAGTAAACAACAGTTCTCTGGCTGTTTAAGAATGTCAGTTTATCAGAAAATTTATAACACTGCAATTAGTTCTTCTCTTACCACACATAAGATTACACACAATACTTAGTTCCTTAATTCCAATACTTAAATACTTAATTCCAGAGACTTCAGGACGCCACCTGGTCCCCCAAGGGGTTGATCAAACCTCACTCTTCCACCCCTTTAAGAGTAGGCACCTCTAAACAGAGAGACTTTAACTCTCTGATTTATACTTACCTGTTTTCTTTTCCTCTTTCTTTCTTTCTTTCTTTCTTTCTTTCTTTCTTTCTTTCTTTCTTTCTTTCTTTCTTTTTTATGTATTTATGTTGAGTCTCTGTGCCTGATCAACCTTCCAGGATTCTTGACTGGCCTGTCTTCGTCAGCGGGTTTACGGCACCTCCTCACTGAATCTCCATGGACTTCAAAGGAGTCCTAATGGCCGGCCAGTGGATTTTCCTTGGGGAGGCGTCGATTCCCACTGAGGCAGGCTGTCTGGTAGAACAAAAGTTCTCTGCCTTGTAGTCCCATCTGCAGGGTGCCATAAATGTTGTGGATTTAATAAGACAAACACAACTTTTGGGTTAATCAGAGACAAATTTATATATTGCATAATAGGTTCAAGGCTCTGTACATGAAGCATTGAACAAAGACAGAAATTAGGTACAATGGTTTTATACCCTTCTAGACAAAGGATTCTGTTAACTCAGCAATTCATATGGTCATATACATTTATCATTTTTAATTGACATTTCCTAATTACAGAGTTTCTTTGCAAAACAGTTATAATTCTTTTTGTAGATTACTGAAGCATAGATTCAAATCATCTTCTGACGATAGACAATTTTTTAACTCATGTGGATCCCCTTGACCTAACCAACCTTTAAGCTGTATGTCATTAGAATGTTCCTTTCTTCTGACAACTTAGAGGCCTCCTAGAGGAACCAAAAGGATTTTGGCTGAGTTTGTACTTTTTCCAACCGGATGCATTGCTTTTTAGAATAGAGTGAATAGAAAGTTATCCAGTGGTCATCCATCAGAGCCCGCTTCATTACATTACCCTCTTAGTCCGAAAACAGTCAATGTTCATTAATAAACATCACGTAATCACGCAGGTACGTAGGACGCCTCGGCACCCTAGTTGACCTGCGCAGTCTCACTTCTTCCTCGTCCCCGACCCGGACGGACGGGGCTCCTGTGTCTCCTGGTTCCCTCCCCGGAACCAGGCTCGGTTCGGCTGGCGAGTGTGCGGGGTCACCCTCAGCGCCTCCGGCCGGACCGCAGACCTTGGATGGCTGGTTCTGGTGGTCTTCCTCCTGGCCTGTGGATCTATCGTCTCATTGAGGCTGCTCGGTTCCGACCTGGGACGAGCGTCTGAGTCTCAGTAGGTCCCAGGCTGTCACTTGCTCCTCCCCGGTCTCCCGGGCGCTGCGGTTTGGCTGCGGTTTGGCTCGTTGTCGTCTGGGGGGTGGTTCGGATTGGTGCCCTCGGGTCCGGTCTGCCAGCTGTGGGTAGTGTTTGCTTGGGTCGTGATGTCCGACCTCGCAGGGGGGGCGCAGGTCTCCTTGGCCGGGCTGGCGTTGGCCTACCCCGTCGGGTTGGCGGTGGTCGACCTGGTCGGGATGTCGTTGTGGGGCTACCTCCGCAGGTCGGTGGAGGTCTCCCCTGCTGGGGTGGCGCAGGCCTCCCTGGCCGGGTTGTTGTCAGCTTTCCCTTCGCCCTAGTCCCTGGTCTACCGCAGGTTGGTGGCTGGGGTCATCTGGGCTGGGTTGTTGTTGCCGGATTGTCTTCTGTGCTGGGCGGGGGTCCCACTCGCCAGGGTGTCGTGTGCCACCTTCACCCATGGGCTGTGGTGTGCCCGCCTCGGATGGTCCCCGGTCTACTTGCCTGGAGTGGAGGTCTCCCTGGCAGGGCTGTCGCTGGTTGCCTTTGCAGGGTGTGTGCGATGCTTCTTTTCGGGGTATGTCCCGGTCTACTCGTGGGCTGTCTTGGTGGTCCCTCGCCCTGTCGTGCCGGGTGCCCACCTCGCTGGGTTGGTGTTGCCATCCCCCATGCGGCTGGCCCCGGTCTACCGCTCTGGACTGTCGGTGTGTTAGCGCCTGGTAGTGTGCTTGGCCGGCCTCGTCAGGGTGGCGGTGGTCTGCCTTGCCGGGGTGTGGTAGGCCTACCTCGCCGGGGTGTCGTAGGCCTACCTTGTCGGGGTGTTGCAGGCCTACCTCGTCAGGTCGGTTTTCTTCCGCTCCCCCCAACTTTTTCGGAGCTGGTCGATGTGCCGTCTACAGACCTGTCCATCTTCCAGCTCTATGGTGTAAGACTTTGGGCCAGTCTGGTTGTCTATCTTCCCCTTCAGCCACTTAGGAGCGCCGTGGAAATTTAGCGCGAAAACTGAATCTCCCTTGCTGAAGGCGTGAAGCGGGCAGCTGGCCGTTGCTGTCACTTCTGGGCTGTATTGGGGGTGCAGCCGGTCCAATGGTGACCTCAACCTTCTGCCCATCAACAACTCGGCCGGGCTCTTGTCGGTGGTGGCATGCGGCGCGATGTGCTGGGTGAGGAGGAAGTTGTCTATTCTTTCCTGCCAGTCGCCCGTGCCCATCTTGGTGAGTGCCTCCTTGGTGAGTCTCACCATTCGTTCCGCTTGTCCATTCCCAGCCGGCCTGTACGGGGCGGACAGGGCATGGCGGATGCCCAGTCCCGCCAGGAATGCCTCCATGGCCAGGGATGTGAGTTGGGGGCCGTTGTCGGAGACCAGCACATCTGGCAGTCCATGGGTGGCGAAAAGGCGGCGCAGGGCCCGGATCGTCGCTTCCGTTGTGGTTGATGCCATGGGTACCACCTCGAGCCACTTGGAGAAGGCATCGACGACGATGAGTAGGTGGCGCCCTTGCATCGGACCTGCGAAGTCGATATGGATCCTTGACCAGGGGTTGCTGGGGGTCTCCCACTTCGCTGTTTCGGCTTGTGGTGGCGCTGGGCGTACTTCTTGGCACGGGTCACATCTGGAGACCCATTCTTCGATGTCTCTGTCCAGTGAGGGCCACCAGACGTAACTCCGTGCCAGGGCCTTCATGCGGACGATGCCTGGGTGCCCTTTGTGTAATGTCTCTAGCGCCCGCCATTGCAGAGTGCTTGGAATCAGCACCCTGTCTCCCCATAGCAAACAGCCCTTCATTGTGGACAGCTCCTTCTGCTTCCGGACGAATGGGCTGAACTTTTCCTCCGTCTTCTCAGATGGCCACCCCCTGAGGACCCAGGACTTCACTTGGCGGAGTGTGGAGTCCTTTTGGGTGTGGACGGCCACGTCTGCGGATGAGACTGGACAGCTGGCGTCGTCGTCTATATGGAAGAGGTGGAGCGTGGGGGCTGGGTCTTCTACTGGATCTTTCAATGGGCATCTGCTCAGCGCGTCGGCGTTTCCTATGGCTGTGCCTGGCTGGTGCACGAGCCTGTAGGAGTAGCCGGCTAGGAAGATGGCCCATCTCATCATCCGCGGGGACATGAAGGTCAGGGTGGGTTGGTCGCCTGCGAGGAGCCCCAGGAGTGGCTTGTGGTCGGTTACTATGGTGAAACTCCTCCCGTAGAGGTATTCATGGAAGCGTTTCACTCCTGCAACGATGGCCAGGGCTTCTTTGTCCAGCTGGCTGTAGTTGCGTTCCGCGCCGGACATGGTTTTTGAGAAGTAGGCTATTGGGGCTTCGGAGCCGTTGGGCAGTTCGTGGCTGAGGACTGCCCCCACCCCGTAAGGTGACGCATCACAGGTTAGCTTAATGGGGAGCGTCTCATTGTACTGGATGAGGACGCTTTTGGAAGTTAAAAGTCCTTTCACGGCCCGGAATGCTGCTTCCTCTTCTTGGCCCCACTTCCAGGAAGCCGCTTTCCCCAGCAGGCGGTGGAGTGGCTCAGCAACTATGGCTTTCTGTTTGAGAAACATTGCATAGAAGTTAAGCAACCCAAGGAATGCCTGAAGTTCCGTTTTGTTTTTGGGGCTCGGAGCTTCATGGATTGCTTTCACTTTTGATTTGGTGGGGTGGATGCCAGTGCTATCTATGAGATAGCCCAGGAACTTGACTTCCTGTACTCCTAGGATGCATTTATCTCTCCTGACTCTCAAGCCCTTGGCCTTGAAGCGCTGCAGGACAAGCCTGAGTCTTTCAAGGAGTTGTGCCTGTGACTCTCTGGAGATTAGTACATCGTCGAAGTATGGCACCACCCCTGGAACACCTTGGAGAAGGCGCTCCATCATTGATTGGAATATGCCGGGGGCAGCGCTGACTCCAAACTGGAGACGGTTGCATTTGAATGCCCCCCTGTGTGTGACTATTGTTTGTGCCTCCACCATTTTTTCGTCCACTGGCAGTTGCTGGTAAGCCTGGGCCAGGTCCAGTTTTGCAAAAATTGAGCCAGTTCCCAGGGAATGCAGCAGATGTTGCACCACTGGGACTGGGTATGCGCTCTGTGCCAACGCCTTGTTGATGGTACAACGATAGTCGGCGCAGATGCGCACAGACCCATCATGCTTCAGTGGGGTCACAATGGGGGTCTCCCATGAGGCATGATCGATTGGTTCCAGGACGCCCTGGGTGATCAGCTTATCCAGCGGCTTTAGGCCGCAGGGGAAATGGAACCCGGCGGGGCTTCAGCCTAATTGGGGTGATTCCCTTGTCCAGATTAAATGAGATTGGCCTCCCCACAAATTTCCCCAGCTTACCATCGAAGACTTCTTTGAACTCTTCGATGAGGTTGTCGAGTTCATCCCTGCGAATTTGATGGATGCCTCCGATGGATAGCCCCAGCGGCTTAAACCACTCCACTCCTAGCAGGTTCGGTCGGCTGTTCTCCACGACTGTGATGGGAAGCTTGCCTTGGAACTCGTTGTAGGAGACTCGGATGTTGGCTCTTCCTAAGACTCCGATGGGGTTTCCCCCCAAATCGACGAGCTTGGAGTGTAGTGGCTTCAGGTCTCGCTTGCTGATGCTGGGTTGCAGGCGCTTCAGCTGGTGCCAATCCATAATGGAGTAGACTGAGCCCGAGTCTACCTCCATTGAGCAGGGTGAACCTTCCATGTGGATGGTCACGTGGAACTTGGTGGCATTGTCCGAGTTTGTGTGGGCGATGGTCGTCTGGTGGACCGCTCCGCTCTGGGGAAATTTGTCGTCTCTGCGTCTAGATGGGCCAGAGGACCGTTTGGATGATCTCTGGTACTCTTTTCGATTTTCGCGGGGACGGTGGCTGGAGGGTTCTGGGGCTGGTTCCTCGGCTCTGCAAGCTTCGGCGATGTGACCCCTTCTGTTGCAGCGTCTGCAGGTCGCATCTCTCCACTTGCAGGTTGCCCTGGCATGGTCCCCTCTACAGCTGGCACAGTGCTCCCCCTTGTAACTTCTTTGAGCGGTTTCCCGCCTTGGGGGTCTGGATACTTTGTGGACGGTGGACTCCTCCTCCGACTCCGATCCAGCTGTGGAATCCTCAGTTGATGATTGCTTTGTGGTGCGAATCTTGTGGATTCCCTTTGCTCTGCTTACCGCGGCTGCCGCTTTCTCTGAGATTTCGGATGCGGTGGCTTCCTCCACCACATCCTTGAGCACGAGTTTCTTCCTGCTCAGGAATTTCTTTTGCAGGCCTCTGTCCCTCATGCCGAAAACCACGCGGTCAGCAATGGTGTTGTCCACATGGTCAAATTCGCAGCTGGCTGCGATTTGGCGCAGGGCGGCCACAAATTCTTTGATGGTCTCACCTTCCTTCTGATCCCTCTGATGGAAGGTGAAACGGTTCGCCACTGGTGTTCCTGTTGGGGCGTAATGGTCCTCCAGGATCTGCAGCAGGTCCGTCCATGGTACTTCTTCGATGTCTCGTGGTGCTACGAGATCGATTGCCATGTCGAGGACTTCGGAGCCGCAGTTGGCCAGGAAAATGCCCTTTTTTCAGTCATCGTCGGCATCCCTGATGTTGTTGCCTCTCAGGTATTGCCGAAATTTGACCACGTAGGATTTCCACTTGTCCTTCCCTGGGCGGAAAGGAGCAAGGGCTGGCAAAGTGACTTCAGCGGATGCCATGCCTTCGGAAATGCCTACTGGTGGTTTCAGGTGCCGGTGTCTTGGTCTTGTTGGCTTGGCGCCACGAGGTTCGTCGCTTGCTCTAGTCCTTCGTCGGCAGTGTTAGATCGGCGCAGGAAATGGAAGACGCGACCAGCTCGTTACATTAATAACTTTATTTAGAAACAGTAGCAAGACTGGCTGCGCGCTGCCGGAGCTCTCCTTATATTCTCTCCAGCAGTCGCACCGCCCCTGACAGTGATTCAAACTTTCCCGCCCGATGGCTGGCAGCCAATCCGGGCGGATGTCCTTATAAGGACATAACACCGATCCCTTGCTTGCTCTTTCTGAAGAGATGGGACGAGCCATGGAGGCTGCAGAGGAAGCCCTTCGGCTTGGGACTTGGGCCAAGGTGTTAGATTCCTGGAAGAGTTGCCAGTCTGACCCAGCTCCAGGAGGGTAAATGAAGTTGCCCCATGAGCCACACTGGAGGATGGGGGCTGCTGTGGAATCCAGGAACTCCTGGGACTGGGACCAGCTGCACCCGAAGCAGAGCCAATCCTTAACTGGGCTCCCTGAGAGTTTTGAGTGGATGGAAGTGGAGAACGTGCCCCCCCCATCCCAACTCCTGGTGGTTAGCTGGAGGCTAGCGAAACCAACATTCACCCTTCCTGATCTGGGACATGGAGGGGGGATTAGTAGGATGCAGATCCCCCCATACCCACTCAGAGGCCAAACAACAGGATTAGCGCAGCATTCCAATCCTGCAGCAGTGGGGCATCAGGCTCAGCCGGCATACAGAATGCAAAACCCCCCTTTCAGGGCCCCTCACCAGCCTGCCTTCACCCTACCTCCTGCTGAGAATATACAGCCCGGATGCGGTTTCTGTCCTGGCCAGGGATGGATCCAGTGCCAGTGGTATCCCGTGACATCTGTTCCAAGCTTCCAGGGATCCCCCTGGCCCCCCTCCTATGGCCAAACGATCCTGGCACCGCAGGGGGGACTAATCTAGCAGCCAGCTAGAGTGCCCCACCCCCCTCCAACACAGCAAACATCTCAGCAGCCAGCCCCCCTCCCCCAGCATCCGACGACATTGCCCCCCACCTTTCCAGCCCAGCAACCCTCACAGCAGCCTGTTGGAATGCAGCAACCAAGAGCAGCCCCACAGCAAGTTCTATCCCAACCACCCATGAGGCCAATGCCCTCCCCTCCCCCCATTTCAGAGCAACATTTGACGGAATGCCAAGCAAGTTAGCTTATTTCCTCAGCAGGGTCTGGGCTCACGTGGATCAGTATGGGGACCAATACAAATCAGAACGGGACTTAGTGTCAGCAATCTCAGATGGGATGAATGAGGGGGAGGCTTCTGAATGGATAGCCCAACTGCACAATGAGGGCGCTGCAGAACTGGATGATGCCGATGGGTTTATCACACTGCTCCAGTCCCGATTTGAGGACCCTGACCATGTAAATGAAAGCGAAGCCATGCTAAAAGTCATGAAGAAAGGTAATCGGCCTATAAAAGACTTTGTATGTGACTTTAGACGAGCCGCAGGAAATCTAGGCCATTGGCCTGACCGCATACTCCTACACTACTTTAAAGAAGCTATTGACCCAGAAGTCAGAAAAGCCTGTGGGATCCGGGGGGGGGGGGGTGTGCCTGAGCATCTCCACGACTGGTATACCATATCCATTGCTCTAGACAGGGAAGCCCACCCCCACGGCTAAACCCAGCAGAGCAGCTGCCTTGGAGAGCATTTTCTAGAAGGCCCATTTCAAAGGCTACAAATTTCACACCCCCTCAACTGGGGTGGGGGGAATTAATTGCTATTGGTGTGGACAAACAGGACATCGAGCTTCTGAGTGCCTGGCCCCTGCCCCAGTTCCACAACAACTCACCATTCCCAGCTGCACGAGGCAGGAGGGCTCCAAGGAAAGCCCCAGACACCAGCCAATTTGCCAGACAAGCCGTGGAAATTCCCCTCCCCACTGAAGAGAGGGATGACCCTCCGGATAAAGAAGCCCCTCCCAGCATGACTAGCAGAGATGAAGACCCGATGGTGAGTGCACCCATCCCCCCTTCTCAATTAAAGTAAAACTGGTGCTGCCAGAAACAGGGAAACAAGCAGAACTCCCAGCAATAATAGATACTGGCTGCACCAGATGTCTAATTGGCCTTAAAGTTGTAGAACAATTGGGGATCAGAACAGCAACCTTAAAGCACCCAAATAAATTTCACCAGGTGGATGGAACCTTAATTGGGGGAGTCCCTGCCACCCATATTACTGAACTGATTAAATTAGAGATGGGGAAACATCATGAACTCATAAGATTTATAGTAACCCCAAAAATGTCAGAATCTATCATACTAGGCCTGGCTTGGCTGGACAAATGGGGCCCCACCATCACATGGGACGATGGATACTGGAAAATCAGAATAGCGGTTGGCCCATCACCCCCTACCCCTACCCCCAAACAGCAACCCACCCATAATGGCCCGGGGCCAGAGACAGCAGCAGCTTGTTCAGAGGGGCCCCCAGGCAAACACCAAATCCCTAAAGTTTATGCAGACTTAGCTGAAGCTTTCAGTGAGGAAGTGTGTAACCTCCTCCCACCTCATCGGCCCACAGACTGCGCCATCGAACTACAACCAGGGGCAAAATTGCCAAAACCTAGAATGTACTCCATGACGCCTGATGAAATGACCGAGTTGAGAAAATACATTGACACCAACCTAGCCAGAGGGTTCATCAAGCCTGCGAAATCCAGCATGGCCGCCCCAGTATTGTTTAAAGAAAAAAAAGATGGTACTTTAAGATTATGTATTGATTTTTGTTTTGTCAATGCCATTTGCATACAAAATACCTACCCCCTCCCACTGATGAAGGACTTACTGAACCACCTATCAAAAGGAAAAAAATTCACCAAGCTAGATCTAAGAGAAGCCTACTACTGAGTTCGCATAAAGGAGGGAGACAAATGGAAGACTGCTTTTAACTGCCCCTTGGTCAGCTTCCAATTCCGGGTCATGTCTTTTGGGCTCCAGGGGGCCCCAGGGGTCTTCATGCAACTGATCAACAAAATTTTGCATGAGCATTTATATCAGAGGGTTCTTGTTTATCTCGATGACATTCTCATATTCAGTGAAAATATGGAAGACCACGTCAAATTGGTCAGACAAGTGCTGAGAAAGCTCCCAGCAGCCAAACTTTATGCAAAATTGTCCAAATGCAAGTTCCATAAGGAGGTCTGGACTACCTGGAATACAGGGTGTCAAATAAGGGAATTGAGATGGACCCAGGGAAAGTGAGGGTAGTGCTGGACTGGCAGCCCCCATGCACCCGTAAGCAACTTCAGAGCTTCCTGGGATTTGCAAACTTTTACAGACAATTCATCCCTTCCTTCCCTGAGGTTGCACTCCCTTTGACAGAATTGCTAAAAACCGGCCTGTCTCCCACCAAGTCAAAACCTAGCCAGCCCTTACCTTGAACAATGGACTGCCAAAATCCTTTGAACAATTAAAACGCTTATTTGCAGTGGAGCCAATCCTACAGCATCCTGACTCGAATAAGCCCTTCATGGTACAGACGGACACAAGTGACATGGTGGTGGCTGCTTTTCTACTGCAAAAGGACTCCCGAAACAATCTAATGCCGTGTGCTTATGTATTGAGGAAGTTAACAAACACTGAGTGCAGATGGGCGGTGTGGGAGAAAGAGGCATTTGCAGTACAATGGGCTCTCCTATCCTGGAGACATTTCCTGGAGCGGGTGGATGAGCCTTCTGAGGTTTGGACTGACCACAAGAATCTCATGGCGCTGAAGATCCTGAGGAAACTTTCTCCCAAGCAGGTTCATTGGGCTCAATATTTCAAATGCTTTAACTTTAATCTGAAATACATCCCGGGAGGTAAAAAACATCTGGCTGACACTCTCTCCCGTAAGCCCCAGTTTGACAGCCGACAGGAAGAGATAGTTCACGCCATGATCTCAGAGACTCAGCCAGCTGCCCAAGCCCACACCAGAACACAAACACACCAGGGTTCCAATCTCCCCAAAGACAAGTTGACAGCGGAGCTAAAAGCGGCGCTCTCCACTGATTCCTGGTTCAAAGAAAACCAGGCGGACCTAACCCTAAGGGAAGGGTTGGCATGGAAGGGGAGTAAACTTTACGTGCCCTGCAGCCTGCAGCTCCTGGTGCTAAAGAGAAGTCATGATTCTCGACTAGGGGGCCACTTTGAGTTTTTAAAAAAACTCTCCATTTTTCTAGGAGAAAATTCTGGTGGCCAAAGAGGAAAGCTGATGTGGAAGACTATGTGAGGAACTGCGCCACCATGAAATCCCGACCAGGGAAGCCCCCTGGACTTCTCCAGGCTGTGTCCGAACCCACCAAGCCCTGGGAGGAGATTGCGATGGGCTTCATAGTTGAGCTCCCTGACAGTGGGGGTAACCTGGTTATTTGGACTGTCATTGATTTATTCTCCAAGTAAGGACACTTCACTGCCTGGAGCGGACTACCATCAGCCAAGAAACTGGTGAAGCTGTTTGTGAAACACATCTACAAGCTACATGGAGTCCCTAAGAGAATAATATCGGACCGCGGGGTCCAATTTACCACTACATTCTAGAGGGAGTTTCTGCGATCCATTGGGTCATCCCAGGGACTTAGCTCAGCTTTTCACCCATCGACTAATGGATCGGCTGAAAAGTTGAACTCAATGGTGGAGCAATACATTAGGTGTTATGTAAACTATCAACAGGAGAACTGGGTGGACTTGCTATCGTTCACAGAAGTGGCTTATAATAATGCAGTGCACACCAGTACTGGGTTGACTCCTTTTCAGATAACTACGGGCATGGATTTTGTGCTGATGCCTGTGTTGCCGAGAGAGCCGTCTACTTCTATGTCCCTAACGGAGTGGATGACCTCATTGAGAAAGGGTTGGGAGAATACAAAAAAAACTTTAGCGGAGTCAGCGGAACAATATAAGGCCCAGGCCGACAAACGCCGGTCCCTCCAACCACCGTTCCGAATAGGCGATAAGGTGTATTTGTCAACCAAGTACCTAAGATTGAGGGTACCCAGCAAGAAGTTTGGACCCAAATTTATAGGTCCCTTCTCTATAGTGAAAGTTATTAACCCAGTGACTGTCCAATTTAGACTCCATCGCATCTTAGGGAAAGTACACCCCGTTTTCCACAGTAGCTTATTGAGACCGGTCAGAGAATCTATCTTAAGACCCTTGCCAGCTGTTCCACCCCCCTCCTTTGCTAGTGCAAGGGAAGATTCATTATGAGGTGAAGAAAATCCTGGACTCTAGACTCTACAGAGGTCATTTACAATATTTGGTGCATTGGAAAGGCTATCCTTTGGCTGAAGCTACTTGGGTTAAGAGTTGGGATGTAAATGCTGATGCGCTCGTAAAACAGTTTCATGCAAATTTCCTAACAAACTGAAAGGTCCTCCGGGGGGGGAGGGGGTTAAAGGGATTGGTGCTAGGCGTTAACCCCTTCTTTTGTGTTTTCTCTGGAGGAGATGGTTCTTTTTGCAGGGGGGGGGACACCTGTCAGCTTTGGAAGCCATATTAGGCTGGAAGCTCCAATTTTGCCACCTTCTCATGTGTGGGAAAGTAGGAGAGGGGGTTAGTAGACATAATAGCATTCTTCCTGTCGGTCAAGGTCAGGATGATCCTGCATCTGGAGAAGGAGTGGTCAGGGGGCTGGATCGGGATGGAACGGACATTGATTGGAGCATGTGACCAACTGGGTGGAAAAGGGGATGGTTTGCGGAGCATAGACTTACTGAAGGAAAACTCGGACTTTTCATATTCGGGTTTTCCCAGATGTGCCAGTTTGCCTATTTTAGTAAAGAGGACTTTGGAAAATGCTTGCTTCTGCGTCTTTACTTGGAGTGGGGGGTTTTCTGGAACGCGGACACCCAGATTGTTTATGCTTTTGACTGGACTCTCACATTAAAGGTGGTTGTATCCTACATTGTGTTTACTTGTCTGATATGGCTGGGAAGCAAAAAGAGATCAGGAATGCCATATCAATGTTCACGTTACCTTAGTTGAGACAGAACCCCTGGTCGTTTTGAGGGCAAAAGGAAAGAAAGAAATTGAAACTCAAAGACAATACATACTGTATTTTTCGGAGTATAAGACACACCTTTCCCCCCCTCGCCCCAAAAATGAGTGAAAATCCTTCTCAAACAGAGGTTTCAGAGGCTGAAAAAAGGATCAGAAAAGAGGCTTCAGAAAAGAAGCCCCCAAACACAGCTTCAGAGGGTTTTTTTTTTTTCTGAAGCTCTGTTTCAGAGGCTTTCAGAGGCAGAAAAAAACAGTTTCTTTTTCTGAAATGGAGTTTCAGAAGTTTCAGAGGCAGGGAAAAAAAGCAAAAAAAAAAAAAGCAAGGCACAGAGCTCACAACCAATGAATCTATTGCTAAAATTCACCTCTGGGAACAACTGATTGGGGGTATTCCGGGAGGCAGATCCACCTGCCAATCAGCTTTTTTCTTTATTTTCTCCCCCTAAACTAAGGTGCGTCTTATACTTTGGTGTGCCTTATACTCTGAAAAATACCGTACATCTCTATTTCTAACTAATTTCTTCTGGATCTTGACTTTTACCTGGCCAAATGATGCTATCTTCACCTCTCCAATTCTTAGGGTACCCACCTTCACTTTTGACTCTAGCTCTCATTACCTGTAATTCACTAAAATTTCTCTAAATGCAGGAGATTTTGAAACATCCACATCCAACATTTATTATTTAAAAGTAAAATCCATACTGAAATAGAATTTTATGAAAGAAAATGCATGCCTTGTAATAAATCCTGCTTTCACTTCTTGATAGGTTCAGCCACTTTCTGTATGCAATGACAATTGCTATACAGGATACAGAAAGATGAAAATAGAAGGGAAGCCATTTTGCTATTATGATTGCCTTTCATGTGCAAAAGAGAAAATCTCAAACCAGATGGGTAAGAGTGGTCCTGCGCAAGACTATTCAGTCTTCTTAAACATGGTTCAAAATGCTAATATTTAAACTACAAATAGCTTCTATTCAATGATATTGCTTTATAAATAACAAAAGTGAAAAAATATTTCAGAGAATCCAAAAATCAACTTCCAATCTCATTTGTTCTAGATTGTTCCCAACTATGGCTTCTACTTGATGCTAAAATGTTGTTTTCCAAGATGAAGGAACTCGTGATAGTATAAGGTAAAGATAAAGGTAATTGTTCCCCTTGCACATATGTGCTAGTTGTTCCTGACTCTAGGAGACGATGCTCATCTCCATTTCAAAGCCAAAGAGCTAGCGCTATCTGAAGACATCTCCATGGTCATGTGGCTGGCATGACTAAATGTGAAAGGCACACAGGACACTGTTACCTTCCCACCAAAGGTGGTCCCTATTTTATTACTTGCATTTTTTACATGCTTTCGAACTGCTAGGTTGGCAGAAGCTGGGACACATAACGGGCACTCACCCCATTAGGCAGCACTAGGGATTCAAACTGCTAAACTGCCAACTTTTCGATCAACAAGCTCAGTGTCTTAGCCATTGGGCCACCACATCCCTCCTGTGTTAGTATATATGTGTAAAAGGAAAGGAATAGAACTGGATTGCAGTTGCTGAATTTAGGAATTTAATCCCATTAAATAATAATATACCATATAGTATACATTTGCCTCCTCCTAATGTAACCATTATTTTGCTTTTCATTATTTCCAAAAAAATGTCTAAATGATAAAATATTTCAATAATGGAGAATATCTGGAGGTTAAGATTAAAATGAGGAATCATTGGTGGTCTCTAAACTTGGTTGTTTTCTTGCAGACATTTCATTACTCAAACTCAGTAACATCATCAGTGCTAGTCTAGGACTAACACTGATGATGTTGTCTATTTTTGCATAATCTGGAAGAAAAAAACCAACCTCAGAAAGCATCGATATAAGCACCCCGATATGAGATTATTATGCGAATCAGTATTAGATTTTTAAAATAGGAGAATTACTGCCAAGTAATATGTAAATTTCTTAATATCTGGCACATTTATAGTCAGGAACTAAATGCAAACAGGCATTGCTCAATTAGAAATAAATCAATCCCCTTAATTAACATTCAGTGGTTTCATCCTAGCACAGGATTGCAGAGTGCATGACCTGTCAGTGATAGATGTTAAGGTTCAATCTGAGTCAGAAGTTGACAAAGTTTGAAAAATGGCCCTTAATATTTTTATTCGTGTCTTATTTCTGTTCAAGCATGTGCTTGAGGAAGACAATCTAGGTAATCTCACTTACAGAAATTAATTGGGACCAAGAACTAAGAGATGGCTTAAATCTACATCACAGCATTTCTGGCATTCCCAGTTACCATTATCAATCCTGAGAAGTGGCAGCATACTGTGGTCTTGTGATTTCCATTTTTAGCTTTCCACTCACTTCCCCATTGATTTTGCTTCTTGAAGGTTGCAGATGACAATTGTGTGATTGTGGGACATTGCAGTGTGTAACTTGGCATAGAGCATGGTTACCTATGGAACTGACATCATATCAGGCAGGGAAAGTATGTTTGGGATTCTGTCAGCCAAAAGATTTATACCGGTAGAATCTAGGAAGAGAGCCTTCTCTACTGTTGACCCAAGCCTGTGGAATATTCTCCCCCCCCCCCCATAAACAAGGTGGACCCTCCTGACCTCTGGAAAGGCATGAAAAGAAGGCTCAGCAGCCTTGCTTGTGAGCATAAAGGATTGGCTAGCACTCTGAAAACCCTTTCCCCTCCTTTTAATGATTTACGAAGAGCAACTTCTATCTCTTATTAGTTGAATCCATTTCACGTCTCCATGGGAGACTTCAATCGGCCTTCTCTAAGAGTGGGGTACAATGAGGGTCAGAAGTCAAAGGACATCATGACAGTCATAGATCTATCCCAGGTCATCCAGAGCCTGAATAGGGCAATGGCCACACACTGGATCTGGTGTTCCTGTAGCTCTCTGATCTGAAATTGAGGGCTATCTTTGTGATTCCATTATCATAGTCAGCTCGTGCCCTTATTACTATGAGATTCTCTACTACCACTATCCATTTCAGGGAGAATGTGCCCATTAGATTGTTCAACCCCATGTTTCGGGTCTGGATCTGGATGGGTTTCAGGGGGACTTGGGGGGTTGTTCCTGGTGCATGGTTCATCTGAAGTATTGTTCACTATTTGGAATAAGATTCAAAGATGAGACTTCAAATCAAACTTGCATCTACCAGACAAAACTTGCTGAAATATGTTCACAGTTGCAGTCAGCAAGGTGGGGGAGGGGGTGATGCCTTTGGAGAAGTCTTGCCCAATATCTGGGAATCGCTTGGACCATGGAGCCTGAAGAAATGGATAGATCCTTAGGTCTTTGAGCTCTGCCCCCCGTTTTCCATGTGCTTTTCAAAACAATCAACCATTCTTCCCTTCTGTATCAACTCACATGTTTAGAATGGGCAGCATTGTGTTATGCCACTTTGCCAACTTTTCCTGAGGTACATTCCAGTCACTGGTGATTTGGGGAGAGATCCTGCCCTGGGCTCCTGTTATGTGGTGTTCTGCTGTATTCATACTGTTTTGGTTCCTCCTCAATACCTAGATGAGTCTGCTATGGAGATGCATTTATTGGGCCTGAAGAGGTTAGATAAAGGAAGGAAGGAAGGAACTGCAAGCTAATTCACTGCTCACTCCAGGAGTTTATATGGTCATGAAGTCTGCAACTCTATACTTTCAGGAAACAGAAGATCCCAGGTTAGGAATGATGATAACACTGACAATCTAGACCATATTAAGTCTCTAGATTAACAAATTACTTGAAAATTATCTGCCAATTCAGAAGAACAAAGGAAAATAAATTGTGAGTTTTGGCTCTTCAAAATGTAATGCTGTAGGTGATCAAAATTTGTAGGATTTCTGTCAGCACAAAGATCTTAAACCAATCATGTTACTTATGAAAAGCTTTATCTGCCCCTCTTAGTAGCAATTGTCTTCAAGGGAATGAGAGTTAGTGTCACTTGATAGAACATGTTAGGCATTTCCTAACATGAGACCGGAATTCTCCTCCTTACTATGTGTCAGATATATTTGATTAAAGGAGATGTACATATGTTTACATTTCTTGTACAGATTCCAGATTCAACAAGCTCCAGCATGTAACAATACCTGAAAGTTGTGCTCTAATAGGGAGAAACTTAAAATGAATAATGAGCAGATTAAACTCCATATTCAGATTTATTTCTTTATTAAACGTCCCTTTGTGTTTAAATCAGGTCTTAAAATAATGATGTAACATTTGGGGGAAAATATGCAGCCCAGTAATCCAGTTGCAGAAGCCAAAATGGAGAAAATCTCCACAGCCACCATATATTTGCCCTTTGTACTCAAGTAGGTTGGAACAAATGATATCCAGACACTACAGAAGACCAACATGCTAAAGGTGATAAATTTGGCTTCATTAAAGCTGTCAGGTAACTTCCTGGCAAAAAAGGCCACTGTGAAGCTAATAGAAGCCAAGAACCCCATAAAGCCAAGGACAAGGTAAAACATTGTGGCTGAACCTTCATTACATTTCAGAACAATTTCTTCAGCCATGGCATGCATGTCAGAATCTGGGAATGGGGGAGAAATTGCCAGACACACTAAACAGATCAAGAGTTGAGTCAAGGAGCAAGAAAGGACAATAGAAATAGCCATCCTTTTCCCCACCCATTTCCGCATTTTGGAGCCAGGCTTAGTAGCCATGAAAGCAAGAACAACTATGGTTGTTTTACCCAAAATACAAGAAAGGGCTATGGAGAAAATGATGCCAAAAGCAGTTTGTCGCATGAGACATTTCACTTGGTCAGGTTGCCCAATGAAGAGGAAAGCACAAAGGAAGGAGAGGAGAAGGGCAATGAGAAGGGTATAAGTGAGGTTCCTGTTGTTGGCTTTGACAATGGGGGTGTCCTGCTTTTTAATGAAGATTCCCAGCACCGCAATGGTGATGACAGAAAAGAAAAGACTAACAGTGATCAAGGTGAGTCCCAGTGGCTCATTGTAAGACAAGAAGGTTATTTCTTTTAGAATGCAAAGAGTTTGAGCCTTGTTTGGATATCGATCTTCTGGACATTGGAAGCAATCAATTGCATCTGGAAAAAGAAAACATCATGGCCAATTTCAAGAAATACTCATAGTGGGATTGAGAATTAATTAACAGGTTTTATTTATTTATTTAGAAAATGTATATGGCTGCCCATTCATCCTCAGTGACTCTGGGCAGCTTATAGACAATCAAAAGTCTAATATAAATGAATTAAAAACAGTAACCCACATACCTTGGTGACAACACACATCAAATGAGCCTCTTGAAGGGCTCCATCCTAGTCTGGGTTCCCCAGGTCTGTTGGCAGAACCATGTTTTAAGGGACTTTCAAATGAGTGTCAAACTGGGGGCCAGTCTCATCTCTGTGGGGATGATCTTTCAATGGGAGGGGGCCATCACGGAGAAGGCCCTTTTTCTCGTTCCCACCAGATATACTTTCTTAGTACCTGGATACATTTAATTAAATAATGCCTGTTTATTTTTAGTGCCTTTTTGTAAATAGGCCAGATCTTCCGAGATTTATTTATTGCTTGGTTGCACAGACTCTTATTGTAAAATCTAATAATGAATTGAATAACAATATTTTTATCATTAAGGTATTTCCTAAACAAAGTGAAAAAACATGTTTCGTTTTTGGAGGAGGGGGGAAATATATATTTCATGGTATTTTATTTTAGGAATTAAGCTCCTAAAACCAGCAAATGGATCCCAGTTTTATCTTTGTCCACTTTTACACACACATATCAACACAAGGCCTGTCGTCTTAAAAAATAGGCATTAATCAGAAGTCATAATTTGGGGAAAAAAATTAGAACAAACCAAATTGGATATTTATTTTTGGATGCTCTGAAATATCTTTTCACTTTTAGTATTTATGTACTGTTGTGACCCCGACTCCCGAGTCTGTCCTAACAGAGGAAGAGGACTCAGAAGGTGATGGGGAGGAACTGATAAGGCCTCCCTCTCCAGGACCCTCGTTTCTGGCAATGCATCAGGTTCCATCCGAAGGCCAGGAGGAACAGCCTGGGATGTGCCAGGAGGAAGACATATCGGAGCACCAATTGATAGGGAGCGAAGAGGATGAATCCTGGCTTGATCCAAGACAGCATCGGAGGGAGAAGCATGCACAGCAATGGAAGAGGTGTGGGAGGGCCAGAGATTGATCTGAGTCATGGAGCCATGCCCCACCAGGAATAAAAGTGGGTGGGATTGCTCTTCAGGCTTTGTGACGGACAAAGTTAAACCCTGAAAGTCACATCGTGATCTCTGAAATTCGGCTTGGATATATTTTGGACTGAACATTGACTAAACTCTTGTCTCATGGATAATTTGTTGCTCCTGGAACAGACTGAAGATAACTCCTCTTCTGCTTTATGGGAGTGAAACCTGTCTTGGCAGGCATTCGGCAGTTTGCTGCCAAAACCTCGATCTATCAAGAATTCTAATCTGTTTACCTAATAAAAAAATTGTCAGGCGTGCTTGGTATTATGTTTGCCTGTGTGAGGAAGGGGGACAGAACATGGAGCAATATCATTGACTTTATCACCAGATTAGACAGTTACAGGAGGTTTTAAATATTAGCATTTTGAATCACAGTTAAAAAGACTGAATAATTTAGTTTTGCACAAGACAACTTATCCATCTGGTTTGAAATTTTCCCTTTTGTACATGGAAGGCAATTGTAACAGCAAAATGGCTTCCCTTCTATTTTCATCTTCCTGTAGCCTGGACAGCAATTGTCATTGCACAAAGAAAGAGGTTGAACCTATCAAGAAATGAAAGCAACATTTACTATAACTTGTTACTACAACATCCATCCATCCATCCATCCATCCATCCATCCATCCATCCACCCACCCACCCATCCAGCCAGCCAGCCACCCACCCACCAACCATCCAACCATGCAACCAGTACAGTTTTGATTTTTGTATTCAGCATTTCATTATTCCTTGACTGATTCATTTTGTTTTAAAGCATCATTTCATCATTCTACTCCTGAATGCTACCTACCCATTGTTTCTTCATCTTTGCAGTTTTCAACCAGACAACTTGAAGGATAAGATCAATTCAAATTTATAATGTCAAAAGCAAGAAGGGAAGGGAAACAATATACAGATAGTCCTCAATTTACAACAGTTCATTCAAAAAATTCTATTTAGGTGTAGAATTTACTTTTAATAATAAATTTAGGATATGGGTGTCCCAATATCTCTTTGTTTAAAAGCAATTACAGTCAATGAATGGAGGGAAGGTGAGTTAGAATCAAACCCAAAGGCAGAAAAACTAAGAATTGGGCACAGGAAGATAGCATCATTTGGCTAGGAGAAAGTCAAGATCCAGAAGAGCTATTCCTCATGCATCCATTAGCTGGAAATAGAGATGAATATTTTCCCCCTAACTTTCAATATCTTTCTCTTCTTTGGCCACAGCACTGATCAGGTGTTCTATCTGAACCAGGGTTAATATGATCATTGACATGGAATTCCCCATTTCTTTTTTCCCATCCATGCCAGTCAATAAGCACTTTCTTTTGTCTTCAAAATACTGATGAAAAAAAAAAAAACAATTTTATAATTCTTCATTCCATTTGGGGCACCAAAGGGAACTTCACAGAATCTCCACCCACCCACCAACCCATCCAACCATCCAACCAACCATGCAACCAGTACAGTTTTGATTTCTGTATTCAGCATTTCATTATTCCTTGATTGATTCATTTTGTTTTAAAGCATCATTTCATCATTCTACTCCTGAATGCTACCTACCCATTGTTTCTTCATCTTTGCAGTTTTCAACCTGACAACTTGAAGGATAAGATTGGTTCAAATTTATAATGTCAAAAGCAAGAAGGGAAGGAAAACAATGTACAGATAATCCTCAACTTACAATGGTTCATTTAATGGCCATTCAAAGTTACAATGGCACTGAAAAAAGAGACTTATGACCATTTTTCACAGTTACAACCTTTGTAGCATCCCATGACCATGTGATAAAAATTTAGATGCTTTGCAACTGGTTTGTACTTATGATCATTGCTGTGTCCCAAGGTCATGTGATCACCTTTTGCAATCTTTTGACAAGCAAAGTCAATGGGGAAGCCAGATTCGCTTAACAACCAGATTACTAATTTATCAATTGCTGTGATACACTTAATGACTCTGGCAAGGAAGGTCATAAAATGGGGTAAAAGTCACTTATCAAATACCTCACCTAATCACAGAAATTTTGGGCTCAATTTTGGAAGTAAGTCGAGGACTACTTGTCCACAGGTTGAAATCTTAGCAGGAAATACCTGGTTAAAGATGGCAGGCCAGATGATGTCTTGTGCAAAAATGGTAAACCGCTTATCTGGAGAAGCTGATGGGTCAATTTTTCCAACTTTGACTTTAGCAAAGGTCTCATTTGGGAATGTGACCCAGTTGATAATGTCAAATCCCATCTCTAGATCCCCATTTTCATTAAAGGAAATTTTCTCTCCTGCAGTGTTATTAAATGAGATGGTTCTCAAATAGTGATGGAGCTAAATAGAAGCAAAGAATGACAATTAATGGAAAAGAAAGGAACAGAAAAAAGAAAAAAGAAAAAGGGAAAGAGGAAAGGAAGAAAGAAAGAAAGAAAGAAAGAAAGAAAGAAAGAAAGAAAGAAAGAAAGAAAGAAACCAAAAAAGAAAGAAAATAAAGAAAAAATAAAGAAAGAGGATGGATGGATGGAAGGAAGGAAGGAAGATTGTATTCAGATCAGGATATTGATTTCATAGGAGGTGGTTAATTAATACAATTAGTGTTCTCCACCACAGACATTTTCAACTTCTGCCAATCATGCCAGTTCTGCTGCATCACAACTTTTCTTTCCTATTGTAGCATTTTCATCTATTCACAACCACAAAAGTTTCTCTAAGTCACTAAATGATGGGGAAAATATTTTGGCAGGATACTGAAAATTATCCCCAACACAGTCAAATGAGAAGACTCCAGTGTTCTCCTTTACTGCATTACATAACAGCTCATTGCATCAATCAGAAGAGCAATGGAAAATGTTCATTCATTTCTTTTACCTGCCATGCTTTTTGAGTCAACAATATTTCTCTCCCAATTTCTGTCCTTGCTCTGTGTTTGGACTTTGGGGAAAGCATGGCTTGTAAAGCATGTGCCACACCATAAACTGCATTATAGATGCTGTAACTCTGCCCAGTCAGGATGGCGTCAAACACAGACCTAGGTAGATTCCCCAACTTCTCTTCTCCAGTGCAAAGCTTCCCAGCATCTTCATGTAAATTATCTTTAGGAAAGGAGCATTCAAAAGCCTGTTCCCAGAACACTCTCATTAAATGGTGTTTCACTTCTGACTTTGGGTTTCTCATCCGAAGGAATTTATCAAATCCAGAAATCTTCTTGGAAGAAACTTCAAAAGTTATAACACCATGGAAGACATCCATACCCCTAGTTTTTTGAAAGGGAACGGATGTAAACTCCATCTGGGCTGGCATTATCCAAACTTTATCTTTTCTTTCGACAGGGATATCTTCAAATTCTGTATAATAGGGCAAAATTCTAAAAATGACAGTGACATGGTTTTCACAATAAAGGATAATGACATTGGCAGTGCTCTTCATGATAATAATGTACAATTTACCAAAGTCTTTAAATACTGCTGTAATATCATTAGAAAATGTTTCCTTCACCATCTCTTCCATGAAGTCAAAGCAGATACCTTTCTGAGAATACAAAGGAATAGCTTTTTTTACAAATCCCTCTCCACTCTTATCAGGTTGGGAAATCAGTCCAATCCATATCCACCTAAAATACAAAAGCAACTGGAGAATACCCATAATCTGTTGATCAACATTTGGGAAAATATGATGAGAGAAGTGATCTTGTATCTTGCCATCTATCAATGGGAAATATCCATATGTGAGCTAGATATAGGAGAAAAAAGACCATGGTTTCCCAACATGAAATATTGATTTTTTTTAAAAAAAAAAACTGTCCTTAAATTATGGACTTTGTTACAATATTAATATAAGTGTAATCATGTTCAGAAACAATTTCAGAATTTTCAGTTATTATTGTACTAGAAACACAAAGTTGGATTCCTCAGAAATGCATTAATTCAAGTAATGTTATATGGAAATTGACTACAAATTTTTAGGATTAAATGTGATTGGTCCTGATTAAGGAAGGAAACCCATCCCCATATTTCCCTAGTCTTTTTCTCATAGGAAATGGAAGAAAAATAGGAAGTCTTGATGGTATGGAGATAAGATAGGATGAACAATATAAGAACATGGTTTTGCTTCGATATGCACCATAACCCTCTTCTAGATTTGCATAGTTATTATCTCATAATCTTTATTCTTTATTGGCCAAGTGTGATTGAACACAGTTGTGATTTGTCTCAGATGCATAAACTCTCAGTGTACATACAAACATCAAACAATAACATAAATCATATGGTACAATCATAAGATATAAACAAGTGATAAATCATAAGAGACCAATAGAAGAAGGTAGTAGGAAAGATACGAGGATGAGAAAGATGAGCAAGATAATAGCAATACAGCCCTACTACATGGGTAAATACCTTTACACATAAACAGTGCTGTGGGCATTAGGTGTTTAGCAGAGTGATGACAATAGGGAAAAGGCTATCTTTGAGTCTGGATGTTTTGGCAGGCAGTGCACTATAGCAGTGTCCTGAAGATAGAAGTTGAAACAATTTATGTCCAGGATGTGAGGGATCTGTAGATATTTTCTCAGTCCATCCTCCTGACCTGTGCAATATACGGGTCCTCAATGGAAGACAGGCTGGTTGCAATTGGTTTTTTCTGCAGTCCTAACTATCCATTAAAGTCTGTACTTGTTTGGTTTCTGTCACAACCAAATGAATGAGCATCCTCATCTATATATATAAAAGCCAAATACCACTCACTCATCATGAAATCTCCAGAACTGTAAAGCCTACAAACTTGAAACTTGACACATATGTTCCTCTTGGCTTCTAGGTGCTCGCTAAGAAAGGATTTTTCGAAATCACCATCAGATCATTAGTATTCCTTATACAGTATCATATTAACATGCTCCGATGCTAAGGAGTTAGATGTTCTACTCCCCCTCCCCACCTGAAAAGAACTCTGTTCCAACTGCTAATTGCCTTATATTAATGCTAAGGAGTTACACATTCTACATAAATTTTCAAGCTTTAAGTGTCAATGTATCAAGCCCAATCACATAGTTTCACAGCGAAGCACAGCTATCCATCTACTAATAGTTGATATAATCCAATCTGTAGTCCAGGTTAAAGAATGACAATAATATTATAGTATTTATTTAACTAAATCAAACTAATATTGATATATACCAATAGGCATGCAAACATGGATATAGGTTGCAATCCAACAAGTATTGGAAGAGCATAGGGAATTAGTTTTCTCCTTTTCATTTTAGTTATTTCATATTTTGGTAACATATCTTCCTTTCCATTATGTTTTATCTAAATTCCAGAAACAAGTATGTTACAAGTCAAGTACTTTCCCTCCTTACTTTCCAAAAGGAAGAAAAAATATCTCGTTTCAAAGGTCCAAGGCTGGACCTGGGTAGAACTGAAGGAAGAATGCTCAGGAACCGTCTAGCAAAAGAAAACCTTTAATCAGGCCGGAGCCTCGATACTTAGTGAATGTGAGTGAAATGAGTCTGTTGCAAAGTCAGTGCTGAGAGTTTCCGCTTCCACGGATGCTTTATCGGCAAGGGTCCACGCTCTCTGGCTGCTGGACATGCATAGACCTGAGGGACTGCCCGGCCCTGAAGCCCCCCTGGAACTCCTTTCTGGTCCACTCCCTGAACTTTCATGTGTGGAGGAGGTCTGGGTGCGACACCTATCCTCAACTTCCTATACCCACCTTCCCACCATATCATTGGGCCCCACTTATCTAACAACGCCAAACCCACAATGATGGATTTGGTTATTGTTGCCAGCACAATGAACTGAATGACTTCCCAATTCTCCCCCATCAATACTATCAGAGCCTTGATAGTACAGTGGTCTAAGCACCCTGTTATTAACACAGCTGCCTGCAATTACTGCTGGTTCGAATCTCTCCAAGGCTCAAGGTTGACTCAGCCTTCCATCCTTTCTAAGATAGGTGAAATGAGGACCCAGTTTGTGGGGGCAATAAGCTGACTTTGTATAAATATACAAAAGTATGAAGGCTATTGCTTAACGCATTGTAAGCTGCCCTGAGTCTCCGGAGAAGGGCGGCATATAAATCAAATTAAAAAAAAAATAGCTGTAATGGCTCTGTGACGTGGGTTGCCCGGCCCCGCCCAGCAATGAACCATCAACCTGCTTGAATCTATTGAGCTTGGCCATCTCTCTCACCTGGAGTCCCAGTGCGGTGGCTATCGTCTGACTGACTAGGCATCGGGTACACCCTGAGTTGACCAGAGCCACGTACATCCCATGCTGACTCGAGTGGGGCCCCACTATGGTTATGGGGACAATAAATGGATGGATGGCTTAGCTTACCATCAGTTCTTCTGGGCCATCATCCTCACTGTCATAGGGCATCAGCTGGTACTTCCCCAACATTATCACCTCTCCTTCCTCTGGAGCCATCACTGAGGCCTCCACCTGGTGTGCTGTCTGGGACATTTCAGGGGCCTGCCAGGGCAGCTGTGCTGCCTTTCTGGGGGTGCCAGCCGGTGTCTGTGGAGCCAGAGCCAGGCACCTGGCCACACAGTGTCCTGGTTGGTTGCAACAAAAACAATGTAGCAACAAGTGAGCGGGTTTAGCCATGGGTCCTGGGGCACTAGGAGCCTGCCAGAAGCCACCAGGTGGTCTTTACATAGCCCTCCGGGCCCCAGGGCCTATGTCCCCTTTAGGCTAGAACTCCCGTAGTCCTGTGTCCAAGTAATGACTGCCTGGAATCACTCCTGAAGCTACTGCAGGATGCCCCAGTACAAACAGGCCTGGTATAGATCATGGTTCAAACCCACCCTAAACTGACGGACCAGCAGCCTCTCCAGGCAGGCCCTCAGCAACTTGGAGGAAATCCAGAACATACTGCACTGCTGAGTGGCCTCTCCACTTTAGCGACAGGAGCTCTCCTTCTGCCCATTGCACACAGGACACATCTTCAAAGTATACCTAAAGCATCTCTAAGAAGAGACCTGCATCCACCAACTCCTGGGCATGCTCGCTGTGGAAGTCTGCCATTCACTCAGCCTCCCCTTCCAACAATGCCATGACTGCCATGACCATCACTCACTCCAATGGGTAGAACTGAGCATATTGGTCCAGGTGACTAATGACTTGGCTCAGAAACAAGGCCAAGTGGTCAGGGTTTCTGACAAACGATGCCCATAATGGTGGTGGGCCCTAGGGTCCTTGCTGGGGCCAGAACCCCATTTGCCACATGGGCCCTTGCAGCATCCACTCAGCACATGCTGGGCCCTGCTGAGTCACTTGGGGGGGGGGCTGGATCTGGCCTCTGGCTCTGGGCACCAAGGTTCCCTGCTATCATAGTCCCCTCACTTGCTACCAGGTGTCCCACCAAATCTCCCAGTGAAGAATTCAGCTCCAAAGCCCACACCTGCCGGGCATCATGGGTGCAGCTGGATGCTGTGTCGAAATAAAACTTTGGGCTAGCCAGATGGAATCAGGTCTGCAGAGGCAGAGCTGGCTGGGGACCCAAACACCGCAGCTGCCATGCTGCCACCACCTCTGCATCTTTCTCCATGCTCCACTCTCCTTCCTCATCATCTATCAGACCTCTCTCCCGCCACTCAGTCAAACATGCTCTGGAGGGGACCAGGGCCCCCAGCCACAGATGAACTGTGCCACCACTCCCCTAGGTGACCTTGCTCCTGGACCGCCTCCGGGACTTGTCAGGCCTCTGATGGCTGCACCACCCTACTGGCTTCACATTCCTTTGGTCTCACTGTCAGCAGTGCACTGTCCTCTGTGACCTCTGGCGTGGGCACCTCCTCCTCCAGGGCAGGTTCTGCCACGTTCCCCATGTCCACTGCTAGCACCATCCCTTCTGCCATCAATATTGCTGCTCTCCTACCATCGGCCACAGCAGTGTCCCTCACCGATTGCCAGGAAGCACAATTAGTGAGTGGGTGGGACATGGCCAAGCAGGTGGTCAATGCACCCAGAAGTAGCCCAGGCACCTGACGAACAGATTATCAGCACAGCCGGAAGTAGCCACCACTGTAGCTTTGCTTGCCGCTCGCTTCACTCAGCCATCTCTCTCCACACACACACACACACACACACACACACACACAGGTATGGCAAACCCCGGACTGGGGTTTGACACCCAGTTCCTGAGAAACCAACATTGTGTGATTTGAAAAGCAACTATTGCTAAATCTTTGGGAAGTGAATTTGAGAGAGGCTAAAGTACTGGCTTTTGTTTAAAGAGACATAAGTCAATAACTTTGGGCATCAATCATCTACAGTCCTACCACATTCAATTTGCCAACAACAGAAAACCTGCTAACGCATTCTAGCTGATGGAATTGACCATGCCTCCTTAGGAACTATTAATCCATTGATTATTCTGATTTTAGGAGGAGGAGGAGAAATTCTTTTAATATCACAGTATTTTGTGTTAGTAAATATCAGCAAGAATATGTCAGAAGCATTGTAGGAAGTCAGCTATTTTCTTTTAGTTCTGGTCTTTTTCTTAACTACCCTCATGCTTTTGACAGTCCATTAAAACAGGATGTTTTTAACTCAGGCATAGAGCATTTTAATTAATTTTATGTGAAGTTTACATTCATTTGTACTACATCACTTCATTTTTTAATTATTCAAATTACCATGAATAACATTTATTGAGAGGAAGGAAGGAAGGAAGGAAGGAAGGAAGGAAGGAAGGAAGGAAGGAAGGAAGGAAGGAAGGAAGGAAGGAAATATAAAAATCATGATAACTATTCCATTACTTAATCAGGTCCATAAATCTTTAATATTATTACTAAAAGATGGTGGGAAAATGTATTGGTGTTTCTATTCATCGTGTTTGTAAATAAGTCAAGAAAACCTAGTACATTAATTGGATTGAATTCAGATTGAGGAACCCACAATCTAGTGTCTAAAATTATTCATCTCTTCTGCAAACACATGGTTTGCTGTTCCTCATTGTCTGGATTGCCACTTTATTTCCAAACCACAAAAAAATAATAAAAAGAAAAGTTAGTATTTGTTATATTCTTATAAACATAAATTTGTAAAAGAAAAAATGGGAGGTAGTTTAAGACTTGTTACAGTAACCTTACAATAAAAGAATTATCAGTATGCATGATTTTGGTTTTCTACCCAGGACAATTTGAAAGTGTT
Source organism: Pituophis catenifer annectens (assembly GCF_029215685.1). Classification (NCBI taxonomy): domain Eukaryota; kingdom Metazoa; phylum Chordata; class Lepidosauria; order Squamata; family Colubridae; genus Pituophis; species Pituophis catenifer. The sequence goes on along the minus strand of NW_027256885.1, from coordinate 32,422,089 downwards.
GACATTAATCTTGCAAGTCTGAAAACACTTTTTCCTCCCCTGCCTTTACTTCCCAGATAATGGAGAGGGGGTCAATTCAGAGATGCTTTCTCAAATAATACTTCTGGTTTAGGCTCAAATTTCCTATATCAGACTTTTTTTATAGGTCTGCAGTTAATCCTCCTGCCGTTCAAGGTTATTCTTACAGTGTATACTTAGTCCAAGAAAAACAGAAATCTCACCTGGGGCATCTTGTAGACATTCAAGATGTTTGCCATGAAAAAAACCTGAGTGTTAGGTCCTCCAATGACAGATAGTGCCCCGTCCTTGGCATCACACTTATAGTTTGGGATGAATCTGTCCCTTGTTGAGAGAAGCTCCATTGAAGCCAAGTAGATCAAACTCACTGTGAAATAACTGTTAGCGATGTCAGTACCCAGACTCATGTTGGATAATATATGATTATTTTCATTGATCTCCTTTACAGCAAAAACCATGGCCAGGATATGTTGGTAGTTCTGGAGGAAAAATTTGCAATGAAAGGTATATTGAGTGGATCTAGGCAGGTTGTTATGATTCCTTTAATTCATTATAAAACAATTTTCACTAGGAAACAGATCACTTGCTTGAAGGAAAATAATCAAATTAAAACCTATAAGTAATTCTTATTACATATTATGTAATTTCTAGTCTTGTATTTTTATCTTCTTCTGGGCTTGTTTTATTGTGGGTGCAGGCATGAAATATGTGTTTCAAGTAAACTGTGAGGACAAATCTTATAAATAACTTTTGTTTTTCTAGGATTGTGATAGACCTTCAGTGGACTTCCTCATCCCAATAAAAGTTATAGATGTTCCTTTAGGGCCGAGAGGCTCTTAATCTGGGTTCCATGCCGGCTCAACAGCTGTTTGGAAAATAATGCCAAGCGCAACTGTTCCCTAATATTAAGTGAAAGAATTAAACGATTGACATAGATTTCGCTAGAAATAATGATTTGATAGCACAGCACTAACGAATCATTGAACAGTAAGAATACAAGAAAATCTCAATATGAATTTTGAATAAAGATACCAGTGCGAGAGTCATCATAAGTGTGTTTGTGTAGTTATTTGTCAAGTAAGAAATATCAGTCTGATCAATCTATACTGACTTCAGAATGAAGGAACTAAAAGGCAAGAGACAGAGCAAAAAATCTGTGCCACAAATAATAACAATAACTCATTAAATATGGGCAACCTATTTATTAGAGAAAGGTATATGGTTTAAGATACGCTACACTTAAAAGAAATCTTTACATGAGCTCATCAACCAGTTCCTCAGATGGATGTCTTGTGAAATCCATATGCTCAAATAGCAGGTAGAACTGAGATATTATCCCAGCTATTATGAAATCTCCTGGCAGAAAATACTTGTGCTGAATAAGGGGAGTTTTCCCCACCGAACATACTTTAGTAGGCAGAATAAGGCATGTAATTCCTGACAGTGACATTGACAATATTGCCATCACCACCCTGAAAAATTCCATCTTCTTCAAGAAAACATTTCTCCCTACATATGAAAAAGTTCCATCTGTAAGAATGAATCATAAGGGGGAGGGGGGAGTCTAATTAGAATAGCCTGCATAAATATTATATTCTAGTCCCGGAATTAACAGACCCTTTCAAGCTTGAGCTACTTTTTTGTGCTCTGCCTGAGAATTCCTAAAGGAGTTGAGAAGCAGCCACATTAATTATAGGGGAAAGGAATGTTTGTTAAAACTCCTTGGAGACTTTGTGGATTAAGTAGAATGATGATATTAATGGGCTAGGAAACATAAGAGCTCATTACTGAAAACTGTAAAAGAGAAAAAGAAGGAAAATTCAAATGAACAAATGCTAGTTCTGTAGCTGTAAAGTTTTAATCCTCTGGAACAATCTGATTTTGACCTGTTAGGGAGGACATTAAAATATGATTTTTCCAAAGAGCCAAAGGGAAATTGGCCCATCATGGTATAGGATCCCAATCACCTTTATTTATTCTTTTGAGAGGTCTTTAAGCACTTTGAGTATTGTATTTGTAATGCAATTAAATCATGACATTTCTTTTTAACCTTCCTAATGGAAGCAGGTCTATAAGCCATCCGAACGAAGACAATTGGAGTGTCAGGGCAAGAAGTCAGTAACAAAGATGGGATTCAAAAGTACTAAAAAATTATTTCAAGCTATCTATGAACAAGAATGTGATCTTGTTACTGCCAAGCCAATTTGGCCCAAGATGAAGAGTTAATGGGTCTTCAGTTTGAGGCTGGACTTATGTCTCTTTCATTGGAAAAGGACCCCAGATTGTTTATGCTTTTGACTGCACTCTCACATTAAACGTGGTTGTATCCTACATGGTGTTTGCTTTCCTGACATGGCTGGGAAGCAAAAAGAAATGGGAATCCCATATCAATTATCATGTTAACCCTAGTTCAGGCAGAACCCCTGGTCCTTTTGGGGGCAAAAGGAAAGAAAGAAATTGAAATGAAATATATACATCTCTATTTTTAACTAATTTCTTCTAGATCTTTTTTTTTTAAGTTTTTTTTTATTATTATTTTATACACAAACAAACATTTAATACATCAGTCATTTCTTCCATGTGACATCTCGGTGTTTTCTCCATGACTTCTTCTTTTGTTCTTTCTTCTGTCTTCATTTTCACTTACTCTATTACAACAATTCTCCAAAAGTACAGTATTCTAATTATACCATTTTCTTACGTAACTGTTAGTTTGCTTATCTATATCTCTTTTCTAACCAATGGTAAAATTGATCCCATATCTTAAAATATTCTGAATCCTCTCTTTCTTTAATCATCAAAGTTAATCTATTCATTTCTGCACAGTCTAAATTTTTTTAATTACTTCCCCTTCCAGAGGTATTTTCACTATTTTCCAATTTTGTGCAAAAACAATCCTTGCAGCTGTTATTACATGTATAATCAAATAACTATTTTCTTTACTAATTTTTTCTGAGAGGATACCCAATAGTAACAGCTCTGGTTTTAAATCAATGTGTTGTTGTGTTATTTTTTCTAACCATGTCTTAATTTTATTTCAGTAGTTTTTAGCTTCTGGGCATTTCCACCACATGTGATAATAAGATCCTGGTAACTGGTGACATTTCCAACATTTAGCTGATTTATCTTTAAACATTTTTGCCAGTTTCTCAGGGGGCATATGCCATCTATAAAACATTTTATATTGATTTTCTTTATACGCAGTGGATATTGTTAATTTGTAGTTCCTTTCCCATAGCTGTTGCCATTTGTCTAGATCAATTGAATATCCAAAATTCTTTGCCCAAGCTATCATTGTTTCCTTTACTTGTTCTTCCTCTAACTCAATGCCAAGCAAAAAGTATAAATTTTTAAAATTAATTTATCCTCTGTTCCTGTGAGTATCCTATCCAACTCTGTTTTTTCTAAGTAAAAACCATGTAATTTAACATCTTTTTCATATCTTGTTTGTATTTGCATGTACATATACCAATCCATCTCAATCCCCTGCTCTTTCAGTTCTAGTTTCCCCTTCAATTCCCCCTAATCTGTTAATAATAATAATAATAATAATAATAATAATTTTATTTCTATACCGCCCTTCTCCCGAAGGACTCAGGGCGGTGTACAGCCTATTTAAAAACACAAAAAACACGACAACAATTAAAATTTAAAATCATTAAATAATTAGGCTCCAATTAAAATCCCAGAAATTTAAAATACCCCAATTTAAAACATTATGTTAATAGCCCTGCCTGGCGGAACAACAGGGTCTTCAGAGCGCAGCGAAACACCCGGAGGTCGGAAATCTTTCGTATTTCGGGGGGCAATTCATTCCACAGGGCTGGAGCTCCCACAGAGAAGGCCCTCCCCCTGGGTGTCGCCAGCCGACATAACTTGGCTGATGGCACCCGGAGGAGACCCTCTCTGTGGGAGCGAACTGGTCGGTGGGAGGCTATTGGTGGCAGAAGTCGGTCTCGAAGGTACCCGGGTCCTATGCCATGGAGCGCTTTAAAGGTGGTAACCAACACCTTGAATCGCACCCGGAAGACCACTGGGAGCCAGTGCAGCTCGCGCAGGAGGGGTGTCACATGGGCACAACGGGTTGCACCCATAACCACCCGCGCGGCCGCATTCTGGACCAGTTGGAGCCTCCGAGTGCTCTTCAAGGGGAGCCCCATGTAGAGAGCATTACAATAGTCCAACCGGGAGGTGACAAGGGCGTGAGTGACCGTGCGCAAGGCGTCCCGATCCAGAAAGGGCTGCAACTGGCGAATCAGGCGAACCTGATAAAAGGCCCCCCTGGCCACGGCCGTCATATGCTCTTCTAAAGACAGCCGTGCATCCAGGAGGACACCCAGATTGCGAGCCCTCTCTGTGGGGGGCAAAGATTCACCCCCAATAGTCAGCGATGGCACCTGCTGACCATATCGGGGCGCCGGAAGCCACAGCCACTCGGTCTTGGAGGGGTTGAGTCTGAGCCTGTTCCTCCCCATCCAGGCCCGCACGGCCTCCAGGCAGCGGGACATCACATCAAGGGCATCGTTGGGGTGGTCTGGGGTGGAGATGTACAGCTGAGTATCGTCAGCGTACAGATGACACTTCACCCCGAAACCACGGATGATCTCACCCAGCGGCTTCACATAAATGTTGAACAGGAGAGGCGAGAGGACCGACCCTTGTGGCACTCCCCATGCGAGATGCCTCGAGGTCGACCTCTGTCCCCCTGCCAACACAAACTGCGAGCGGTCGGAGAGGAAGGAGGAGAACCACCGCAAAACGGTGCCCCCTATTCCTAACCCCCTCAACCGCTGCAGCATGATACCATGGTCGATGGTATCAAAAGCCGCCGAGAGGTCTAATAGGACTAGGACAGAGGAGCAGCCCCTGTCCCGAGCCCTCCAGAGATCATCCACCAACGCGACCAATGCCGTTTCAGTGCTGTACCCCTGCCTGAAGCCCGACTGGTACGGGTCTAGATAGATAGCTTCATCCAGGTGCCGGGGAAGTTGTCGTGCCACCACGCTCTCAACAACCTTCGCCACAAAACGAAGGTTGGAGACTGGACGATAGTTGGCTAATTCAGCCGGGTCCAGGGAAGGCTTCTTGAGGAGGGGCCTCACTACCGCCTCTTTCAAGGCGGCAGGAAAGGCACCCTCACTCAGAGAAGCACTTATAATCCCCTGGAGCCAGCCTCGTGTAACCTCCCGGGAGGCCAGCACCAACCAGGAGGGACACGGGTCCAATAAACACGTGGCGGCACTAATCTTACCCAGAACCCTGTCCACATCCTCGGGAGTCACAGGATCAAACTCCTCCCAGATAACATTCTCAAGACCTGCCCTCGTCTCCTCCCGTGGACTCATCCAGTCGGAGTCCAAGCCATCCCGAATCCGAGCGACTTTATCGTGCAGGAATTGCACAAAATCCTCAGCGCGACCCTGCAAGGGATCTTCCCGCACTCCCCCCCGGAGGAGGGAGTGGGTCACCCTAAACAAGGCGGCTGGGCGGTTCTCTGCAGATGCGATAAGAGCGGAAAAGTGGTTAGACTTTGCCGCTTTTATCGCCACTAGGTAGGTCTTGATATAAGATCTCACCTGTGTCCGGTCGGAATCGGATTGGCTAGTCCTCCAAATGCTCTCTAGGCGTCTTTTCCGACGCTTCATCTCTCTCAGCTCCTCAGAAAACCAAGGAGCCAGTTGAGATCGGCATCGGGTCAGAGGCCGCAAAGGCACGACGCGGTCCAAAGCTCCAGCGGCCGCCCTTTCCCAGGCGGCCACCAGCTCTTCAGTCGAGTCGTGTGCTAGGGTCTCAGGACACGGCCCAAGCTCCGTCAGGAACCTTTCGGGTTCCATCAGGCGCCTGGGACGGAACCATCTAGTTGGCTCCGTCTCCCTGCGGCGGGGGGCGGCGGTAGGAAAGTCTAGTTGGAGGAGCGAATGATCTGTCCATGACAAGGGTTTAATATCTAGGTCCCCTCTACCAAGATCATTCAACCACTGACCAGAGACAAAAATCAGGTCCAGAGTGTGTCCCCCTATGTGAGTGGGGCCTTGAACTAACTGGGTCAGGTCCATGGCCGTCATGGAAGCCATGAACTCCCGAGCCACCTCTGACGCCTCACCCGCGGATGGAAGGTTGAAATCCCCCATGACAATAAGTCTGGGGGTATCAACCGCCACCCCGGCAATGACGTCGAGTAGCTCGGGCAGGGTCGCTGCCACGTGGCAGGGAGCCAGGTACATAGTCAGCAAACCCATCTGCACCCCACGGCCCCACTTTACACAGAGGGACTCACATCCGGCTATCTGAGGAACAGTGGTCTCCCTCGGACAAAGACTTTCCCTAATAATCACCGCCACTCCCCCACCCCTCCCCTGGGCCCTTGGCTGATGAAATGCACGGAAACCTGGCGGGCACATCTCAACGAGGGGGACCCCCCCCTCCTGGCCCAACCAGGTCTCCGTGATACCTGCCAGGTCCGCACCCCCCTCCGAAATAAGGTCACAAATGAGGGGGGCTTTATTAACCACCGACCTGGCATTACACAACATCAGCCGCGGACCCAGGGCCTGAGACTCTACACAACCCAGGACACGAGTCACGCATCGGGGGCCGGAGTGCGCAATCGCTCGTAAACAGCGTATGCGCACCCCCGACACTTGATATGGCCCCCTGCGTCCGTCATACCTGCCCCTCCCACTCATTATTTCAATTTCACAGCCCTTCCTGTCATCCCCCTGCTTCCCGGTTGAATTTCCTTTCGCGACCCTCCTGCTGCAACTAATCGACCCATCATCCCGCTCGGTTGCTATCTGGACCCCCCCAGGTCCGCTTTTACAACCCCCCCCCTCCCTCCCGGGTCCCCTTAAAATTTTTTTAAAAAATTTTCCTAAAAAACCCCTCAACCCCCTCTTCGCTACATGCCATCTCTCGGGGTTCCAAAGCCCGTCATCAAGATAGGCCCTCGATAATGTGGAGGGCCAGGCCTGCGAGAGGGGGGAGTCTCGCAGCGCAAGAAGGTCGGCTTTTTGGAGCATCAACCGAACCAAGATGGGAAAAAGGCCAGTCCGGGGGTCTATCATAGTCCAAAGGGGTGACTGAACATACAGATCACAAAAATGTCCATTTGTAGAGCTGGACTCCACTGTCCTCTCACGACAGGGAGAAGGTCCAATGTTCTTTTTCTCCAACAGAGGCTAATAGCCAACCATCCTCTCACGATGGCCGGTCCCGTTACAAGGGTTAACGGGAACAATGTTCTATCCTCCCCGTTGGGATACAAAAATCCCTCAGTTCTTTCAAATGGTGTTCAGTCTCTCCTACCAGCGAGGGCATGAGTGGAACATAGTGGGGGGGGGGGTCCAGGATGTCCAGAGCATAGTAGTTCGTAAGCCCCACCCCCCATAAAAAAGGGGGGGGGAAGGCAGGGGGAAGGAGGGGGGGGGAAACAATATCCCCAGAGGAGGGTAACATCTCCTCCTCTGCCGATCTGTAAGTCCAGGCCCCCTCACTTCGGCTTCTCCTCTCCACTCTCAGCAAGCCACCACTGCAGCATTCTGTGGCAGACGTCGCACCGGAGCCAGTGTCACCCCCCACCCCAGCACCATAACAGATGCATGGGGGGGGGGGAACCAGCGCCGCCAACTGGCCTCCACCGCCAGCACCGCCTTGGTTCTGCTGCTTTGAGTGGGGGGGGGAGGGGGAGGAGGGGGGGGGCATCGCCCCACGGCAGTTCGTACCACCGCCGGAGCCACCGTCCCCCTCCAGCCCCTCTTCTCCGATGGAAAAAACAAGGACCGCAGCTAGATGACTCTTTGCGGCCACGCCAAGCTGCTCCCACCATCGCTGCTACCGCCATTCCCGCTGCTGCTGCTGCCGCCGCCATCACCGCCGATGCTTTCTCGGCGCCCTCAGCTGTTCTTCGGCGCCCTCAGTTGTTTACGGCGCCCTCACCGCCGCCACAACCTCGCGGGGCTCCAGGCAGTCCCACAGCGCCCAGGAAGGTCTCACAGCGTCGCCGCCCGCCGCCGCCGCCGCTACCAACCCTGCGGCACTCCGCGGCGTCCTCGGCGTCCCAAGCACCCTTCAGGACCTCTCCCAAACCGCTAGCCCCTCGCTCCAACCATGATGTCACAAGGGGAGCAAAAATCCTCCCCAGGTTGGGCAGGGGCTCTCCTCACTGGGGCTCGGGGTCGCAGGAGGATTTAGCGCCCCTACACCCCTCGAAAAGGCCAAATAGCCCCCATCATCAGATCGGGAGCTCACCCAGCACCAATAACTCCTTGTGTCTAACATATTTCTAAAATTAAAAATATTTGGGTGTATTAAAGCTTCCATTGTTGATAACCATATTGGTATTTTCACATAGTATTTGTCTCTAACCTTCTCCCATACCAATAGCAATACGTTTCTTATATAATGTCTATGAAAGTACGTATGTATCTTACTTCTACCATACTATAAGAATGCATGCCATCTCAATTGTAAATCATGTCCTTCCAATGTTAATACTCTTTTATTTCTTAATTCCACCCATTCCTTCATCCAAGTCAATGCTGCTGCCTGGTAATATAGTTCCCAATTTGGCAGTCCAAATCCTCCATGTAATCTCGTGTCCTGTAATATTTTTATACTTATTCTTGCTTTTTTCCCTTGCCATATAAATTTCCTTATTATCTTATTAAGATATTGAAAATAGGCCTTTTCAATTTTTATCGGTACTGTCTGAAATCGAAATAGTAGTCCTGGTAATATGTTCATCTTTATTATTGCAATCCTTCCCATAAATGATAGTTGAAGGTTTTTCCATTTCTCCAAGTCTTTCTCAATTTGTTCTTTTAATTTATAATAATTGTCCTCTTTTATCATTGCACATCTTGACGTTAAATATACTCCTAAATATTTAACTTTTTTCACAACTTCTATATCTAATTTCTCTTTTATCTCTCTTTTTTGTTTTTCTGTGATATTTTTCACCAATATTTTATTTTTTCTTTATTTATTTTTAAGCCAGACACCTTTCCATATCTCTCTATTTGTTCTAATAATTTGGGGCCTATTATTTGAAGTTCTTCTAAGATAAATACTAGGTCGTTAGCAAAAGCTTGCAATTTGTATTCTTCTTTTTTGATTTTCATCCCTCTTATCTCTTCATTTCACCTAATATTTCTATTTAAAACTTCTAAAGTCAAAGTAAATAACAATGGAGATAAAGGACATCCTTGTCTTGTACCCTTCATAATGTTAACATTCTCTGTCATTTCTCCATTCATCATTATCTTCGCTGATTGCCTCTCGTATATTATTTTTATAGTATTTATAAATCTCTCCCCAAAATCCATTATCTGCAATTGTTCTATCATAAATTGCCAATTCACATTATCATAGGCTTTTTGAGCATCTAAGAACATCATCGCCATTTGTTTTTCTGAGTGTGCCTCATAATATTCCAACGTATTTAGAATTATCTCATATTGTCTCTAATTTGTTTCTTGGGTAAAAAACCATTTTGGTCCGTATGAATAAATTCATTTAATAGTCTTTTTAACCTATTCGCCATTATTGAAGCAAAAATCTTATAATCTACATTTAATAACGAAATCGGTCTGTCATTTTTTATCAGTTGTAAGTCTGTATCTTCTTAGGTATGAGTGTTACATAAGCCTCCCTCCATGAGTCTGGCATTTTTGCCTTCATTAGAAGTTCATTAAATAATTCCAACATTACATTGCACATCACTTCCTGTAATGTTTTGTATAGCTCTGCTGGTAGACCATCCGGTCCTGGTGTTTCCCATTTTTTGTCTTTTAATCGATTCTGTTATTTCCATCATTGTTATTCTTTCTTCTAACATTCCCTTGTCTTGTTCAGTTATTTTAGGTAAATCTGAGTTTTCTAAATATTTTGTTATCCCTTCCTCCGAAATTTCCTCTTGGTAATAAAGCTTTTCATAGTATTTTTGAATTATTATCTTCTTTTCATCATTTCCATAGTGTAAATTCTCCTCTTTATCTTGCAAGCGTTTTGTTATTTTCCTCTCCTTCTCTTTTTTTATTTTATATGCTAACCATCTTCCTGGTTTATTTGCATTTTCAAAAAAGTTCTGTTTAGATGCTTTTAATTTATTTGCTAAGAATTCTTGTTCATTTACATTTATTTCATGCTTTTTCAATTCCATTTGCTTCTTCATTTCATTGTTTTGAATGTCTTTTTGAAATTCTTTCTCTAAACTCTTATATTCCTCTTCCGATTCTTTCTGTTTTTGTCTTTTCCTTTTATTCTTTTTTCCCAAATATGTTATTGCCAGACCCCTAATATATGCTTTCATGGTGTCCCATACGTTCTGTAGTGATGTGTCTTCTTTTTTATTTGTTTTAAAGAAAAACTTTAGTTCTTTTTCCATAAACTGTTGAAAGTCCTTCTCATTTAATATTGTTGCATTCAAAGTCCATCTTGTCTTTTTCTTTTGTCCTTTCCATCTTATTCTCATTGGGTTTTTTATTTGTCTTCATTGTTTTATAGTCCAAATCCGTATCTATCACAGCATTGAAATCAGCCATTATACATATACAGGTGAAACTCGAAAAATTAGAATATCGTGCAAAAGTTCATTTATTTCAGTAATGCAACTTAAAAGGTGAAACTAATATATGAGATAGACTCATTACATGCAAAGCGAGATAGTTCAAGCCTTGAGTTGTCATAATTTTGATGATTATGGCTTACAGCTCATGAAAACCCCAAATTCACAATCTCAGAAAATTAGAATATTACATGAAATCAATAAAACAAGGATTGTACGTAGAACAATATTGGACCTCTGAAAAGTATAAGCATGCATATGTACTCAGTACTTGGTTTGGGCCCCTTTTGCATCAATTACTGCCTCAATGCGGCGTGGCATGGATGCTATCAGCCTGTGGCACTGCTGAGGTGTAATGAAAGACCAGGATGCTTCAATAGCGGCCTTCAGCTCTTCTGCATTGTTCGGTCTCATGTCTCTCATCTTTCTCTTGGCAATGCCCCATAGATTCTCTATGGGGTTCAGGTGAGGCGAGTTTGCTGGCCAATCAAGCACAGTAATCCCATGGTCATTGAACCAGGTTTTCGTACTTTTGGCAATGTGAGCAGGTGCCAAGTCCTGCTGGAAAATGAAGTCAGCATCCCCATAAAGCTCGTCTGCGGAAGGAAGCATGAAGTGCTCCAAAATCTCCTAGTAGACGGCTGTGTTGACCCTGGACTTAATAAAGCACAGTGGCCCAACACCAGCAGATGACATGCCTCCCCAAATCAACACGGCCTGTGGAAACTTCACACTGGACTTCAAGCATCTTGCAGCGTGTGCCTCTCCATGCTTCCTCCAGACTCTGGGTCCTTGGTTTCCAAATGAGAATCAAAAGTTCTCTCACCAGAAAAGAGGACTTGGGACCAATGAGCAACAGACCAGTTCTTTTTTTCTTTAGCCCAGGTAAGACGCTTCTGACATTGTTTGTTGTTCAGGAGTGGCTTGACAAGTGGAATACAACATTTGAAACCCATGTCCAGGATCCGTCTGTGTGTGGTGGCTCTTGATGCACTGACTCAAGCCTCAGTCCACTCCTTGTGAAAGTCCCCAACACTTTTGAATGGCCTTTTCCTGACAAGGTTGTGGTCATCCCTGCTGCTTGTGCACCTTTTTCTTCCACACTTTTCCCTTCCACATAACTTTCTATTAATGTGCTTTGATACAGCACTTTGGGAACATCCAACTTCTTTTGCAATTACCTTTTGAGGCTTTCCCTCCTTATGGAGGGTGCCAATGATGGTTTTCTGCACAACTGTCAGGTCGGCAGTCTTTCCCATGATTGTGATTCCTACTGAACCAGACTGAGAGACCATTTAAAGGCTCAGAAACCCTTTGCAGGTGTTATGGCTTAATTAGCTGATTAGAGTGGGACACTTTGAGCCTAGAATATGGAACCTTTTGACAATATTCTAATTTTCTGAGATTGTGAATTTGGGGTTTTCATGAGCTGTAAGCCATAATCATCAAAAGTATGACAAATCAAGGCTTGAACTATCTTGCTTTGCATGTAATGAGTCTATCTCATATATTAGTTTCACCTTTTAAGTTGCATTACTGAAATAAATGAACTTTTGCACGATATTCTAATTTTTTGAGTTTCACCTGTAAATTCATAGTCCAATTTTAGAATTTTCCTGAGTAATCTCCTATAAAATTCTTCTTGTTTTTTGTTTGGTGCATAGAATGTTATCAAAAGTATTTCTTTAAGGTTCATTCTTATTTCCACCATCAGAATCCTGCCTTCTTCATCCTCAAAGAGTAGTTTAGGTTCTAATTTTTCTTTAATGTACAGAGCTACTCCTCTTTTGCTTTGTTGTATCAATGAAGTAAATAAGACTCCTAATTTTGAATATTCTAATAATTTTATATGTTGTTTTCTAATATGTACTTCTTGTAAACATATAATGTTCATTTTCAAACTATTTAATTCATTCAAGGTTCTGTTTCTTTTTGTCACCACATTCAATCCATTTACATTTATTTTTATTGCTTTTATTTCTTCTTCCATGTTTTACTTGTTACTAGTTTTTAACTTCATCGCCCTTGTCTCTTTTTGTTCATTTGGGTCCTTTGATCTTGCTCCTTCTCTTAGTGCTCTATCTTCCTTCTCCTTTACAGTTTCTTCTTTATCCTTCCCTTCATCTTTTTTCTTTATTTCTCCTATTGCTCCCAAATCTTCTTCTAATGGTCCACAAAATCGTTCATAAAATAGTTTCGCTTTTTCAATAGAATCTAGTCTATGTCTTTGTTCTTGCCATGTCACCAAGATTCCTTCAGGTATTAACCATCTAAAACTCACTCCTTTAGATATTTTTTTTTTTTGTTAAAAACTGGTATTCTCTCCTCAAATCCCTAACACTTCTAGATATTTGTCTCAATACCATAATTTCTTTATCTTTGTGTTTCAATGCTGTATTCTGTGCTGATTGTAATAGCTCTGTTTTCACTGCCTTCTTTGTGAATTTTACATGTACTTCTCTCGGTAATTTATTTCTCATTGCATATCTTGTGTATACTCCGAAAGCTTCATCAATCTCATTTTGGATCTTTTCCTTAGGTTGTTCCAAAACTTCTGTCTATATCTCAGCAATCACCTCAGGTAGATTTTCTCCTTTTTCTTCCTCTATATTTTGAAATCTTAAATAGAAATCGGAATGCTCCATTTCAAACAATATAATTGTTTTTTTCTTGCAATTTGTCAGCTGACACAAGTTTTTCTTCTAATTCCTCAACTTTCTTTTCTGTAATTTTCCGCTTTTTCTTCTACTTTTTGAATTCTCTCTTCATTTTTCCCAATCATATTTTTCATTTCTTTTAAATCCTGTTTCAGATCATCGTGAAGCAATTGTATCAATTTTTTTAACTCCATTGTCTCTGAGGTTTTCTGTGTTTCTGTCGATGAGGGGCTTGCTGTTGAATGTAAATGTGATGTAAATTTCTTCATTTCTGCTCTTTAGAGTAAGTTTATAATTCACTTATGATTTATTTATAATCCAGATATCTAATCCTCCCCAATGGTTGGATTAGCAAAAATCAAAAATATCAAAATGAGGTATAAAAATTTAAAAATAAAGTAAAAATAAAAAATCCCAATCAACCAACACCCTCAAAAATCAAAAATCCAAATACCCAAACAGAAAAAAGATAAAAAGATAAAAAAATAAAAATAAAAAAAATAGTTAAGATCCAAGAGTAAACAAGAAAAAATCCAACTGCCGACTTCCGGCGGTGACGTCAGCGTGTAAGGAACGAGGGGAACGAGGCTCTGTCCCCGAAGTTCCAAATTTCTTGATTGGAAGCCGTTTTTGGCACTATCGACCACGGAGAGGTTGATAGAAAAAGGAGGATTCTCTAGGACCTCGGTGTGACAGCAATCACCCCGAAGGTTCAGAGAAAAACCCCCTAACTCCAGCCGGGAAAAAACCAGCCATCTTGGCTGGCCGGAGCGCTGTCAACCGACAAGTGTGGAAGCGAAGATTGTAAAGAGAAACATCGGTAATGGACTAAGTTAATCGAAATACGAAGGTATAATCATAAGGATCTAAAGACACTGGCGAGAATAGGACTCCAAAAAGCGACGGCAAGATCGTCAGGCAAGCGGCGAGAGACAGTGACCGGAGCGAAGCTTAATATCCACAGTGACAACGCAGATTTGACTGGCGAAAGGAACGAGCAACAGAAGGAAAAGGATTATAAGTAAGCGGTGGATTACAATTTTACAATAATATATCTTGATTTAACAAAGGAAAAAAAGATTAATTAAGAGAGTGACTGTAGAAAGTGAAACTCAAAGAACTGAGACTATTTAAGACTGTTGTGGGCGGAAGGAAATCAGCTGAACGGTAGCGAATGGCGGATTGAGGATTGAGGATTCGGAGAAGGAAACTTTTACTTTGTATCCAGCGGCAACAACAAACTCAAACCACAGACACGGGATTTGTAACGAGACAGTAGACACATTGACGCTGTTGGTAAAGGAGATATAACTTGCTACACAGGAAAATCGGAACAATTGACTCACGGATTTAACAGAAGCTATTGCAATAGAACTGTGAAAGCTGGGTGAAAAGAAGGCGAACTGAAGAACGAAGGAAGAAGGAGAAGGAAGTAATCCTAATTGGTCTGAAAGTGATATAGTGGAGAACTTTAAACATTAAATTATTAAAATATAGTTATTTCATTTACTTTATAAAATCCAAACTTAAAACTTACTTAACTTTGTTTAAAGAATACTAATATTAAAATTTGAAGTTATTATAATATATACCAAAGAATTGATTTAATATTATCTTTCTTTTTATTGTCTTATGGTTTCCCACCCCATTGAAATAAGTTTATAGATTTTACAGTAATATATTGATTAAGGGGAATTATATTGTGTATTGATTAGAAAGTTAGATATTAACATAGACATTGCAAAGACACTGTTATAGATATTATTAAGGAATAATAACTGTGATAATTAATACAAGCAGCATATACTGGTAATTGTGATATAACTTAATAGAATATCTTAGATGATTTATAGAGAATCTTAAATCCCATTGATTTATTACATAAAGGCTATATAGAAATTGCTTAGTGTTAAAGTGAACTTAAGTACTGTGAAACCAGAAAAGTAAGAATATAAACGTGATTTATCATTAATATAACTTGGTATTTAAATATTAATTATATTATATTGTATAGGAACAAGAATAGAAGAATGAATTGTTAAAACACTGTATTTTCCCCCTAACCCCTCTGAATTAATTAACCTGATTCTTATATAACGATATTTCATCTACCCCCCAACCAAATCAGTGTATGAAAATTTGGGAAAAAATAACACAAAAAACGATGGCAACATCCTCAATAACAATAACTAAAACAGGGAAAAAATTAACAACAAACCCAACACCTACACAATCTTCACCTGCACAACAAAAAACCATAGACACGATGCTAACTACAGACAAGGAAAAAGCTGCCACTGCACACAACATACAGAATATACAGTCTATACTAGCCATGATTCAGGAGGGGATGAACAAGACCCAAGAAACAATAGCGAATAATCATGAAGAAACAAAAAAGAACCACGAGGAACTGAAATTAGAAGTAGGACAAATAAATGATAATATAAAAAAAATGGACGACAAGATTGAGAGAATACAACAAAACATAGTTAAAAACGAAGAACTAATCCAAAACATGGAAGCTAAAATGGTCTTAACTGAGAAAAAGATGGATAACATCGAACAAAACCAAATGGAGTTAAATAGAGAACTCGAAGAGTCAATTACCCATCTAGAATTAGAAAAGGCATCATTCTTTTTACGGTTTCAAAATATTGCAGAAACAAAAGGAGAAGATCTAAGGGACCTGATGACAGATATATTAGTAGAGGCTACCCAGAAGGAAAAAAATGATATTAGTAGGGAAATTGACGAAATTTATAGAGTTCATACGAACTACGCTCGTAGGAACAAATTACCTATTATTCCGTGTCTTCGGCGGCGGCGGTGCCTTTTGAAGCTCCGCCAGCCCCGCCGCTTGTAGAGCCGCTTCGCGACGAAGAAGCGGCTCGAAAACTTCAAAAATCTTCAGGATTTTTGAAGAGAGATCGCAGGGTCCAGGTTGAGCCCCTGCAACCCCCCCAGGGAATAGTTTCTGGGGAGGGAACAGGAGCGGCTCCCATTCAACCTGCTGGAACTCCGGGCGGCGTGGGACAAGTCTGCTTCTGCAGAACAAGCCGGCTACAGGAAACTTTTAATTGAAAGAAAAGGAACCAGCCTTAATAAGCAGCATACTGTTACTTGAACCCTGAAACTCGGAATCGCAAGTATTAGAGTTTTCTTGGCTTTCTAATCTGAGTGAAAAATGCGGATGAGTGAAAGTGAACTGTAAAAACATGGCGCTTAGCCTCAGACTTAACGAGCGGGCGAGTGTGGATTGCTGAACTCATCTTGCTTTGTTACAAAGTTTCTAAACTGATACGAAGTTGCTTCGCTTGCAACAAGAGAAATAAGAGAGAAATTTCTCCTTTTTCAATACTGGACTTTGCTTCACTTTGGTTCTTATTTGATTAAATCTGGGGGACTTTTTTAGAAGTCTTTGTGGAGGTGGGAAAGGAAGAAGAACTTCCCTTTTTAGTAAAACTAGCCTACGTGACAGGATGGCCTCAAAGAAGCAGGAAGTGAAGGCAACAGGAGGTGGATCTCCCACACATAAAACGCAACCTCCCCTTGCACAACAGACACAGACTCAGAAAAAAGATTTTGATATGGGAGATTTAAAAGAATTTATTTCTAAAACTTTGGATGATAAATTTCAAAAATCTCAACAGGAGATAGATGATAAACTTCAAAAATCACATCAGGAATTTATGCAGGAAATTAATGAAGTTAAAGACATGGTGAAACAGAATCAAAATAAGGTGACCAAAAAAATATCAGAAGTGGCGTCTGGCCTGGCAGAATTTATTGGGAAAGTTGATTTTAAAGTTGAAGAACTTAAATCAGAAGTTAATGTTAAGATGAAAGACAATGATTATAAAACTGATGAAGTTGATAATAAAATGCAGAGAATTGAAGATGAGATTGTTATGATACAATTCCGGGCGATGGAATTTGCCATACGGCTTCGGGGAATTCGAGAGGAGGAGAGACAGGATTTGAGACAAGTTTGCTCTGAAGCCTTGGCTAAGATTTTACAAGCTAATCCTGATTTGGTATTTCATAAAATAGATAAAATTTACAGAGTGAACTCTTGGGTGGCCAGACAAAGACAACTGCCCAGAGATGTGGTCATATACTTTACTGACAGAGAAATTAGAAATGATATCCTGCAAAAATCTTTTCATACTTCTGTACAAGTGGGGGGTTCACGACTTGAAATTTTTAAAGAATTACCTCCTAAAATGTTGAAAGTTAGAAAAGAATTTGGTTTTCTTGTTAAGGAATTGAAAAACTTACAGATACCCTTCCGGTGGGACGCACCAGCTGGGATAATTTTTAGATATAAGGGAGAAGGATATCGGTTGAATACCGTGGAGAAGGCACAACACTTTTATAGTACTATTCTTAAGGAAAGAACACCATCTCCACGTACATCTACAGTTTTGGAGATTAAGGAGAGTGAAGAGAGGCAATTGAAAGAACAGTCTAAGCAGGAATTAGAAATAGTGCAAGGTGCAGAAGGAGGTTTTCTGAGTGAGCCTTTGTTGGATTCTTCTCCAATTTTGGATTTGATTCAGTTGACTGAAGTTAAAGATCAACGTATAACTAGAGCTCAATCCAAGCTACTTAAACAAAAGCAACAACAACAACAGGAAAGACAAGACAAGAAGGCAGTTAAGAGTACCGTACAAGAGAGTGGCGCTATGGGAGGAGCGAGATCGAAGCTCTCGGATGAACTTCAAATATTTTGCTCTGCGCTACAGAAAGAGGCTGATGACCTTTAAATGTCTATCTTGGAATGTTAATGGGTTGAATTCAGCACAGAAAAGGAAGAAATTATTTACATATTTGAAACAATTTAATAATGATATAATATGTTTACAAGAAACGCATATCACAACTCAAGATCAAAAATATTTGATAAATCCAAAACTAGGAGCACATTATATATCTTCAACTTCGCAGAAAAAGAATGGTGTGGTTATTTATGTAAATAAAAAATTAACAGCGAAAGTTATAGAAGCAGATCAAGATGGTAGGTTTGTAGCAATTGAATTGCTTACAGCAAATGGACAAATTCTTTTGATTGGAATTTATGCTCCCAACCAACAACAGGACTATTTTTATAAGATGTTACATACTAAAATATTGCAATGGGACTATAGATCTATTTTAATTATGGGAGACTGGAATGGAGTAATTGATTCTAAACTAGATAAAAAGAGCTTGGCAAAGTCTAGAATTAGACTACCACAGACTTTTTTTGATATGAAAGAAGATATGGAATTAAAAGATGTTTGGAGAATACATAATCCAAATGAATTGGATTACACTTTCTTTTCTGATAGACATAGATCCTTTTCTAGGATTGATTTTATTCTGTTGTCAAATGATCTACTTGTTAAGACAAAAAGAACAAAGATTTTTCCAAGAACTTTGACTGATCATAGCCCTGTATGGATAGAAATTGAGATGGATAAGGTTGAGAGACGTTCTTGGAGATTAAATGAGAACTTGTTTAGATATGAAAAAAATACAATAGAACTTAAAAAGCATTTGAAAGAATTTTTTGAAATAAATTTGAATAAAGGTACCCCAATTGAAATTGTTTGGGACGCAAGTAAAGCTTATATGAGAGGGGTACTTATCTATATGAATTCTAAACATAGACTGCTCCGACAAAAGAAAAGATCTGAGTTGGAAATGGAAATAAAGAATAAAGAACAGTTACTTATTAAAAATCCATCAGATGAAAGAATACGAAGTGCTATAAAACTTTTGAAAGATCAATTTCAAATGCTTATGGCGGAACAAGTTGCAACAAGCCTACAATACGCGAAGCATAACACATTTTGCAACGCTAATAAACCGGGCAGATGGTTGGCTTACACATTGAGGAAAAAACAAAGTGCACGGATTATCGATTGTATTGATATTGGAGGGAAAGAAATCTTTCATCAAAAATTAATTAAAGAAGCTTTTGTGGGCTATTATACTAAATTATATGCCAAAGAAGAGGTGCAGAATGGACTTATAGAAAAATATTTAAATGATAAGAGAGTTACAAAAATTACCGATCAACAAAAGGAAAGAATGAATTATCCTATAACAGAGGAGGAGATAACAGCAGCAATTAAACAGCTAAAAACAGCCAAAGCTCCTGGCACGGATGGTTTGACTGCAGTGTATTATAAAACTTTACAAGCTGAAATGGTGGGACAACTTAGAGATTTATTTTGCAATATTCAACAAGGGGGTAAAATACCCCCATCTTGGACAACTGCTTATATATCTTTGATACCAAAAGAACAAGTTGGTCCTAAAAAACCAGAGAATTATAGACCAATATCTCTTTTGAATACAGACTATAAAATTTATGCGAAGGTATTAGCCAACAGGTTGATGCCAGTAATCCAAAAGGTGATTCATGAGGACCAAGCGGGATTTATTGAGGGTAGACATATGAAGGACAATGTAAGGCAAGTAATAGACTTATTGGAATATCTTGATAAGAATAAACAGATTCCTGCAGTGCTGGTTTTTCTGGATGCAGAGAAGGCCTTTGATAGAGTGGATTGGAATTTTCTACTAAAGACTTTAAAAAAGATGGGCTTTGGGGACCAATTTATACAGGCGATCTCAGCAATTTATCAAGAGATCTACACATTAATGAGAGAGGGAAAACCCTGTTATAAAGGAAAAGAAATAATAACCCTAAAACAAGTTCCAAGAAGAATAAGAGAATACAGAAAAAATTACAATTTCTTGACAACCCTACTGAATCAACATAAAATAATGTTCCGCTGGCTGGTGCCAGAGGGAATTCTAATATCTTGGGACGACAAAAAATATAAAATCGACACGATAGAGAAGGCACAAGAATTTCTTGACACTCACTTTATAATAGAAGAAGAACAGGAAACTAGACGTGATTCGGAAAATACAAACCAGGAACACTCCACGGGGGAAACAAAAAAAGAAAAGGAAGAGAAGGAGTCTAGGGAAAGAGAGAAGATGGAGAGAGAAGGGGCTAGGGGGAAAACACAAATGGTAACAAGAAATACAAGTAGACTTAGACTAACAAAGAAAAACTAAGGGAAATGGGACGAGAATTGAAATTAATTTCAATCAATATAAACGGCCTTAATCTACCAACCAAAAGAACACATACTTTCAAAAAACTAAAAAAATTAGACTAAAATTATTAAATAAAAAATTAAAAAAAAAATCCAACTGCCAATAATAAAAAATAAAAATCCAAACAGAAAATTTTTCTTATGACTCTTCTAGTCTTAATCCAAATTCTTGCCAGTCTAGTTCTATTCAATGCAATGACAAAAAAGTGTATTAAGAAAAAATTCCATAAAGGAAAAAACAAAAAACAAAACGCAGAGTAAAATGTCTTTTACTTATCTACCAGTAAAGTTCAAAACAAACTACTTCAAAGTATTCACAAATAAGTAAATAGAAAAGCTGCACACAAAAAGGAAGATAATAAAAGATTAAAAACGAAAAACAAAATTCAAACTCCAGTCTTCTCTCTTACACATCTGTTTTGTTATCATTTAGCCAGAATGTCAGTCAGCTGTAGTTAAAGTTTCTTCAAAATCATAATCCTTTTCCCTTCTGCCACTAGATGGCACTGCAGACTAGTTTTCAACAAGGCACAGTTCTTTCAATATTATTATTATTATTATTATTATTATTATTATTATTATTATTATTATTATTATTAAACTTTTATTAAACTTTTATACCGCCCTTCTCCTGAAGGACTCAAGGCGGTGTACAGCCATATTAAAACAAACATATACCCAAAAATTTAAAAACAATTTAAAATATATAAAAATTTGGTCCTTATGTTTAAAACTACAGACACCCAATTAAAATTCATTTTCTAAGCCAGTCCAGCCTGTTGGAACAAAAGAGTCTTAAGGGCATGGCGAAATGTACATAAGTCGGGGATCATGCGGATCTCCGGGGACAGTTCATTCCAGAGGGCAGGTGCCCCCACAGAGAAGGCTCTCCCCCTGGGTGTCGCCAATCAACATTGTTTGGCCGATGGCACCCTGAGGAGTCCCTCTCTGTTGGAGCATATTGGCCAGTGGGAGGCTATCGGTGGCAGAAGGCGATCTCATACACACCCAGGTCCTAAGCCATGGAGTGCTTTAAAGGTGGTAACCAACACCTTGAATCGCACCCGGAAGACCACCGGGAGCCAGTGCAGCTCACGCAGGAGAGGTGTTACATGGGTGCGCTGTGTCACTCCCATAATCACCTGCGCGGCCGCATTCTGGACCAGTTGGAGCCTCCGAGTACTCTTCAAGGGGAGCCCCATATAGAGAGCATTACAATAGTCCAGATGGGACGTGACGAGGGCGTGAGTGACTGTGTGCAAGGCGTCCCAGTCCAGAAAGGGACACAACTGGCGAATCAGGTAAACCTGATAAAAAGCTCCCCTGGCCACAGCCATCACATGGTCTTCTAAAGACAGCCGTGCATCCAGGAGAACACCCAAGTTGCGAACCCTCTCTGAGGGGGCCAAGATTTCGCCCCCAATAGTCAGCGAAGGAACTAGCTGGCTATATCAGGATGCCAGAAACCACAGCCACTCGGTCTTGGAAGGGTTGAGTCTGAGCTTGTTTCTCCCCATCCAGATCCACACGGCCTCCAGGCACCGGGACATCACATCAAGGGCATCATTGGGGTGGTCCAGGGTGGAGATGTACAGCTGAGTATCATCAGCATACTGGTGGAACTTCACCCCAAAACCATGGATGATCTCACCCAGCGGCTTCACATAAATGTTGAACAGAAGGGGTGAGAGGACCGACCCTTGCGGCACCCCACATGTAAGGCGGCTCGGGGTCGACCTCTGCCCCCCTGCCAACACAGACTGTGACCGGTCGGAGAGAAAGGAGGAGAACCACCGCAGCACAGTGCCTCCCACCTCCAACTCTTCCAACTGGTGCAGCATGATACCATGGTCAATGGTATCAAAAGCCACTGAGAGATCTAACAGGACCAGAACAGAGGAGCAACCCCTGTCTCGAACCCTCCAGAGATCATCAACCAATGCGACCAATGTTGTTTCCGTGCTGTACCCGGGCCTGAAGCTCGACTGGAATGGATCCAGATATACCGCTTCATCCAGGTGCTGGGGAAGCTGTCGTGCAACCACACTCTCAACAACCTTCGTCACAAAGCGAAGGTTGGAGACCGGATGATAATTAGCCAACACTGCCAGGTCCAGGGAAGGCTTCTTGAGGAGAGGCCTCACCACCACCTCTTTCAAGGCAGCGGGAAAGTCACCCTCACCCAATGAAGCATTTATAATCACCTGGAGCCAGCCCCGCGTCACCTCCCAAGAAGCCAGCACCAACCAGGAGGGACACGGGTCCAATAAACATGTGGCAGCGCTAAGTCTACCCAGAATCCTGTCTACATCCTTGGGATCACAAGGTCAAACCCCTCCCAGATAACACTCTCAAGACCCACCTCCGTCACCCCATCTGAATCTACCCAATCAGAGTCCAGGCCTTCCCGAATCTGAGTGACTTTGTCATGCAGGAATTGTACAAAATCCTCAGCCCTACCATGCAAGGGGTCTTCCCTCGCTCCCAGATGGAGAAGGGAGTGGGTCACCCTAAACAGGGCTGCTGGGCGGTTCTCTGCAGACGCAATAAGAGCAGAAAAATAGTTTGATTTTGCCGCCCTTATCGCTACTAGGTAGATCTTAATATGAGACCTAACCAGTGTTCGGTCAGATTCGGAGCGGCTGGCCCTCCAGTCACTCTCCAGGTGTCTTTTCTGGTGCTTCATCTCCCTCAGCTCCTCGGAGAACCAAGGAGCTAATTGAGATCGGCACCGGGTCAGAGGCCACAAAGGCACGACACAGTCCAGCTGCTGCCTTATCACAGGCAGCCACCAGTTCTTCAGTCGAGTCATGAGCCAGAGCCTCAGGGAATGGCCCAAGCTCCATCAGGAACTGTCAAGTATTTGCAAGCCATTGGCACATATATCATACAGACACTAGTGGAGGCAGAAAGTGCCCCCACCCCTATGTGGAGAGGAGGGGCTTACACTGAGTATAAAACCCCCTCTAACCTTTCCACCAAGCCCTCTTTTACGTTTGTTCTCCATGAGACATGATCTTTGATAGGGGTAGTCACACACGCTGTGTGCCCCCTATCCTAATGGATATTAAGACAGCCTTTGTATATAGTTAATATGTTTTGTTATATGAATAAATACATTTATCACATTTATTCATGCATCTGCCTTTGGACTCTTCTATGCTCCTGGGTGTTTCTACGATCCCAATTTCCACAGAATGGTAGCAAAGGGAATGGTAGCAGAACTCCACTCCAGGAGCTGTTGAAAAGGCGAGATGCCCTCCAAAATAACCTGTGAGAGAAGCTCCCCTGTTGTGACCAGAGGCCTTCAACGGAGGAGAACTTCACAGCAGCCCCAGTCTGAATCAACGATGGAAAACATTGAAGGGGGTTTCCATCCAGCTACACCCTGGCAGCCAGAGGCCACCCAGATGCAGCAAGAGATCCCAGGGGCCGAGCCAGGCAATGTTGGAGAAGGCTTCTTCAGCACTGACGAAGAGGGGGCAGAAGGACCAGATGAAAGCCTGGACAGGCAAGTGGCTGAGATGTCAGAAGAGGAGTGCCGAGCAGCGCTCGCCTTCCTCCTGAAGACAAGGGCAGCAGCCAGAAAGAGGCCTGAGGAGGCAGCACCAGAGATGCCTGCCATCCCGGTAAGGACTCCCCTGCCTGATCTCTTCAAGATGGCGCCTGCCGCCAGAGAGACTCCCCCCCCACCCAGTTTCCCGCCAAACAAAATGGCTGCCAGGCCACTTCCGGAGGCAACTTCCTCCAAGATGGCTGCTCCCTTGGGCACTTTGCCAGAACCACGAGCCAGGCCATCCCCAGCTCCACAGCCCAGGCCTACAACGCCAGCCAGTCAGTTCAGCCTTCCAGTGGCCCAGAGGACCACTCCGAACCCACAAGACCCTTGCCAGGCCCTGCCTGCCAAGGCAAACATCAAAGAGGCCATAGAGGCCCTGGTCGCTGCCCTGCAACTTATGGAGCAACCACCCACTGGCCGCCCCGAGGTCCCAGACCCAGCTGCCCACTTAAGGAGGGCTCCAAATCCAACCTCCCACCCCCGGAGGAACCCAGATGGACCTGCAGCCTCCCACCCCCCACTGCAGAGGCGCTCACCATTCACTGAATGCTCCAGGGAGGCCCAGGCTGAGGCCTCCGCACCTTTCCAGTCCTGCTGGGATGATCCGGAGCTGCAATCCTGCTCCTCTGATGGAGAAGAGGAGATCCAGAGACATTTCCAGGCCTATCCAGCCCATGGACCTCATCTGATGGGCCTCCAGTCTCCAGAAAGATCTCCAGGCCTTCTTCCCACTTCTCCAAGGTTTCCCCGCCACATCGCTGATGTCCGGGCCTATACCGAAGCTCCAGCCAGACTTGACTTCAGAGCTCAGAGAGGGAGATCGGAGCTCCAACAAGAAAAGGCTTTGGAGCATGCTCCATTTCCTGCACGTGCCCAGTTGCTTCAAACTACAGAAGGACTACAAAAAGGAGCCAGACCTAAGCAATAGATCCCAGGCTTAGGGATCCCAATGCCATTCACAACAGGCTCTTTTCAACCATTTGAACACCTCCCCATGCAGTTTAATGGCAATAATTTTGTAACTTTGCCAAATAATTTTGAAAAATTACATTTAAGTGGTCAGAATTTTAAAAAATGGTGTAAAGAGATTCAGATAATTCTCTTAAGAGAAAATACTCTGGACATGATCAAAAGACCACCCCCTTTACCTTGGAGCCCTGAAATTGAGTTCCTGCATAAAAGAGCTTACACAACCCTGTTAAGTTCTATAGACACAGCTCTGTATGCCAGTCTTTCAGACGGCCTCACAGCTCAGGAAGTTTGGACTGCCCTATATAATTTGTTCCATAGTGACAATATGGCTGCAACCAGCAGATTGTCAAGAATTTTCCACAACTATAAACTCAAACCTGGTGTCAAAATGGGGGAACATTTGGCAACGCTTAAAGCCATGAGGGATGAGCTTATACAGAGGGGGTAGCCTGTTTCTGAATCCACTTTAATTAGTGTGATGTTGAACTCCCTAGACAAATCCTGGAGTCCCTTTATTATTTCTCTAGAAGGGGTTTCTAGGGAACAAAGAAATATAGAATACTTTTCTGGCCGCTTTATTGAGGAAGATTTAAGGCGCAGAGATGAGGAACAACAAGAAATGAAGGAGGCATATCACAGGCCTAGGCCTCAGAGGAGGCGCCAGGACACAAGTGAAAGGATTAATACCCTTCCCACCTGCTTTGACTGTGGCATACAAGGTCACTTTAAAAGGGAGTGCCCTCGCTCTAGGGCCAACACGGCTGGACTTAAGCACAATAAAAATAAAAGAGGCCGTGGAAGAGGGGGAGGTGGTCATAAAGGATACCAATTCTGTAGTGTCACTAGTGACAATCATACCTCCCAGGTAAAGGATGCTGAGGGGCTGTGGCTTCTTGATTCAGGTGCATCAACGCATATAGCCAACACGAAGCAACGATTTAAAGTTTTACACCCACTCAAGTCCTCAGTAAAAGTTGCCACTGGGGACAAGGCAGAGGTAACTGGGGAAGGCGTGATCAATGTGCCTGGTATAGGAGATGTCACAGGGGCACTGTATGTTCCCTCAATCAAGAACAACCTTTTAAGCATCTTAAAATTGACTGAGGATAAAAATGTAAAACTGGTTTTTGAGAAGGGTGGAGGTTATGTTTTCGAAAATGGGGGTGTTGTTGGCGATATTGTAAAAATCAACAATTTGCCTTATTTTTCTCCAAAAGCAAAGGTCAAAAGGCACAAGAAACCTAACAAGAGGGCTCAGGGAGCTAATGCCCAGACAGAGCAGAAAGCTTCTGTGCCAGCCCCCAGGTTGTCCAAACTCAAGGACCCTGGACCTAAAACCAATGAAGCTTTTAAACCAGCTCCTAGGACATCCAAAGCCATTAAGGCTGAGCCCATTAAGGTCACAACTCCTCAGCCAACCCTGAGGAACTCTAAGGTGACCATTAATCCAGTGCCTACTCTCATTACTGAACAGACCAAGGCTTGTAATGGTAAGATACATAAGGTTGACAAAGTATGCATGGGTAAACCTTTACATTTGGATTGTGCTCATATATTACACCGCAGGCTCGGCCATGCCAGCTTCCCGGTTATTAAGAAAATGCAAGATTTTTCTGATGGGCTTAAGATAAAGAATTGTAATACCTATTTGGAATGTGCCATCTGTAAGGCAGCAAAATCTAAAACTGCTGCTATACCTAAGGTCTCTTCCCGTCGTGCAAGGTATCCTTATCAGCTGGTACACATGGATTTGGTTGGTCCTTTTAGACCCTCCCTTGGTAGGGGGCGTTATTTTTTAACGGTAGTAGATGATTACTCTCGTTATGGCCATGTATTTATTTTAAAGGACAAAACTGAAGTCTTTACCAACTTCAAATATCTTTACAACCAGATCCAAACGCAACACAAGATGTGCATCGCTCAGGTGCAGAGTGATAGGGGGACTGAGTTTACATCCAAGATTTTTGAAAAGTGGATGAAGGAGAGAGGTATCCTCCATTTTAAATCATCCCCTCGAACTCCGTCCGAGAATGGCATTGTAGAAAGGAGAAATGGCGTGCTGCAGAATGTCATGAACTGCCTACTTGCAGATGCTGACATGAGCCAAGTTTTTTGGGCAGAAGCGGTCAAAATGGCTAATTATCTAGTCAACAGGACGTGGAGTAGTGCCATTAACCAAACCCCATACTTCCTGGTCCATGGAAGGAAACCTAGCCTCTCACACCTGAGAATTTTTGGTTCCTATGCCTGGGTCCATATTCCCAAGCACCTCAGAAGAAAGGGGGGCAAGGCATCAAGGAGGCTCAGATTTATAGGTTATGCAACCGGCAGCAAGGCCTCTAGGTTTGTAGACAAAAATAACCTTGTCATTGTCTCTAGATCAGCTTCCTTTGAGGAGGGGTCAAATTGGTCAAAAATTCATTCCAATGAACCCGATTATTCCCCTATTAGAAGTGACACTGAACAAGCAGCACCACCTGAAGAGGATGAACCAACAAACTCCAAACAACTGACCAGCGAAGATCCGGATGGTGATGAATCCCTACCTGACTCTGACGATTCAGACAAGGAATCCTTGGGTGACTTCACACCTCCTGCCTCACCTAAACGACCATATCTTCGCAGCGCCTGGGACAGAGGCCCGCCCCATTTTGATTGGAAAGATACCTCCGGCAGCTCCAATTCTGACACCGATGCTCCGGATGACAATGATGATGGTGAGTGGCAATTTCCCAGACGGTCAAAACGCTCCAATAAAGGGGTGCCACCCGACTTCCGGGTTGGCTCCGCAGCACCATTGACGGTCTTTTTAGACCGCCACCCCCGTGATTCCGTTGAGCCGTTCTGACAGCGTTAATCAGCTGTCAAACGGCTTGAAAATCTCCCCTTCGGGAAAAGAAGGGGAGGAGAGCAGGTGGGTGAGGGTAGAGCTCCCTGAAAACCCCTGGATTAATTCCAGGGGTTAGGAGGGTGAGAGCTCCCCGTTCAGCCCACTGAAGCTCCGGATCCGGGGGGACTCTGTTTTTTTTTACAGAGCTAGGTGTTGCGTCCAATTTCTGCTGTCAAACAGAAGATTAAATGATTTCAAAAAAGCAGGCGGAACAGAAGCAGGAGGACAAGCTTTTTGCAAGTATAACACTTAACTCCAGGGATACAATGTTTCTAATTGGATTTTCTGAGCTGGAAGTTAAGATGGCGTTTCTTTGTTGCGATTTTAAAAGGGAAAGTTAGAAAAAGTTTTTGCTAATAGACTCGTGCTCAGAGACTGGCTTTAAGTTGCTGGAATAGATTTTGAAGAGCTGTTTGGGAAAAGATTGTTTATAAAGAAATTGCTGAATGCTGCTCAAAAGGATGGCTCTGACTTTATGATTTTATGGTTGTGGGAAGAAAGAAAATTTCTTTAAAATAAAATGGCTTCTAAGAAAGGAGATCTTGAAAGTGCTGGATGCTATTTGGAGGTGTCAGAAACGAAACAGTTGTCTGATTTACAGAGTTGTAAGGATTTTGATGCAGAACTTACAGAATTTATAAAAGAAGCCATGAATAATCATACTGCAGCTATAAGTAACCAAATAGCAATTCTTAAAGGGATAACAACAGAAATGACTGAGGAAATCAAAACAACTACGGAGCATGATGACAACTCAGGAGATATTGCAGCAGAGAGGGTGGAAGAATTTTCTCAAGAATTTTCGAGCTTACTCTCTGCTCTTTTCGGAAAAATTGATAGAATCCTTCAAAATTATGACTTGGTTTGGAAAAAAGTAGTAAATGACCAGACTTTCGAAGTTTCAGAAGATGAAGGAGACTTGTCAGTGGCATCTATACATTTAATAGAAAAGAAACAATTGAACTTTTCTTCACAAACTCTTGACAAACTTTGGTTTTACAGACGAAGGAATGAACTGATTTATATAAGCATGAAGAGGCGATTTGGGGGCTCTAAATCAGAGGAAACTTTTTTAAAAAGGGGACAATTTTTGCAGTTATATCAACCTCAAATTAAAATGAAAAACCTCCTCAAAATAGAAGTAGGAGGGATGCAGAAAGATTGGAAAAAATATAAAAAGAAAGCAAGAATGGAAGATTAATCTTTTCTTTTGGCTTTGTAGTTGTTCTACTCATGGTTAAAAATGATTATGTTGTAGGTATTATAACTACTGAGGGGGGAAAAAGTATAAAGTTAAATATTGATTTTTAAATATGATGTACTAATGGTTGATTAATCCTTTTTGGTTTTTTAGTTTATGTATTAATGGTTAATTATGTTGTTGATTATCTTTTAAATTTTAAAAATTGGAGGGAGGAATAATGAAGGGGGGAAATTTAGAAACTTAAAAAATGTAGAAATTTAATTAGTGAATATCTAAGGTTTATTTTTTGTTATGAGATTTTAAGATAAGAAACCAAGAATGGAAGATTAATTTTTTTTTTTTTTTTGGCTTTGCAGTTGTTCTATTCATGGTTTAAATTGATTATGTTTTAGGTGTTATAACTACTGAGGGGGAAAAAGTATAAAGTTGAATATTGATTTTTAAATATGATGTATTAATGGTTGATTAATCTTTTTTGGTTTTCTAGTTAATGTACTAATGGTTAATTATAAAAATGTAGAAATTTAATTAGTGAATATCTAAGGTTTATTTTTTGTTATGAGATTTCAAAATATCTGAACTTTGAGAAAAGTAGGAGGGGGAAAAATGTTTTTAGGTTTGAATGTTTAAGATTTGTTAATGGTTTTAAAATTCTTAGAGTTATTGGATTACATGTTACTTTGTGTTTATATAAAGGGAGGTTGATGAAATTGTAAAAGGGGAGTTAAGGGGTCTTGGGAGTTATTAAATCTTGCAGTTAGCTAGTTTATTTTAGCGAATGTTTGGTGAAATCTATGCCCTGTTTTTGTTCTGGGAAGTCGGGGGTGGGGGGTGGTGAGGAGGGGTTGAAGATTGAGTTTACCAAATTGATTTTTTTTTCTTTTTTTCTGATGATAGTATGAATGATTGTTTATATTGTATACTTGTTTGATCAGAAAATAAAAACTTTTTTATTAAAAAAAAAATAAATAAATAAAGGGGTGCCACCCAAAAGGTTGGACATTGGCTGTGTTGCCTCGGTCAACAGCGTTACCATGGCCCCTAAAACGTACTCAGATGTCCTCCAGCTTCCCAAGGAAGAACAGCGCAGGTGGAGGGTGGCAATGGAGCGGGAAATGGACAGTCTCAAAAAATTGAAAGTCTTCATCCCCATGGAAGTCCCCAAAAAGAGGAAAGCAATTGGCACCCGTTGGGTCTACAAGGTCAAGCCAATGCCCAACAACAAACTCCTCTATAAGGCCCGGCTGGTAGCACAAGGCTACGCACAGCGCTACTTGCAGGACTTTGATGAAACATACTCTCCCACCGTGAGAGCGGAAAGTGTGAGGGCTGCTTTGGTCACCGCAGCAGCACATGGGGAACACATTTTTCAATTTGATGTGCAAACTGCTTATTTACACGCACATCTAAAACAAGAAATTTACGTCAGAGGTGCCCCCGGATTTCAATGGCAGGAAGGCCACACCTGGCTTCTGAAGAAAAGTTTGTACAGCCTCAAACAATCAGGCAGACTGTGGTACAAATGCCTGACTAAAACTCTCAAATCACTGGGTTTCCATCCATCTCCAGCTGATAAATGTACCTTCACAAGGGATACCAAAGGGGGGCTGGAGAAAGTCCTAGTGTATGTCGATGACCTTTTATATATAGGGCCTGACAAGGGGGGATGTATTATATTTGCCAGGACCCTACAAAAAAAGTTCACTCTAAAGTCTTTAGGATATGTGGACAAGTACCTAGGCGTACAAATCATCACTACACCAAAAGGTTTTGCTCTCTCCCAAAAGGAAAAGATAGAGAAACTCTTGGTGAAATGTAAAATGGAAGATAGCAAGCCAACGGCTATCCCAATGCAGACCGACTATTATGGATTGGCACACAAGGATAGCCCAGAGTTCCAAAATAATACTCTATTTAGGTCAGTGATCGGCTCATTACTATATATAAGTAACTGGAGCCATCCAGATATTGCCCTGGCCGTAAACCTGCTATCTAGACAAGTGGAACATCCTACCCAGTTCCACTGGTTGGCCATTAAAAAGCTATTAAGGTATCTCAAGACCACAGCAGATTACGTGCTTCGCTTGGAACCTGAGAATAGAGACAAGGCCCAATTAAAATGCTTCGCGGATGCGGACTGGGCCGGAGATACCAAGACACGTAGGAGTACTTCGGGCTTCTTGGTACTATTAAATGAGGCACCCATCCATTGGCATGTGGGGCAACAGAAATTTGTTTCGTGCTCCACCGCTGAGGCCGAATATGCATGCTTATCAGAGGCAGGGAACGATCTGATATGGTTTGATGCCTTAATTTCTAGCATCTGGACACCACCGACTTTGCCCATCCAAATTATAGAAGACAACACCGGGGCCATAGGCATTGCCAAAGCCTATGCGGTGGGAAAAAGGTCCAGACATATTGATATCCGCTATCAAAATGTTAGGCAACTAGTAGAGATGGGGTTTATATCTTTATCACATTGTCAGACCAAATATCAAACAGCTGATATTTTCACAAAACCTCTACCAGCAGATAGGCACAAAGATCTGTGTAAAAAGTTATGTCTCACAGGGTAAAATTTGTTGTGCATTGCATTTGTATGTTTGCATGCCATTGGCTCGCAAGGAGGGGAACTGTCAAGTATTTGCAAGCCATTGGCACATATATCACACAGACACTAGTGGAGGCAGAAAGTGCCCCCACCCCTATGTGGAGAGGAGGGGCTTACACTGATTATAAAACCCCCTCTAACCTTTCCACCAAGCCCTCTTTTACGTTTGTTCTCCATGAGACATGATCTTTGATAGGGGTAGTCACACACGCTGTGTGCCCCCTATCCTAATGGATATTAAGACAGCCTTTGTATATAGTTAATATGTTTTGTTATATGAATAAATACATTTATCACATTTATTCATGCATCTGCCTTTGGACTCTTCTATGCTCCTGGGTGTTTCTACGATCCCAATTTCCACAGGAACCTATCTGGATCCATTAGGCGCCTGGGATGGAACCACCTGGTCGGTTCCATCTCCCTGCGGCAGAGGGTAGCGGCTCGAAAGTCTAGTCGGAGGAGTGAATGATCTGACCATGACAAGGGCTTGGTGACTATATCCCCTGTTTCTAGATCATTCAACCACTGACCAGAGACAAAAATCAAGTCCAGAGTGTGTCCCCCCGTGTGAGTAGGGCCTTGAACTAACTGGGTCAGGTCCATGGCCATCATGGAGACTATGAACTCCCGGGCTGTCTCTGACGTTTCACCGATGGATGGAAGGTTGAAATCCCCCATGTCCATAAGTCTGGGGTTATCCACTGCCACCCCAGCTATTACGTTGAGCAGCTCGGGCAGGGCCGCTGCTACGTGGCAGGGAGCCAGGTATGCAATCAGCAGGCCCATCTGCATCCCACAACCCCACTTCACAAGGAGGAACCGACAACTGGCTGTCCCTCAGACAAAGACCTTCTTTAATAATAGCCGCCACCCCTCCGCTCCTACCCTGGGCCCTCGGCTGATGGAATGCATGGAAACCTGGTGGGCACATTTCAACAAGGGGCACCCCCCCTCCAGACCCAACCAAGTCTTCGTAATAACCACCAGGTCCACTCCCCCCTCCTGGATAATGTTGTAAATGAGTGGGGTTTTATTTACCATGGACCTTGCACAACATCAGCCGGAGGCCCAGCCCTGAGGATCTGTGCAACCCGGGGAACAAGAAGAGTATTGGGGACCGGAGTGCATAATCACTTGAAGACAGCGAGTGCGCACTCTCGAAACATGATATGGCCCCCTGCTACCACCATATCTGCCCCTCCCACCCAAGTACTGATTAAATTGCCCTCATTAAGTTGGACTCTAGCCCCCTCCCTGATATCCAGCCCCACACCCCCGATGCCGTAGCCCCCCGCTGGACCCGGCCTTGACCCTGGTGGGTTGCCCCCCAGACCCACTCTGGTCGCCCCAGAACCCCTTAAAATTTTGGCTAAAAACATACTTTAAAAATCCCTCAACCCTCTCTTCGTGCCTTGCCACCTCTCAGGATTCCACAACCCATCATCAAGTATGGAGGGCCAAATTTGTGAGAGGGGGGAGTCTCGCAATACAAGAAGGTCAGCAGTCGTATACATCAAAATAATATAATATAATTTTTAAAAAGTTTTCTTTTATTAATTACCACCATTCTATCACATTTAAATAGAATGAGATTCAATCTTCATTGGTTCATTAATCCATTTGTCCAAATTCTTATTTTTATAAGGTTCCCCAATGTCACTGTGTTTTTGTATTTGCCAGCTGTGCTCCCATTCTAAGACTTACGGTAGATGCAGAGCTCCTTATCTCTGATTCTACTGTGCATGTCCACATTCCTTCTTCCATATTCTTTCACTTTCTTCTAACTTTTTTTGTTCGCCTGCCAAGAGGTACGGCAGGAATGCTGCCAAGGTGTAATCATTAGCTAGTAAGACTGTTTTTACTTCTTTATAATAAAATGTGTTTATTAGAATATATCTCGGTTTTATTTTCTTAAAGTATACTTCAAGGAAAGGTCACGATCCATTCTCTAATCAAGGTGCAATTACCCAAAAGCAGAATGGGATTAATTGCCACCCTGACACCCAACTTCTCTTTTCTCAGTCAGAATTTTTTTTTTAAAAAAAGCTTTTTCTTTCGCTTCCCTCACCGCCAAATTACCAAATTATGAATACACCGCCGCTTTCACTCCTCGCTGTCAGCTGATTTTTTTCCCACCCTCTTTGTTTTACAGGAGGATTTGAAGGAAAAATCTTTTTCC
Organism: Pituophis catenifer annectens; assembly: GCF_029215685.1. NCBI lineage: Eukaryota > Metazoa > Chordata > Lepidosauria > Squamata > Colubridae > Pituophis > Pituophis catenifer. The sequence continues at coordinate 32,388,308 of NW_027256885.1, read as the reverse complement.
AAAAATCCAAGAAATCAAATTCTCTCTCACCTCGATGTCACATGTTGTCTCCTTTCTTCCTCTCCCATTGCAGCCACCCCAGCTTCCTAGCAACTTCTGTGGGCACTTTCTCTACTGTCTGGTTTAAGGAACTTCTTCTAGTCCAGCCAGGGAGTTTGCAAACTCCCTGTGGTGGACAGTCCATGCTCCTCTTGTTTGTCGTTCCTACAAGATGACTTAGGTCACTTAGGACCCCCGGACAATGAAGATATCGATGGGTCTTCAAGAGACCTCAAAGAGCCTGTCGTACCACTGTGATGAATCACACCCAGAGAAGCAGGCAGCGTTGGTTTTTCTTGACGCCCAAAAGGCCTTCGATAACCAAAATTGGGAATTTATGATTGAACAACTACAAAATATGCAAATTGGGGAAAAATTTGGGAAAATTATAGCAGAAATCTATACCAAGCAATCAGCAAGGATAATTATGAATGATGACATAACAGACAAATTTAATATAACAAAAGGAGTCAGACAAGGCTGTCCACTTTCCCCCTTACTATATATTCTATCATTGGAAATCCTGTTGAAAAAAATTAGAGAAGACCAAGGAATTGAAGGTTTAAGGATCAATAGAGAAGAATACAAAGTTCAGGCCTTTGCTGATGACTTAGTGTTTTTGACAGAAAATCCTATGGAATCTATACCTAATTTGTTTCAAAAAATAGAAGAATTTGGAGAAGTGGCCGGACTAAAAATCAATAAAAGTAAATCGAAGCTAATTGTTAAAAACCTTACGGAAATCCAAACAAAAGATTTGACAGATAATATACAAATTCAAACAACAACAAAAATAAAATATCTAGGAATCTGTTTATCTACAAGAACATCAACAATTAAAGAAAACAATTATGATAAATTACTAGAACAAACAAAGAAAGACTTAGAAAAATGGAAAAATTTACACATTTCATTCCTAGGAAGAATTTTGGCCATTAAAATGATTATATTACCTAAATTTTTATATTTGTTTCAGGTCACTCCAATTAAAATAGACAAACCGTTTTTTGAAAAGCTGAACAAAATAACATCTAAATTTATATGGCAAGGGAAAAGGCCACGAATAAAATTTAAACTGCTTCAGGATACAAAAGATAGAGGAGGAGCTGCACTCCCTGATTGGGAGATATACTACCAAGCAGCAGTACTATCGTGGGTTAAAGATTGGATAGAATTAAAGGACTCTAGAATTTTAACAATTGAGGGACACGAACTTCAATCTGGCTGGCATTCTTTTATGTGGGATGAGAAATACAAAACACATTCATATTTTAAAACACACACAATAAGGAATTCATTATTACAAATTTGGCTTAAAATTAAAAAACAACATTATATGAAGATACCAAATTGGCTAGCACCGGCAGAATCAATTAGGCACCCAAATTTAACAGATAAGACAAAAATAATTAGATATAAATATATAATTGATTATCAAGGCAAATTAAAGACAAAACAACAATTGGAGACAGATTTACACAGAGGAATAGACTGGTGGACTTACACTCAAATACAATCCAAATACAGAGAACATATAAAAACATATGAAATTTATAATCAAAAACAAGAAATAGATAAAATTATATTAGATTCAGAAAATAAATTAATTAGTAGAATTTATAAATTTCTTTTACGCTATAAATTGGAAGAAGAGACAGTCAAAGAAACGATGATTAAGTGGGCTCAAAATATCAAACACACAATACCTTTGGAAAAATGGGAAAAGTTCTGGCAGGTAAATCTAAAGTTAACGATGGCAACGGCGTACAAGGAAAACCAACTGAAAATGTTTTATTGGTGGCATATGTCTCCAACCAGATTGGCAAAAATACAACCTAAAAATAGCCCAATTTGTTGGAAGTGCAAAAAGGCGCAAGGGACTTTCTATCATTTATGGTGGACGTGCCCGGCAGCAAAGAAATTTTGGTCTAACATCAAAAAATGGTTGGAACAAATAACAAAAACACAGATTGAAAAAGAACCAGAAACATTTTTATTAGGAATCTTTAACAAATCATACCCTAAGGATATTAAATATCTTACAATTCACATATTAACTGCTGCAAGAATAACTTACGCAAGAAATTGGAAACAAGAACAAATACCAAGTGAAACAGAAGTAATAGGGAAAATTTTAGAATGCGCTGAAATGGATAGGTTAACCAAAGAATTACAAGAAAGAGAAGAATCAGACTATTATAAAATATGGAATAATTGGTATAATTGGTTAAAAATCAGAAATATACAAAAAATATAGGGGATATATTACCGATTGATATATATATATATATATATATATATATATATATATATATATATATATATATATATATATAATAAAAATATTATTAGATTAAAGAGAGGTGAAGGAATATATTATAAGTAGAATTGTAGAACGTCACTCTGAAAAAATGCTTAAGAAGAAATTACACTCTTTATGTGTATATGTTGTATAAATGTTCGTTGTGTATATGTTACGTATGTCTTTTTTAATATTTATATTCAATAAAAACTATTAAAAAAAAAAAAAGATGACTTAGGTCACTTAGGACCCCCGGACAATGAAGATATCGATGGGTCTTCAAGAGACCTCAAAGAGCCTGTCGTACCACTGTGATGCTGGCCACGCTCTCCTCTAATTTCTTCTGGATCTTGACTTTTGCTTGGCCAAATGATGCTATCTTCACCTCTCCGATTCTTAGAGTACCCACCTTCACTTTTGATTCTAGCTCTCATTACCTGTAATTCACTATAATTTCTCTAAATCAAGGAGATTTTGGAACATTCACATCCGTAAATTCAAATTTGTAAGATCTCCGACCTCCGGGTGTTTCGCTGCGCATTGAAGACCCTGTTGTTCCGCCAGGCCGGACTATCAACACAATAGTTTTAAATTGGGGTATTTAAATTTATTGGGGTTTTAAATTTGAGCCACTTTATTTAATTATTTTAAATTTTATATTGTTGTTTTGTCTGTGTTTTTAAATGGGCTGTACACTGCCCTGAGTCCTTCGGGAGAAGGGCGGTATAGAAATAAAATTATTATTATTATTATTATTATTATTATTATTATTATTATTATTATTATCCAACATTTATTATTTAAAAGTAAAATCCATACAGAAATAGAATTTTAGGAAGGAAAATGCATGCCTTGTAATAAACCCTGCATTCACTTCTTGATAGGTTCAGCCGCTTTCTGTATGCAATGCTATCCAGGATACAGAAAGGTGAAAATAGAAGGGAAGCCATTTTGCTGTCATGATTGCCTTCCATGTGCAAAAGGGAAAATTTCAAACCAGATGGGTAAGAGTGGTCCTGCGCAAGACTATTCAGTCTTCTTAAACATGGTTCAAAATGCTAATATTTAAACTACAAATAGCTTCTATTCAATGATATTACTTTATAAATAACAAAAGTGAAAGAATATTTCAGGGAATCCAAAAATCAACTTCCAATCTCATTTCTCCTTGATTGTTCCCAACTATGGCTTCTAATTGATGCTAAATTTTTGTTTTCCAAGATAAAGGAACTTGTGTTAACTGGGATGCAGTTGCTGAATTTAGGAGTTTAATTCCATTAAATAATAATATACCATATAGTATACATTTTCCTCCTCCTAGTGTAACCATTTTTTTTGCTTTTCAATTTTTTCTCCAAAAAAGGTCTGAATGATAAAATATTCCAATCATGGAGAATATCTGCAGGTCAGGGTTGAAATAGGAGTCACTGGGAGTTTCTAAACTTGGTTGTTTTCTTGGAGAGATTTCATTACCCAAACTCACTAACATCAGTGTTAGTCTAGGACTAACACTGATGATGTTGCCTATTTTGCAAAATGAAACATCTGGAAGAAAACAACCAAGCTCCACCTCTTGCACGTGTCCCATAGGTTTGCCATCATGGCCCTAGACCATCAATCTAAAGGCCATTTCTAACCTGGGACCTGCCGCTTCATCCTAGCACAGGATTGCAGAGTGCATGACCTGCAGATGTTTTTATGTCAGTGATAGATGTTAAGGTTCAATCTGAATCAGAAGTTGACAAAGTTTGAAAAATAGCCCTTAATATTTTTGTTCATGTCTTATTTCTGTTCAAGCATGTGCTTGAGGAAGAAAATCTAGGTAATTTCACTCACTGAAATTAACTGGGAGCAAGAAATAAGAGATGCGCTCAATTTATGTTACAGCATTTCTGTCACTCCCAGTTACCATTGTTAGAACAATCCTGTGAAGTGACAGCATTCTGTGGTCTTGTGATTTCCATTTGTAACTTCCCACTCACTTTCCCATTGATTTTTCTTCTCAAAGGTTGCAGATGACAATTGGATGATTGTGGGACACTGCAGGGTGTAACTTGGCATAGAGCATGGTTACCTAAGGAACCGTTTTCATCCGATTGCCTCTCCTTGTCAGCATTCGAGAACAACCTAACTCCAATTAAAAACTCCAAAACAGGCATTTTCTCAAAGTTCCTATTTATTAGAGTAGGTATACTGGCACATCTGGGAAAATCTGTGAGTTCCGGTTTTTCCCTTCTGTATCAACTCACATGATTAGAATGGACAGCATTGTGTTATGCTGCTTTGCCACTTTTTTCCTGGGGTACATTCCATTCAGTGGTGATTTGGGGAGAGATCCTGCCCTGGGCTCCTGTTATGTGGTGTTCTGCTGTATTCTTACTGTTTTGGTTCCTCCTCAATATCTAGATGAGTCTGCTATGGAGGTGCATTTATTGAAGAGGTTAGATAAAGGAAGAAAGGAAGGAAGGAAGGATTTAATATTTATAAATAAGTGAACTCCCTAAAGTTATTTCACAATTAAAGAGGAAGGACTGCTCTGAATGATTTCCTATTTCCCATTTTTGTGATCAAAAAGATAAATATGAGCCATAGTGGCGCAGTGGTTAGAATGCTGTACTGCAAGCTAATTCACTGCTCACTCCAGGAGTTTATAAGGTCAAGAAGTCTGCAACTCTATACTTTGAGGAAACAGAAGATCCCAGTTTAGGAATGATGACAACATTGACAATCTAGACCATATTAAGTCTCCAGGTTAACAAATTACTTGAAAATTATCTGCCAATTCAGAAGAACAAAGGAAAAGAAATTGTGAGTTTTGGCTCTTCAAAATATAATGCTGTAGGTAATCAAAATTCGTAGGATTTCTGTCAGCACAAAGATCTTAAACCAATCATGTTATTTAAGAAAAACTTTATCTGCCCCTCTTAGTAGCAATTGTCTTCAAGGGAATGAGAGTTAGTGTCGCTTGATAGAACATGTTAGGCATTTCCTAACATGAGACTGGAATTCTCCTCCTTACTATGTGTCAGATATATTTGATAAAAGATGGTGTACATATGTTTACATTTCTTGTACAGATTCCAAATTCAACAAGCTCCAGCATGTAACAATACCTGAAAGTTGTGCTCTAATAGGGAGAAACTTAAAATGAATAATGAGCAGATTAAACTCCATATTCAGATTTATTTCTTTATTAAACGTCCCTTTGTGTTTAAATCAGGTCTTAAAATAATGATGTAACATTTGGGGGAAAATATGCAGCCCAGTAATCCAGTTGCAGAAGCCAAAATGGAGAAAATCTCCACAGCCACCATATATTTGCCCTTTGTACTCAAGTAGGTTGGAACAAATGATATCCAGACACTACAGAAGACCAACATGCTAAAGGTGATAAATTTGGCTTCATTAAAGCTGTCAGGTAACTTCCTGGCAAAAAAGGCCACTGTGAAGCTAATAGAAGCCAAGAACCCCATAAAGCCAAGGACAAGGTAAAACATTGTGGCTGAACCTTCATTACATTTCAGAACAATTTCTTCAGCCATGGCATGCATGTCAGAATCTGGGAATGGGGGAGAAATTGCCAGCCACACTAAACAGATCAAGAGTTGAGTCAAGGAGCAAGAAAGGACAATAGAAATAGCCATCCTTTTCCCCACCCATTTCCGCATTTTGGAGCCAGGCTTAGTAGCCATGAAAGCAAGAACAACTATGGTTGTTTTACCCAAAATACAAGAAAGGGCTATGGAGAAAATGATGCCAAAAGCAGTTTGTCGCATGAGACATTTCACTTGGTCAGGTTGCCCAATGAAGAGGAAAGCACAAAGGAAGGAGAGGAGAAGGGCAATGAGAAGGGTATAAGTGAGGTTCCTGTTGTTGGCTTTGACAATGGGGGTGTCCTGCTTTTTAATGAAGATTCCCAGCACCGCAATGGTGATGACAGAAAAGAAAAGACTAACAGTGATCAAGGTGAGTCCCAGTGGCTCATTGTAAGACAAGAAGGTTATTTCTTTTAGAATGCAAAGAGTTTGAGCCTTGTTTGGATATCGATCTTCTGGACATTGGAAGCAATCAACTGCATCTGGAAAAAGAAAACATCATGGCCAATTTCAAGAAATACTCAGATAGTGGGACTGAGAGTTAATTAACTGGGTTTATTTATTTATTTAGAAAATGTATATGGCTGCCCATTCATCCTCAGTGACTCTGGGCAGCTTATAGACAATCAAAAGTCTAATATAAATGAATTAAAAACAGTAACCCACATACCTTGGTGACAACACACATCAAATGAGCCTCTTGAAGGGCTCCATCCTAGTCTGGGTTCCCCAGGTCTGTTGGCAGAACCATGTTTTAAGGGACTTTCAAATGAGTGTCAAACTGGGGGCCAGTCTCATCTCTGTGGGGATGATCTTTCAATGGGAGGGGGCCATCACGGAGAAGGCCCTTTTTCTCGTTCCCACCAGATATACTTTCTTAGTACCTGGATACATTTAATTAAATAATGCCTGTTTATTTTTAGTGCCTTTTTGTAAATATGCCAGATCTTCCGAGATTTATTTATTGCTTGATTGCATGGACTCTCTTATTGTAAAATCTAATAATGAATTGAATAACAATATTTTTATCATTAAGGTATTTCCTAAACAAAGTGAAAAAACATGTTTAGTTTTTGGAGGAAGGGAGAAATATATATTTCATGGTATTTTATTTTAGGAATTAAGCTCCTAAAATCAGCAGACGGATCCCAGTTTTATCTTTTTCCACTTTTACACACACATATCAACACAAGGCCTGTCGTCTTAAAAAATAGGCATTAATCAGAAGTCATAATTTGGGGGAAAAAATTAGAACAAACCAAATTGGATATTTATTTGTGGATGCTCTGAAATATCTTTTCACTTTTAGTATTTATGTAGCAATATCATTGACTTTATCACCAGATTAGACAATTACAGGAGGTTTTAAATATTAGCATTTTGAATTACTGTAAAGAAGACTGAATAACTTAGTTTTGCACAAGACAACTCTTACCCATCTGGTTTGAAATTTTCCCTTTTGCACATGGAAGGCAATTGTAACAGCAAAATGGCTTCTCTTCTATTTTCATCTTCCTGTAGCCTGGACAACAAGTGTCATTGCACAAAGAAAGAGGTTGAATCTATCAAGAAATGAAAGCAACATTTACTATAACTTGTTACTACAACATCCATCCATCCATCCATCCACCCAGCCAGCCAGCCAGCCAGCCAGCCAGCCAGCCAGCCAGCCACCAACCAACCATCCAACCATGCAACCAGGACATGTATTCAGACTTTCATTATTCCTTGATTGATTCATTTTGTTTTAAAGCATCATTTCATCATTCTACTCCTGAATTCTACCTACCCATTGTTCCTTCATCTTTGCAGTTTTCAACCTGACAACTTGAAGGACAAGATCAATTCAAATTTATAATGTCAAAAGCAAGAAGGGAAGGGAAACAACGTACAGATAGTCCTCAACTTACAACGGTTCATTCAAAAAATTTTATTTAGGTGTGGAATTTAATAATAAATTTAGGGTATGGGTGTCCCAATATCTCTTTGTTTAAAAGCAATTACAGTCAATGAATGGAGGGAAGGTGAGTTAGAATCAAACCCAAAGGCAGAAAAACTAAGAATTGGGCACAGGAAGATAGCATCATTTGGCTAGGAGAAAGTCAAGATCCAGAAGAGCTATTCCTCATGCATCCATTAGCTGGAAATAGAGATGAATATTTTCCCCCTAACTTTCAATATCTTTCTCTTCTTTGGCCACAGCACTGATCAGGTGTTCTATCTGAACCAGGGTTAATATGATCATTGACATGGAATTCCCCATTTCTTTTTTCCCATCCATGCCAGTCAATAAGCACTTTCTTTTGTCTTCAAAATACTGATGAAAAAAAAAAAACAATTTTATAATTCTTCATTCCATTTGGGCCACCAAAGGGAACTTCACAGAATCTCCACCCACCCACCAACCCATCCAACCATCCAACCATCCAACCAACCATGCAACCAGTACAGTTTTGATTTCTGTATTCAGCATTTCATTATTCCTTGATTGATTCATTTTGTTTTAAAGCATCATTTCATCATTCTACTCCTGAATGCTACCTACCCATTGTTTCTTCATCTTTGCAGTTTTCAACCTGACAACTTGAAGGATAAGATTGGTTCAAATTTATAATGTCAAAAGCAAGAAGGGAAGGAAAACAATGTACAGATAATCCTCAACTTACAATGGTTCATTTAATGGCCATTCAAAGTTACAATGGCACTGAAAAAAGAGACTTATGACCATTTTTCACAGTTACAACCTTTGTAGCATCCCATGACCATGTGATAAAAATGTAGATGCTTGGCCACTGGTTTGTACTTATGACCATTGCTGTGTCCCAAGGTCATGTGATCACCTTTTGCAATCTTTTGACAAGCAAAGTCAAAGGGGAAGCCAGATTCGCTTAACAGCCAAGTTACTAACTTATCAATTGCTGTGATACACTTAATGACTCTGGCAAGGAAGGTCATAAAATGGGGCAAAAGTCACTTAACAAATGTCTCACCTAACCACAGAAATTTTGGGCTCAATTGTGGTCATAAATCGAGGACTACTTGTCCACAGGTTGAAATCTTAGCAGGAAATACCTGGTTAAAGATGGCAGGCCAGATGATGTCTTGTGCAAAAATGGTAAACCGCTTATCTGGAGAAGCTGATGGGTCAATTTTTCCAACTTTGACTTTAGCAAAGGTCTCATTTGGGAATGTGACCCAGTTGATAATGTCAAATCCCATCTCTAGATCCCCATTTTCATTAAAGGAAATTTTCTCTCCTGCAGTGTTATTAAATGAGATGGTTCTCAAATAGTGATGGAGCTAAACAGAAGCAAAGAGTGACAATTAGTGGAAAAAGAAAGAAACAGAAAAAAGAAAAGAATGAAAACAGAAAGAAAGAGAAAAGAGAGAAAGAGAGGGAGGAAAGAAAGAAAGAGAGGGGGAAAGAAAGATAGAAAGAGAGAGAGAGAGAGAGAGAGAGAGAAAGCGAGAGAGAGAAAGCGAGAGAGAAAGAAAAAAGAAAAAGAAAGAAAGAAAGAAAGAAAGAGCAAGAGAGAGAGAGAGAGAGAGAGAGAAAGAGAAAGAGAAAGAAAGAAATTTTGTATTCAGTTCAGGATATTGATTTCATGGGATGTGCTTCATTAATATAATTATTGTTCCTCCACCCCATCCATATTTCTTCTCTGCCACAGACATTTTGAACTTCTGCCAATCATGCCAGTACTGCTGCATCTCAACGTTTCTTTCCTATTGTAGCATCTTCATCTACTCACAATCACAAAAGTTTTTCTAAGTCACTAAATGATAGGGAAAATGTTTTGGCAGGAGACTGAAAATAATCACTAATGCAGTCAAAGAGAAGACTCCACTGTTCTCATTGACTGCATTACCTAACAGCTCATTGCATCAGACAGAAGAGCAGTGGGAGATGTTCATTCATTTTTTTTACCTGCCATGTTTTTTGAGTCAACAAAGTTTCTCTCCCAACTTCTGTCCTTGCTCTGTGTTTGGACTTGGGGGAAAGCATGGCTTGTAAAGCATGTGCCACACCATAGACTGCATTGTAGATGCTGTAACTCTGTCCAGTCAGGATGGTGTCAAACACAGACCAAGGTAGATTCTCCAACTTCTCTTCTCCAGTGCACATCGTTCCAGTGTCTTCATCTAAATTATCTTCAGAAAAAGAGCATTCAAAAGCCTCTTTCCAAAACACTCTCATTAAATGGTCTTCCGCTTCAGAAGTTGGGTTTCTCATCTGAAGGAATTTATCGAATCCAGAAATCTCCTTGGAAGAAACTGCAAAAGTTATAACACCATGGAAAAAGTCCATACCCCTGGTTTTTTGAAAGGGAAGGGATGTAAACTCCATCTGGGCTGGCATTATCCAAACTTTATCTTTTCTTTTGACAGGGATATCTTCAAATTCTGTATAATAGGGCAACATTCTAAAAATGACAGTGACCTGGTTTTCACAATAGAGGATAATGACATTGGCAGTGCTCTTCATGATAATAGTGTACATTTTATCAAAGTCTTTAAATGCTCCTTCAATATCATTAGAAAATGTTTCCTTGGCTATCTCTTCCATGAAGTCAAAGCAGATACCTTTCTGGGAATATAAAGGAATAGCATTTTGTATGAATCTCTCTCCACTCCTATCAGGTTGGGAAATCAGTCCAATCCATATCCACCTAAAATACAATAGCAACTGGAGAATACCCATGATCTGTTGGTCAACATTTGGGAAAAAACGATGAGAGAAAACACCTTGTATCTTGCCATCTATCAATGGGGAAGATCCGTATGTGAGCTAGACATAGGAGAAAAAAGGACCATGGTTTCCCAACTTGAAATATTTTTTTTAAAAAAAATATGTGCTTAATTTACGGTCTTTGTTACAAATATTAATATAAGTGTAATCATGTTCAGAAACAATTTCAGAAATTATTGTACTAGAAACACAAATTTGGAGCCCTCAGAAATGCATTAATTCAAGTAATGTTATATGGAAAATTGACTACAAATTTTAAGGATTAAATATGATTGGTCCTGATTAAGGAAGGAAACCCATCCCCACATTTCCCTAGTCTTTTCCTCATAGGAAATGGAAAGAAAATGGGATCAATGAAGTCATGATGGTATGAAGATAAAATTGGATGAGCAATGTAAGAACATGGTTTTGCTTTAATATGCACCATAACCCTCCTCTAGATTTGCATAGTTCATATCTCATAATTTTTATTCTTTATTGGCCAAGTGTGATTGAACACGGAAGGAATTTGTCTCGGATGCATACGCTCTCAATGTACATACAAACATCAAACAATGTCATAAATCATAAGATACAATCATAAGATATAAACAAGTGATAAATCATAAGATACCAATAGAAGAAGGTAGTAGGAAAGATGAGAGGATGAGAAAGATGAGAAAGATCATAGTAATACAGCCCTACTACATGGATAACTATCTTTACATATAAACAATGTTGTGGGCATTAGGTGTTTAGCAGAGAGATGGCAATAAGGAAAAGGCTATGTTTGGTTGTTTTGGCAGGCAGTGTCCTATAGCGGTGTCCTGAGGGGAGAAGTTGAAACAGTTTATGTCCAGAATACGAGGGGTCTGTAGATAGTTTCTCAGCCCATCCTCCTGACCCGTGCAATATACAAGTCCTCAATCAGAGGTAAAATCCAGCAGGTTCTGACAGGTTCTGGAGAACCGGTAGCAAAAATTTTGAGTAGTTCAGTGAACCAACAAACACCACTTATGGCTGGCCCCAGAGTGGGGTGGGAAAGGAGATTTTGCAATATCCTTCCACCAGAAGTGGGGAGGGAATTAATTAATTAATTAATTAATTAATTAATTAATTAATTAATTTGTTCAATTTATATGCCGCCCTCCTCCAAAGACTCAGGGCGGCTTACAATGCACTTATAGCAATAGCCTTCATACTTTTATATATACCTGCTTATTAGGGCTTTTGCCCCCACCCCCATAAGCAGTGTTTCTACAAAGTCAGCTTATTGCCCCCACAATCCAGATCCTCAATTAACCTACCTCGTGTCAGGGTGGCAATTAATCCCGTTCCCCTTTGGGGTAATTGCACTTAATTAGAGATGGACTGTGGCTTTTCCTTGAAGTATACTTTAAGAGAAAATAAACTGGGATATATTCTAAGAAACACATTTTATTATAAAGAAATAAAAACAATCTTACTAGCTATTAATTACATCTTGGTAGCGTTTCTGCCTTACCTCTTGGCAGGCGAACAAAGAAGTTAGAAGAGAGAAAAAGAATGTGGACATGCGCAGTAGCTTAGAGATAAGGTGCTCAGCATCTACCGTAAGTCTTAGAATTCAAGCACAGCTGGCAAACACAAAAACGCAGTGACAATCTCTTCTTTGCCAGTTGAGCAGACATCAGTCAAGTCACATCAGGCAAGACACATCTTCTTACGCAGATACTCGTGCTGAGCTGCTGGAAGTGGTTTGTTGAGTATATCAGCAATTTGATCATGTGTAGACACATACTGCAATTTAACAAAACCTTGTTTAACTAATTGTTTTATGTTTTGATAACGGATGTCAATGTGTCTGGACCTAGAACCTGTGAAATGTGATTCAGAAATATAAACCACTGATTCATTGTCTTCCATCACGGTGATCGGTCGGATCGGACGTGTCCAGATATCTGTGACCAAAGCATCAAACCATGTTAGAGAATTACATGCATCTGAAACACAAGCATATTCAGCTTCAGTAGATGAACAAGAAACAAAATTCTGTTTACGCACTTGCCAGTTTAAGAACATCATATAACCTGAAGTACTTTTACGAATTTTCTTGTCACTAGCCCAATCAGAATCTGCATAACAACATAATTCTGCATAATCAGTATGTGTTGGTTCTAACAATAACTTCATATGTTTAGTGTGTTTTAGGTATTTCAATAATTTCTTAACGCATGTCCAATAAAACTGTTTTGCCTTACCTACGTGTCGAGACAAGAGATTAACACTAAGTGCAATGTCGGGTCTGGTCCAACTACTAATGTACAACAGTGACCCAATAACTGAATGATAAAGTGTTTGATCCTCGAACTCAGGACTTGGTTCATGTGTCAAGTTGTGAAAATCTGTTTGCATGGGTATGGGTGCTGTGTTAGCATCCTTCATGTTGCAATGATGCAAAATTTGTTCAATTTTATCCTCTTGTGAAAGACTAAACCCCTTCTGTGTTTTGTTAATCTGAACACCTAAATAAGTGCTAACATGCTTAAAGTTTTCAATGTGAAATATCTTTGCAAAGCTTTAGCAAAAATTTCATTCATTTGCTTATTTGGACCAATATAAACAATATCATCAACATAAACAAGAACTATTTCATATGTATTGTTAGATCTTTTTGTGAACACACACTCATCAGTTTCGGACTTAATAAAGCCCATTGAATTTAGTTTGTCAGTAAGACATAAGTACCACATTAAATCAGACTGTTTCAAACCATAAAGACTTTTTTGTAGAAACCAGGTATCCCCTTCTTGCTGTCGGAACCCTGGAGGACCTCTTATGTAGATCTCCTCATCCAGGTCAGCATGTAGATAAGCTGTGTCAACGTCAAACTGGAAAGCTTCTAAACCAAGGACAGTTGCAGTTGCTAAAGCAATTTTTACACTTTCAGTCCGGACTGTCGGTGAGTAGGTATTTGTGTAGTCCTCAGGATAACGTTGAGCAAAACCCTGAGCTACAAGTCTGGCCTTGTACAGTGACTCACCATTTGACTTCTTTTTGATTCTGTAGACCCATCAAGTGCCAATGACCCTTTTGTTTGCTGGCTGCAGCTGTAAACACCTTAAGTTTCTTTAGACTGTCCATTTCAGCCTGCATTGCCTCATACCACTTCTCTTGCTCTGAATCAGGAAGATGTTTGATTTGTGTGAACGTATCAGGTGGAAGCGTAACATTGCAAATCAATGGCAAGGGTGTTTTTGTCAGTTGCCACGAATATTGCTGTGGAGGGATCCCCTTTGTGGCCCTCTTGGAACGTCTCAGAACAACAGTCCATTCTTCTTCTGCTTCGTCCTCGTCCTCACATTCGTCGCTAGCATCAGCATTAGTGGCTTGCGAAGACGGAACATCAGATTGAGAAGAACCAGTGGCTGGAACCTTTGCCTGTAGATCTTGATTATCAGACTGCGCAGCATCAGCAGTATCATCTCTAGGAAAATAAACTCCAGGATCCTTGGAATGAATCCTGGACCAGTCAGCATCTTCCTCAAAATTGGCTGATTGGGAAATCACAATTACATGTCTGAAGTCAATAAATTAGCTCCATTTTGAGTTATCATCAATGCCCATAAATCTCAGTCTCTTTGCTGCTGGACCTCCTTTCCTTCTTTGAGCTAAGGGAATATTCACCATAGTGTATGAACCAAAAATATGGAGGTTTTTGAGATCGGGCTTGTAGCCATACCACATGACTCTGATTTATTACACTGCTCCAAGTACGGTTGACAATGTAATTTGCATATTTGATAGCTTCACCCCAGTATGGCATACTAAAGTTGGCGTCTTCTAGGAGACAACACATCATGGTTTGCAGTACCCCTTGTCATCTTTCTACGACTCCGTTCTGAGCCGGTGTGTAAGGAGCCGACGTCTGATGAAGAATTCCATTCTTATGCATCCAGTCCTGGAAACGCTGAGACATGAATTCAGCACCATGATCATTCTGGATTCTGGTGATGTGAACTTGGTGTTGGAGCAGCAAAGTTTGCTTTTGCGCATGCCCCAAGATGGCGACGCCCGTCTAGATCGCGTCTAGAGATGGGCGGCTCGTGGACTGGCAGGGGTCTTCTGGGGCTGCCATGAACATCGGCAACCCCGTTTCCAGTTTGAGGACTCTCTCCCCAGCCTGATGAGGGCTTTTTCGCCCTCCGGAACCTCGTGGCTGGGGAGAAGTGAGCGGAAGACGGCGCGGGTGTAAGAACGCCGAGGCTGAACGCTGACAGCCCGGCTGCATTGGCTCCGCCGTTTTTCTCCCTGTTTGACCGAGGAGGCGGCTGCTAGAGTGGTGGCGGCGGCGGCGGCGGTGGTGATGCCCCTTTATCCAGCGAGCTCCCCCCTGACCCTGGATGCCCCTGGGGGTTTCTTTTGGATGTTCCGGGGGCGCTGGGGAACGCTGGGAGCTCGGGTGTGGCCAGCGCCAAGGACGACGCTATGGTAATGGCGGCTGCTGCGTGGCAACCAGGTCGAGGGCGGTGGTGCTGGAGAGCTGGAGAGTTGTTGGCGTTGGAGGAGAGGAGAGGAACATCAAGCCTCGACATTGAAATGGGGGAGTTGAACCTCATTGTGCTCAGGGGTTGAAGGATACATGGCTGATGTTAAGGGTTGTGTGGAAAGACCTGGGGTTGGAGAGGCTGGTGGACAGCTCAAGTATTGGGTCGCTATGGATGGCCTCCCCCCCTCCCTTTTTAGGCCCTGTTATCGGCCTATCGGCCAATGTGGACTTTCTTCCCCAGAGCTTGGGACCTGGCTCTGTCTTTCGTCCTGTCTCCTGGCTGTATGGAGGACAAGGCAGTTATGGGAGGATGGATGGAGCCAGTTCCAGACTACATTCGCCGCAGACGGGACTCATCTTTTCAGGGCCAGGAACGCCAAACCACCGTGAGAGGGTGGTTTTGGACTTTTTCTGACTTTTTCCATCTTGCCTGATTAGGATGGCCAACCACCGTGAGAGGGTGGTTGGATAGTTCCCCTCAACTGGACTGAACGTGAGGACTCCTACCCATTACCGTGAGAGGGTAATGGTGACTCTTCCGATTATCTTAGTCTTGCTTCCTGGACATTTGAAACCATCATTATCGACCCCTAGGCCATGTCTAGGCCAAACTTGTATTATCACTCTAGTGTTAAAATGTATTCTAGGGCAAAGCTTCTTGTGCTGCGAGATTCCCCCCTCTCGCAGGCCTGGCCCTCTATGTTATCGAGGGCCCACCTTAATGACGGATCTTGGGACCCCGAGAGGTGGCATGTCGCAAAAAGGGGATTGAGGGGTTTTTTAAAGACTTTTTTAATTAGACTTTTAAGGGGTTCTGAGGGTGGGGGAGGTTATGTGGGTTTGGGGGAAAACCCACAGGGGTTGGAGACCAGTCCGGCTGCTATTAATGGTGCCATAGGGGGTACGGACTCTGGGGGAAAGGGGACTGTTAGAATGCCCTCTAGTGAGGGCTTCTCTATTAACACGCTGAGTGGGAGGGGCAGGTATGGCGGGAGCAGGGGGCCATATCATGTGGTGGGGGCACGTGCTCGCTATCTCCGAGCGATTGCGTGCCCCGGTCCCCTTAGCTCTTCCCGTTCCCCAGGCTGCTTAGAGTCTCAGCGCCCGAGTCTCCGGCTGATGTTATGTAATGCCAGGTCCGTAGTAAATAAAGCCCCCCTCATTTGTGATCTTATTCAGGAGGGGGGAGCGGACCTGGCAGGTATCACGGAGACCTGGTTGGGCCATGAGGGGGGAGTTCCCCTCGTGGAGATGTGCCCATCAGGCTTCCGTGCATTTCTTTTTTTTTTTTTTTTTTTTAATTGTAAGAAGTTATAATAATACAATTTTTTCTCCATCCGGTTACATAGTATGGAAAAAGAAATAAATGCAAATTACATATTGAACATAAATGAGTGATTTTTTCAGCCCAGATACATAGTAGTGCATAGCAGTAAATACAGAAAAAGTGGAGAATTGTGTTCTCATATCATTTAGGTCGTATATTATATATCTATAATAATCTTCTACTATACATTAATGAATACATAAATTTTGTCTCCTACTTATCCGAGTATCCTCTCCTTGCCATCTTATCTTTCCTACCATCCTCTCTACATCTTCTCTTACTATTCCGTTTTACTATTTCTTGTTCTGGTCTCTTCCCTTTTTATTTCAATTTCCTCTTCTCTAGCCACCCGTACCACTTGTCCCATACGCTGTAATAATCCGAATCATCTCTGTCATTAATTTCTAATGTTAATTTGTTCATCTCGGCACACTCCATTATTTTGCCGATTACTTGTTCCTCATTCGGGATTTTTTTCTCTTTCCATTGTTGGGCGAAGGCAATTCTTGCTGCTGTTATTATATGCAATGCCAAATATTTCTTCTTTTTTGTCATTTCCTTCTGAAGAATTCCCAGGAGAAGTATTTTAGGATCTAATTCGAAAGTTTCACCTATTATTTCTGAGAGCCAATTACAAATCGTCTTCCAGTACTTTTTTGCTTGGGAGCACGTCCACCAGCAATGGTAAAAGGAACCTTGCTGGTGTGCACACTTCCAACACCTTGGGTTAGAGTTAGGGAAGATCTTAGCAATTCTAGCCGGTGCTAGATGCCACCTATAAATCATCTTGTACTGGTTTTCCTTATAAGTGGTTGCCTTGGTGAGTTTTATGTTAATGTTCCATAATTGATCCCATTCTTCCAAATTTATATTTTTCCCAATATTTTTTGCCCATGCTAACATTGGGCCTTTAACTACTTCTTCCATCAAATCATATTCTACTAAGTAGTTATATATTTTAGCTAATAATTTTTTATCTGTACCCATCCAGATTTTGTCAAAATCTTTGCTCCCCATTTCTATGCCATATTGTACTTTATCTTTTTTGTGTCTTGATTTTATCTGCGCATATGTCCACCATTCAATACAAATGCCTTGTTCTTTTAATTGTTCTAATGTTTTGAGGTTCCCTGCCTCATCTAGAATTTCTTTGTATTTTACAGTTTTGCCATAGTCCAGAACGTTTGGGTAGATTATCGCCTCCATGGTTGAGAGCCAGCTGGGAATTTTAGTGTAATGTTTCCGTCTTATTTCGTCCCACGTAGATTTTAGTATGTCCCTCAGTTTATGTTTATTGAAATATGTTTTGGTTTTTTTCCCGGTTTCCCATAGATAGGCATGCCAACCCATCTGAAGCTCATGCCCTTCTAATGTTAGAATTCTTTTATTCGCTAACGTCGCCCATTCTTTTAACCATACAAGGATTGCTGCCTTGTGATATGTTTCCCAAATAGGTAATCCTAGCCCTCCCCTATTTTTTTTATCTTGTAAACTCCTGATTGCTATTCTTGGTTTTTTCCCTCCCCATATAAACTTCCTGATAATGGCATTGAGTTCATTGAAAATTTTTTTATCCAATTTGATTGGCGCTGTTTGAAACAAGAACAGCAATTTGGGTAGGATACTCATTTTAATGGTCGCTATCCTCCCGAGGAAGGAAATTTGCAACTTCCCCCACTTCTCCAAATCTTGTTTTATACTTTTTACCAGGGGTATATAATTGTCTTCTTTAAGGGCCGAATACTTTGTTGAGATCCATACTCCCAAATATTTTACTTTTTTCGCAATTTGGATTCCCATAGATTCCTCCAGGACTTCTTTTTGATTTTTCGTCATATTTTTAGTGAGCATTTTAGTTTTAGATTTGTTTAATTTAAGTCCTGCTACTTCTCCATATTTATCAAGTGTTTCCAATATATGTGTACCTGTTTCAACCGGTTCTTCCATGATTAGGACGACGTCATCCGCAAACGCTTGAACTTTATATATTTCCTTCCTTATTTTGAGCCCTTTAATTTGACCGCTCTCTCTAATCTTTTTCAATAGCACTTCTAATGCCAGTATGTACAAAAGTGGTGACATTGGGCATCCCTGTCTTACTCCTTTACTGATCTGAAATGTTTTGGTGAGTTCCCCATTTACTAGAATGTTGGCCCTTTGTTTCTCATAGATCGTCTTTATTGTATTTGTAAAATTTTGTCCAAATCCCATTATGTTCAATTGTTGCTTTATAAACTCCCAATTCAAATTGTCGAAGGCCTTCTGTGCATCTAAAAAGACTAGTGCTACCTCTTTTTCCGGATGTTCCTCATAATATTCTAGCACATCCAGGATCGTCCTAGTGTTATTCCTTATATGCCTCCCTGGGAGGAATCCATTCTGATCACTATGTATTATCTTATTTAGAATTTTTTTTAGTCTTTCCGCTAGTATGTTCATATATATTTTATAATCCGTGTTAAGAAGTGAAATTGGCCGGTAATTCTGTATCAATTTGGTGTTCGATCCCTCTTTTGGTAAAAGTATAATATAGGCCTCTCTCCAGGATTCTGGTATTTTGTTTTTCATTAGGGCCTCATTAAAAATTTGTAGCATTCTTGGGAGTAGGATATCTTCTAATTCTAAATTTTTGTATAGTTCCCCTGGGAATCCATCCGGGCCCGGGGATTTGTTCTTTTTCAATTTGGCAATTGCAGTCTTTACCTCTGTTAGTGTAATCTCTTTATTTAATATTTCTTTTTCCTCCTCTCCAATCTGTGGCATTCCCTCCTCCAATAAATATTGTTTTACTTTCTCTTTGGATATATCCTCTTCCTTATATAAAGACGCATAAAAATTGTATGCTATCTCCAATTTTTTTTCTTCCTTAGTTGTGGTATGACCTTCGGTGTCTTCAAGTTGAAAAATGATTCCTTTCTCTTTCTCCTTTTTAATTCTGTAAGATAACCACCTTCCTGGCTTGTTGGCATTCTCGAAGTAATATTGTTTTGTTCTCTTAATGTTAAATGCAAGTTTTTCTTGATCCATTATATTTAATTTATGACGAATATTCATCCAATTTGCTTTTATTACTTCATTGTCAGGGTTTATTTGGGCCTCTTTCTCTGCCTTTGCCAGTTCTTCTAGTAATATTCTTAGAGATTCTCTCCTCTCTTTATTTCTGAACGCTCCATAAGATATCATTAGGCCTCTTAAATAGGCCTTCATCGTATCCCAGATTATCCCCGGGTTCGTTGGTTCTTTTTCATTTTCTTCAAAAAAGATTTCTAATTCCCTCTTGACTTTGTCGATATTTTTTTTGTCTCGTAAAAATTGTGTGTTCATTCTCCACCTTGTGTTTTTTCTCTTATATGTACTCTTCCATCTAATTTCCAGTGGATTATGATCTGCCCAGGTGTTAGGTAAAATTTCCACTGACTCAATGTCCATACCCAAGTTCCTGCTTGCCCACATCATGTCTATTCTGGACCATGATTTGTTGGGATTAGAGTAGAAGGTATACTGTCTCTTGTTGGGGTGTAGTGTTCACCAAATATCCACGAGGTTTAATTCATCGACTAAGTCAAAAAAGGTTTTTGGTAGGTTTTTCCTCATTTTCTTTTGACCTCTGGGTCTTTTGTGATCTTTATGCGCATCGACCACTCCATTAAAATCTCCAATGATGCAAACATTATTATTGTCCAATCCTCTTATTATATCTCTTGTTTTACTATAAAACTCTTTCAAATTTTTATTTGGGGCATAGATCGCTACTATTAAAATTGTTGTATTGCCTCTCTCGATTTCGACAATTAGTAATCTCCCTTTGGGGTCTGCATACTTCAATTTCGTCTTCATCTCCTTTCTAATATATAGTACCACCCCTCTCTTTTTCTTCGTAGCTAAAGAGGTATACAGATTTCCCAGTTTTTTATTATCCAAATATTTTATGTGTTCTTGTTTAATATGTACCTCCTGGAGGCATACAATATCAGCATTTTGTATAACTAATTTGTTAAAGAAAATTTTTCTTTTTTTATGATCGTTAAGTCCGTTTACATTAATTGATATAGTTTTCCAGTCGTCCATTCTTTTTACTTTCTGTTGATTTACTTAAATTTGATGTTAGTATTAGCTCGAACTGCTCTTTGGGGCCTTTGTTTCTTTCCTGCTTCTCTTCTTTCTTTCTCTTCCCTTTCTTTCTCGCCTAAGCTCTCTTTCCCCGTCAAAGCCTCTTCTTGGGAGCTTTTCTGGGTGAGTTCTTCTTCTGTAGTGCCAGCTTCCAGTTCCTCTTTACTACTTTGTTCGTCTTCTGACCCTCTCAGATAGTCAAGGAATTCTTGTGCCTCCACCAAGCTGTTTATTTTAATCCTCCTTCCTTGCCAGGTGATCAACATCCCCTCCGGCAAGGTCCATCTAAAAAGTATATTCCTTTTATTTAGCTGTGAGGCCAGAAATCTGTAGTCTCTCCTTTGTTCTCTCACCCTCCTCGGCACTTGCTTCAAGACAATCACCTCTTTTTCCTTGTAGTTAATCGGTTCTTCTTTTACCATTTTATAAAAGATATCCCTCACTTTCTTACGTGCGAACCTTATATGCACCTCTCTGGGTAGATTGTTCCGTCTAGCATAGTTAGTTTGTATTCTATACGCCTCGTCTAGCTCTTTTATTATGTCATTTGAATCCTGTTGGAGCACCTCCGCTATTATTTCGGCCATTACTTGGCCTAAATTTTCGTCCTTGTCCTCTATCACGTTTTGGAAGCGCAAGTAGAAAGAGGCCTTGTCCATTTCCAATTGTATAATCGCTTCCTCCAGATCCCTATTCTGGGCCATTAATTTTTGATCCACTGTTTCTAGGTCTTTCTCTTGTTGTTCGACTTTAGATTCTATCTTACCTATTCTCTGTTCGTTATTTGAAATGGCTTGTTGTATGTCACCTATTTTCTGGTCAATGCCTTGTATGTCTATTTTGATTTCCTGGTGGTTGTTGGTCATTTTTTCTTGCATTAGAAGCATTGTTTCTTGAATCGTTACTAGTGATGCCTGCATCGCTTGCATTGTTGGAATCACTGATGCCTTCTCTGTTTTTGATAGCCCTTCCATCGATTTCTGAGTTGCAGGAGACGACATTGTAATTGTAGGGCTTGAAACGCTAGGAGTTATTTTCTTTCCTGTTTTCGCCACAGTGGATGCAAAACTTGTCATCTCCCTAAGGACCTTCGCCTGTTCTTTGACTATCCTTTCTATATTCCTCCACACTGTCATCCACTAGTTACCTTCCCTTGTTTGGTTAACAATACTGAGGAGGAAAGAGTTTTTGAGGCTATTCCCAATTCACCAGACAGGAGGGGGGAGCGGACCTGGCAGGTATCACGGAGACCTGGTTGGGCCATGAGGGGGGAGTTCCCCTCGTGGAGATGTGCCCATCAGGCTTCCGTGCATTTCATCAGCCGAGAGCTCAGGGCAGGGGCGGGGGGGGTGGCGGTCATTTTAAAAGAAGGTCTTGATCCGAGGGAGACCACTGTACCTCAGATAGCCGGATGTGAGTCCCTTTTTGTGAAGTGGGGTCGTGGGGTGCAGATGGGTCTGTTGATCACGTACCTGGCTCCCTGCCACGTGGCAACGACCCTGCCCGAACTCCTCAATGTTATAGCCGAGGTGGCGGCTGATACCCCCAGACTTGTGGTCATGGGGGATTTCAACCTGCCATCCATCGGTGAGACATCTGAGGTAGCTCGGGAGTTCATGGCTTCCATGACGGCCATGGACCTGACCCAAGTAATTCATGGCCCTACTCATATGGGGGGACACACTCTGGACTTAGTTTTTATCTCTGGTCAGTGGTTGAGTGGCCTTGATATAGGGGATGTAGATATTGAACCCTTGTCATGGTCTGACCACTCGCTCCTTCGACTTGACTTTCTGACCGCCGTACCCCGTCGCAGGGAGGCGGAACCGACCAGGTGGTTCCGCCCCAGGCGCCTGATGGACCCTGATAGGTTCCAGATGGAGCTTGGGCCATTTCCTGAGACTCTAGCTCATGACTCGGCTGATGACCTGGTGGCCGCCTGGGATAGGGCGGCTGCCGGGGCTTTGGACCGGGTCGTGCCTTTGCGGCCTCTGACCCGGCACCGAACTCACTTAGCTCCTTGGTTTTCCGAGGAGCTGAGGGTGATGAAGCGCCGGAAAAGACGCCTAGAGAGCGGTTGGAGGGCCAGTCGTTCCGAGTCTGACTTGACACTGGTAAGGTCTCATATTAAGACCTACCTAGTGGCGATAAAAGCGGCGAAATCTAGCTATTTTGCCGCTCTTATCGCATCATCAGATAACCGCCCAGCCACCCTGTTTAGGGTGACCCGCTCCCTCCTCCATCTGGGAGCACGGGAGGACCCCTTGCAGGGCCGAGCTGAGGATTTTGTACAGTATCTGGATGATAAAATAACTCAGATTCGGGAAGACTTGGCCGCCGACTGGGTTAGTTCAGACGAGATGACTGAGGCAGGCCTTGAGAGTGTTATCTGGGAGGAGTTCGATCCTGTGGCTCCCGAGGACGTGGACAGGATCTTGGGGCGGCTGAACGCAACCACATGTTTATTGGACCCGTGTCCCTCCTGGTTGGTGCTGGCTTCCCGGGAGGTTACACGAGGCTGGCTCCAGGGGATTATTAACGCTTCTTTGAGTGAGGGTGTCCTGCCGGCCGCCTTGAAAGAGGCGGTGGTGAGGCCTCTCCTCAAGAAGCCATCCCTGGATCCGGCTGTTTTGGCTAACTATCGTCCAGTCTCCAACCTTCGCTTTATTGCGAAGGTTGTTGAGAGTGTGGTGGCGCGACAGCTTCCCCAGTACCTGGATGAAGCTGTCTATCTGGATCCGCTCCAGTCTGGCTTCAGACCTGGGTACAGCACGGAAACGGCATTGGTCGCGTTGGTGGATGATCTCTGGAGGGCCCGGGATAGGGATTCTTCCTCTATCCTGGTCCTATTAGACCTCCCAGCGGCTTTTGATACCATCGACCATGGTATCATGTTGCGCCGGCTGGAGGGACTGGGAGTGGGGGGCACCGTTTTGCGGTGGTTCTCCTCCTATCTCTCCGACCGGTCGCAATCCGTGTTGACAGGGGGGCAGCGGTCGACCCCAAGGCGCCTTGTTTGTGGGGTGCCGCAAGGGTCGGTCCTCTCGCCCCTCCTGTTCAACATTTATGTGAAGCCGCTGGGTGAGATCATCCGTGGTTTTGGGGTGGAGTTCCATCAGTACGCTGATGATACTCAGCTGTACATTTCCACCCCAGACCATCCCAATGATGCCTTGGAAGTGATGTCCCAGTGCCTGGAGGCCGTGCGGGTCTGGATGGGGAGAAACAGGCTTCGACTCAACCCTTCCAAGACCGAGTGGCTGTGGCTGCCGGCGTCCCGGTATAGCCAGCTGACGCCATCGCTGGTTATTGGGGGCGAATCATTGGCCCCCACAGAGAGGGCCCGCAACTTGGGTGTCCTCCTGGATGCGCGGCTGTCTTTAGAAGGGCATATGACAGCCGTGGCCAGGGGGGCTTTTTGTCAGGTTCGCCTGATACGCCAGTTGCGCCCCTTTCTGGACCGGGACTCCCTACGCACGGTCACTCAAGCACTCGTCACTTCTCGTCTGGACTACTGTAACGCTCTCTACATGGGGCTCCCCTTGGGGTACACCCGGAGGCTCCAACTGGTGCAGAATGCGGCTGCGCGGGGGATTATGGGAGCGACGGGGCGCTCCCATGTGACTCCTCTCCTGCGCGAGCTGCATTGGCTTCCGGTGGACTTCCGGGTGCGCTTCAAGGTGTTGGTGATCACTTTTAAAGCGCTCCATGGCTTAGGGCCAGGGTACTTACGGGACCGCCTTCTGCCACCAATAGCCTCCCACCGGCCGGTTCGCTCCCACAGAGAGGGCCTCCTCAGGGTGCCGTCGGCCAGACAATGCCGGCTGACGACCCCCAGGAGGAGAGCCTTCTCTGTGGTGGCACCTACCCTATGGAACAATCTACCCCCAGAGATACGAGTGATCTCCGACCTTCGGATTTTTCGTCGGGCCCTAAAAACTCATTTTTTCCAGTTAGCCGGTCTGTCTTGATTTTAGGGTTAGTTTTAAAATTTTAATATTGATTTTAATTGACAAGTTTTAAATTATGGGCCAAATTTATAAATTATTTTAACTTTATTTTTTAACTGTGATGTTTTGTATAGATGTTTTTATCTTGGCTGTTCACCGCCCTGAGTCCGAAAGGAGAAGGGCGGTATAGAAATTTGAATAAATAAATAAATAAAATAAATAAAGTCTTTAAAGATCTGAAAAGTCTCAGATTTTTCTTTCATAGGATATACATATCCATATCTAGAATAATTATCAACAATTGTTAGGAAATATTTTTTACCATATTTTTTAATATTTTAATAATGTTGGCTTAAAAGGACCAACTATGTCAGTGTGAACCAAATCAAAAATACTTGTTGACAGGCATGTAGCGTGTTTGGGAATGGCTGCTGCTTTGGATTTAGCGTTCTTGCAGACAGCACAATCCAAAAACACCTTACACCCCTTTAGATCCAAACCTTTTGCGAACTCCAGCATCTTCCTAAGAACATGCAAACTGGCATGCCCCAATCTTCTATGCCACTTATGGATACACCTGGAATGCAAAGGTTTACCAGTTAGTGAGTTTTCAACATTAACATTTTTATCAGGAACCCCAGGCTTGCTCTGAGCAACCTGTTTCCCAATTTTCTTTTTGTTGGCTTTAGGAGCCTTTGGAGTAGCAACAGGATCTCTCTCTGGAGCATCTCTCTCTGGGCCTGTGCTCTCCTCTTTTGGAGCTTGCATATTTGCCTGTGATTTAGGTTTTGGCTTTAAGTAATAAACACCACCAATTAACATGGTTTCAGCAACAATATCTCCATTTTTAACTATGTAACTTGCTTTTTCAAGGTGGTGAACCTGGAACTTTAATGCCCTAGACAAGTGACTCTGACTAAGCAAATTACTAGTTGCTGTTGGTATGTAATAAACATCAGGAATGAATGTATCGAGCTCTTCAACATAAACAGTTCCTTTTCCTTTGACATGACAAGGATGATTGGAAAAAGACTAAAGTTCACGTAGTTCAGGTTCAGACTCGTGCATCTCTGTGAAAAGTTCCTTTCTGTAGGTAACATGCAATGCTGCACCACTGTCCAAAATCCACAGGAGTCGTCTGTCGTACTCTGGATGAGGTTGTGGATCATTGGTTAAAGCCAATGTGGCGAGTGGAGCTTGTGGATCACGCCAAACCACGACGACCTTGTCTTCCGTCTCTGCCTCTGCCTCCTCTGGAACCTGTTCCTCTGGGCTGGTATGTGACGGGAGCTGGAACTCGTTGAGGACAATCCCGGGTGGCATGTCCCACACGATTACAGATGTAGCATCTTGGCATCCTTGGAACGTAGGCTCTTCCTCGGAAGGGATGCCTCGCTGGAGCTCTTGATGCGAATGGTCCTCACAAATGTGGCATGGCTAACATGAGTGCTTCTTCTTCAGTTAAAAGTCTGCATACATGGTCCACTGTGTGTTGAGCAATAGGCACTTGATTAATCTTTGTAATGGCATCTTTCCATTCATAATTCAATGAATTAATAATAATGCTGATCATTTGAATATCATCAATAAGATAGCCTCTTTTGCCCAATTCTCTTCTGATTCCTTTCAGTTTGGTTAAATGTTCTCCAATATGTTCACCATATTTCAATCTTGAACCATGGAACTCAGACATGAGCAAACATGAAGATTCAATTGAAACAGGCCTGTAGCAATTTTCCAATTGGACCCGAATTTGTTGGGCTGTTGCATCAGGTGGAAAAGTAATCTGCAGTTCAGTATCCACAGACATCAATAATGTTGTGCAAGTTTTAGTCTCTAAGTCTCTTAGAGTCCATGGCTGGGCAGGAGGATTAAAAATCATACAGTGAGTACCTTCTCTACGAAGTAACAATCCAATCTCACTGACCCAGGCCTTATAATTCTGTCCTGACATCTTTAATTTTGACTCACCAGCTAGTGGAACAACAGAAGAGGCCTGTTGAGGAATATGCATTTGGTATATTGGCTGTGCTAGTAAAAATACTTGTTGTGCTTGTTGTGGACCAAAAAATGGCCCTGGTTGTGCTGTTGGAGGTGGACCAGGAGCTGGTCCTGGTTGTACGGCTGGAGGCACTTGTGCATGCACTTGAAAATGTGGCTGCTGTATTGGAATTTGCTGTGCTCCAGCTGCCACTTGTGTTTGAGCTTGGAGCTGTTGCATTTGGGCTGCAATATTAACATGGCCTGCTGGAGATGCAGTAATTTGCCTTTGCTGCATTAAGTATTGTTGTGCTCCATCTAAAAAGACACCAGCACCACCAGGGGGTGCTGAAGTTTTGGGCCTGTGGAGACACTTGTGGCATTGCAGTCTGAATATCTGAGTGAATTAGGGACATGTGTGATAAAGTCTGATGTAATACTTGTAATTGTTCTTGCAAACTGCGATGCATTTCAGCTTTTTCTAGTAAATTACTTTCGCCAGCAGATGGTGCTGCACCTTTAGTTTTAGGCTGCTCAGTTAACTTTTCTGCCTTCGTGGCATGATGTGTAATTTGAGAAGAGAGAACATCATGTGACAATTGTGACGTGTACACAGCTCTCTGTTCTGATTTGCCTGACACAATACCTTCTAGGGGGGGTGTCTTAGGCTTCGGAGAGGAAGGCAAGATGGAGGTTTTAGTGGTTTGAAAAACACGAGACTCTCTCTTATCTGGCTCGAGCATAGATAAAACCATTTTTGCCTGGTATAGCTCACGTTCAAAAAATTCTATTTGATCATGATAGCTTTTCATAGCTTGCTCACACTGGGTGAGCTTAGAGCTTCAAGGAGAATAATAGATTACTTCTCTCTCTGTGTGGGAGGAACATTGAGTCATTTGTAGAATTTTTGGCTTTGCACCAAGCCTTTCAAAACTTTGGGCTTCTGCAGGAATTGTTTGAGAGCATGCATAATCAGAAGGGGAAGTCACTAACCTTAGCACTTCGCTTTCCAAGGCAGCTTTTCTATTTTCTTCTTCCTGAAGCCTCTGTAACAGCATTTCATCCGTTTCTTCTACTCTTCCCACGGCTCCTTTTTCTAGCCGGGTGGCTGAAGTGAGCGACTGGAAATTTGAAAAACTTCTTTCTGCCTCTTCTTCATTGGAGAGGTGCAACTCACTTGTAGAGAATGCTCTGAGTTTCATTTTTTCTTCTTTTGTGGCACCTTAGCAGTCAATTAATCAGCGTTTTGCAGTCGCTAAATTAATCATCTGTCTAATTAGCCTAGACGCTTGTTATCAAAGTAATAAGCAAGGAAAAAAGACATAAATCAATCCAAGCCATCCTCCTGCTACTACGTGTCAGGGTGTATAAATTCCGTTCCCTCCTGGGGGGTAATTGCACTTAATTAGAGATGGACCGTGGCTTTCCTTTGCAGCATACTTTAAGAGAAAATAAACCGGGATATATTCTAAGAAACACATTTTATTATAAAGAAATAAAAACAATCTTACTAGCTATTAATTACATCTTGGCAGCATTTCTGCCTTACCTCTTGGCAGGTGAACAAAGAAGTTAGAAGAGAGACAAAGAATGTGGACATGCGCAGTAGCTTAGAGATAAGGTGCTCAGCATCTACCGTAAGTCTTAGAATTAAAGCACAGCTGGCAAACACAAAAAACGCAGTGACACCTCGGAAGGATGGAAGGTTGAGTCAATCTTGAGCCTGGTGAGATTTGAACTCACACTAATTGCAGGAAGCTGACAACTAAGTGCTACATAACAGCACTTAGTCCACTGCACCACCAAGGCTCTTCACCAAGGAATAGGAATTTTGCAGTATCCTTCCCCTGGATTGGGGTGAGAATGGAGATTTTGCAGTATCCTTGGCTTTCCACACCCACCAAGCCACACCGGTAGTAAAAAAATTCAAATTTCACTACTGTCCTCAATGAAGGAGAGGCTGGTTGCAACTGGTTTTTTCTGCAGTCCTAACTATCCATTGAAGTCTGTACCTGCCCTGTTTGGTTGTTGTGACAACCAAATGAATGGGCATCCTTATATTGATATATACCAATATGCATGCAAGTATGGACTGGATATACAGTAAATTGCAATCCAACAAATACTGGAAGCGTACAGGGAATTAGTTTCCCCCTTTTCATTTCAGTTATTTCATATTTTGGTAACATATCTTCTTACTTGTCATTGTGTTTTATTGGAATTCCAGAAACAAGTATGCTACAAGTCAAATACTTTCCCTTCTTACTTTGAAAAAGGAGTAAAAAATATCCAACTCCTGAGCAACTAACATCAGTGGTGGGTTCCTTCCGGTTCGGCCTGGTTCTCCCGAGCCGGTAGCGGTGACAATATGACATCACCGAATCGGTTCTGCCCCTCCACCCCCCCGCCCCCCCACCCCCGCACCCCCTCTGCATTATTCTTACCTTTTATTTGGCCCCACCCCCAATCTATTGCTGCCTCCTGAGTCCCAGCTGATGGCTAGAGGGGAAAAAACTGTTTAAACTCTTGTCGCGGGGTTTCAAAGGGCCGCCCTACAGCTGATCAGTGTTAAAAGAAAACAAATGAGTAGACCAATGCCTGCAAAAATACATGAGTAGATGAGTGCCTGCAAAAATACATGAGTAGATGAGTGCCTGCAAAAATACATGAGTAGATCAGTGCCTGCAAAAATAAA
Source organism: Pituophis catenifer annectens (assembly GCF_029215685.1). NCBI lineage: Eukaryota > Metazoa > Chordata > Lepidosauria > Squamata > Colubridae > Pituophis > Pituophis catenifer. The sequence goes on along the minus strand of NW_027256885.1, from coordinate 32,359,052 downwards.
TGGGTAGACCAGTGCCTGCAAAAAATAAATGGGTAGATCGGTACAGCTCTGCAAGCAGTTAAAAGCCTGGTAGATCAGTACCTCTGCTAAATCCTAAATAATTGTCACATGACCATCAAGCCACACCCACAAAATAAGCCACACCCACAGAACCGGTAATAAAAATTTTTAGAACCCACCCCTGACTAACATGGTATGATCTGAAAAGCAACAATTTCTAAATACAGTATTTGAGAAGTGAATTTGAGAGAGACTAAAGTACTGGCTTTTGCTTAAAGAGACATAAGTCAATAATTTTAGCCATCAAACATCTACAGTCCTACCACATTCAATTTGCCATAGAAAACCATTCTACCACATTCTAGCTGATGGAATTGACCATGCTTACTTAGGGATTATTAATCCATTGATTATTCTGATTTTAGGAGGAGAAGGAGAAATTCTTATAATATCACAGTATTGTCAGGTTTCGGTTCTGTCTTAAATAAGTTCCATTATCAAGCGCAGAGTCTCTAATAAATCACTTTTTATTAAGAACAGAAATAGCCGACATTCCTGATTCTAATTGCAGCCAAACTGGCTCCTCCTTCCAACCCCCTCCTCTTCCGCTCTCCAACCCGATGTCCCATTGGCCATCATGCAGATCCATCTCTACGTCCCGGCACGTACTTCTCACAGGAATGTGGCCCCCACCCTCGTCCCCCAGGAAACCCTATCTGTTGCATGCAGAAAACTAGGTAAAAGTTCATCTCAGCAATAAATCAGCGCTTCTGGTCTTTGCTTCATGTCTTCATGTCAGAACTGGAAGAGAGCCTAATTTGGAATGCTGACATCCGGCCCCTCTCCCTTCACTTCTGCGACATCACCTATCCCATAGGGAAAACACAAGAAGATTAGTCCCATCAGCCCCTCCCTGGCTGTGCACCCCCCCCTCCCGGCTTTCCCGGGTGGTCTGCATGGAATTTTGCTATAAGGCGATCAGCTTGGATGTTTGCACTCTTCACCCAGGAAGCCTCTGACAATGGGTAACCCTTCCATTTAATTAAGTACTGAAGGCGCCCCCTGTGCCATCTTGAATCAAGAATCCACTGCACTTCGTAGTGCGTTTGGCCCCCAACAACCAGGGGCCCAGGGGGTTCACGTGGCGTTGGCCTTAAAGTAGACCCCACTACAGGTTTTAGAAGGCTACTGTGAAAAACGGGGTGAATTTTCCCCAAAAGCCGTGGCAACTGCAATTGCACTGTAACGGGGTTAATTATTTTTATTATAGGAAATGGTCCTATAAATTTTGGGCCCAATTTCCTGCTTGGGAGTCTAAGTCTCAAGTACTTGGTGGAGAGGTAAACTTTCTCTCCCAGCTGAAATGGTCTTTGGGGAGTTCGGTGCTTGTCTGCTTGGTCCTTATAGGATTGAGCCGCTTTTGCCAGCGCCCTCTTAACATTTTCCCAAGTTTGTCTCAACATTGCCATCCAGTCGGTCAAACTGACTGAGGAAGGGGGCTCCCTCGGGTATTCTGGCATGGGAACAAAATCCATGCCACTCACTATTTTGAACGGGGTTAGCCCCGTGCTGCTGTGGACAGCATTATTATATGCAACCTCCGCAAAAGATAGGAGGTCTGCCCAATTGGACTTCTGGTAGTCGACGTAGCATCTTAAATACTGTTCTATCATAGCGTTCAGTCTTTCTACCCCCCCATTGGTGCTCGGGTGAAAAGCTGAGCTGAGCCCTTGGGATGAACCTATGGATCGTAGAAACTCCCTCCAGAACTTTGCTGTGAACTGGACCCCTCTGTCGGAAATGATTCTCCTGGGGACTCCATGTAGGCGGTAAATGTGCTTCAGGAACAGTTTGGATAACTGACGGGCTGAAGGCAGTCCACTACAAGGAATGAAGTGTGCCTGTTTGGAGAATAAGTCTATTACAGTCCAGATCACTGTATTTCCACTGCTCCTCGGTAGGTCTACTATAAAGTCCATTGCAATCTCCTCCCATGGTCTTGTTGGCTCAGCTACTGGTTGCAACAATCCAGGCGGGCACCCTGGCCTTGTCTTCATCGTGACACAAATGGTGCAGCTTTTTACATAACTGTCTACGTCCTTTCTCATATGTGGCCACCAGAACTGCCTTCGTACTAGGTGCAAAGTCTTTAGGAACCCGAAGTGTCCTGCTGGTTTAACATCATGGCTCCTCTTGAGAATCAGGATGCGTAAACTTTGTGGGACATAGAGCTTTGTCCCCCTCCATGCTAGTTCATCTCTTTTTGTTAAGAGATGTTGATTGTCCCGATACCAGGGGTCTGTCAGCATTTCATTTTTTAATTTTGCAGTTAAGTCGCTAGCAAGTTGGCCTTGCTGGTCACGTCGTTGCCGTCTGGTGATCACTTGGGCTGCAGCTTGGGTGGAGGGGATGATGGCATTCACTACCTGCTCTCGCTCACTGTTGTATTGGGGCATCCGGGAGAGGGCGTCAGCCAGGAAATTTCTCCCTCCTGGGATGTGCTTAAGCTCGAAATTGAAACGATTGAAGTATTGTGCCCACCGCACTTGCCTGGGCGACAGTTTTCGTGGGGTTTTTAGGGCCTCTAGGTTTTTATGATCAGTCCAGACTTCAAATGGTTTCTGGCCTCCCTCTAGTAGGTGCCGCCAGGTCAACAAGGCCCATCTTACTGCAAACGCTTCCTTCTCCCACGCAGCCCATCGCCTCTCCGTATCGGTGAGTTTGCGGGAGGTGTAGGCGCAGGGTTGTAGATCACCTTGGTTGTTCTTTTGGAGTAACACGGCTCCTACTGCCACATCACTTGCGTCTGCTTGGATGACAAAAGGCTGTTCCGGATCCGGGTGTTTTAAGACAGGTTCTTTCGCGAACAGTCCTTTTAGTGTCTCGAACGCCTGTTGGCAGGTCAGGTGCCACTGTAAGGGTTGTCCCGGGCGAGGTTTCATCGCTGGACTTCCTGTCTTTAGGAGGTCCGTCAAAGGTTTGGCAATCTTCGCGAATGAGGGGATGAATTGTCTGTAGAAATTCGCAAAGCCTAGAAAACTTTGCAGTTGTCTGCGGGTGCGAGGGGGTTGCCATTGTAGAACTGATTGGACCTTGGCTGGGTCCATCTCTATCCCCTCGTTTGATACTCGGTAGCCCAGGTAGTCTAGCCATGATTGGTGGAAATCGCATTTTGACAGTTTGACATATAGGTTTGCCTGTAGCAGTTTTTTCAGTACTTGGCAGACGAGGGGTATATGTTCGTCTATGGTCTCCGTGTAGATAAGAATTATTATTATTATTATTATTATTTATTCGATTTGTATACCGCCCTACTCCCGAAGGACTCAGGGCGGTGAACAGCCAAACAATAAAATAACATAGACATAAAAAATTTAAAAACCAGATAAAATCAAATTAAATTATTTTGGCCCAGACAGATTAAAACACCCCAATAATTTAAAAACAGATTAAAATTTACATATTTAAAAGGGAAGAGATTAGGCCAAGCCCGCCTGTTGGAATAAAAAGGTCTTCACAGCGCGGCGGAAGGTGCGCAGATCCGGGATCCTCCGTATCTCCGGGGGGAGCTCATTCCAGACGGTAGGTGCCCCCACAGAGAAGGCTCTCCCCCTAGGGGTCGCCAGCCGACACTGTTTGGCTGACGGCACCCGGAGGAGTCCCTCTCTATGAGAGCGAACTGGCCGGTGGGAGGCTATTGGTGGTAGTAGGCGGTCCCGTAGATAACCAGGTCCTAAGCCATGGAGCGCTTTAAAGGTGGTAACCAAAACCTTGAAGCGCACCCGGAAGACCACCGGGAGCCAGTGCAGCTCGCGCAGGAGAGGTGTCACATGGGAGCGCCACGTCGCTCCCATTACCACCCGCGCGGCCGCACTCTGCGCCAGTTGGAGCCTCCGGGTGCTCCTCAAGGGGAGCCCCATGTAGAGAGCATTGCAATAGTCCAGGCGGGAGGTGACGAGGGCATGAGTGACCGTGCGTAACGAGTCCCGATCCAGAAAGGGACGCAACTGGCGAATCAGGCGAACCTGATGAAAAATCCTCCCGGTCACGGCCGTCAAGTGCTCTTCTAAAGACAGCCGTGAATCCAGGAGGACGCCCAAGTTGCGAGCCCTCTCCGTGGGGGCCAATGATTCGCCCCCAATAGTCAGTGATGGCGTCAACTGCCTATATCGGGACGTCGGAAACCACAGCCACTCGGTCTTGGATGGGTTGAGCCTGAGCCTGTTCCTCCCCATCCAGATCCGTACGGCCTCCAGGCACCGGGACATCACTTCAAGGGCATCGTTGGGGTGATCCGGGGTGGAGATGTACAGCTGGGTGTCGTCAGCGTACTGATGGTACTCCACCCCGAAACCACGGATGATCTCGCCCAGCGGCTTCACATAAATGTTGAACAGGAGAGGCGAGAGGACCGACCCTTGCGGCACCCCACATATGAGGGGCCTCGGGGTCGACCTCTGTCCCCCTGTCAACACAGACTGCGACCGGTCAGAGAGAAAGGAGGAGAACCACCGCAACACAGTGCCTCCCACCCCCAACTCTTCCAACCGGTGCAGCATGATACCATGGTCGATGGTATCAAAAGCCGCTGAGAGATCTAACAGGACCAGGACAGAGGAGCACCCCCTGTCCCGAGCCCTCCAGAGATCATCAACCAACGCGACCAATGCCGTTTCCGTGCTGTACCCGGGCCTGAAGCCCGACTGGAACGGATCCAGATACGTCGTTTCATCCAGGTGCTGGGGGAGCTGTTGCGCAACCACACTCTCAACAACCTTCGCCACAAAACGAAGGTTGGAGACCGGACGATAATTTACCAACATTGCCGGGTCCAGGGAAGGCTTCTTGAGGAGAGGCCTCACCACCGCCTCTTTCAAGGCGCAGGAAAGACACCCTCACCCAACGAATATCGTCCAGGTAGACGAGGACCCCTTTGTAAAGGTGTTCACGTAAAACTTCATTTATTAACTGCATGAATACTGCTGGGGCTCCTTGCAAACCAAAGGGCATTACTTTAAACTGGAAACTACCCAGGGGGCAGTTGAACGCTGTTTTCCATTCATCCCCTGCCTTTATGCGTACTCGGTAATAAGCTTCTCGAAGGTCTAGTTTGGTGAAAATCTTCCCTTTAGCTAGGTGGGCTAGCATGTCTTTCATGAGGGGGAGGGGGTACAAGTTTTGTACGCATACAGCGTTGATACTTCGAAAGTCGACCACCAATCTCATGGAGCCGTCCTTTTTCTCTTTAAACATGACCGGCGCCGCTACTCTTGGTTTTACTGGCTCAATAAATCCCCTTTGTAAGTTTTTGTCTATGTAGTGCCGCATTTCCTGCATTTCTCGGGGCGTCATGGCATACATTTTTGGTTTGGGTAGTTTCGCTCCCGGGATAATCTCGATGGCACAATTGGTCTCGCGGTGGGGGGGCAGAATGTCACAGTCGGCCTCGCTGAATACTTCGGCAAGGTCTTGGTACTCCCCTGGGATCTGATCTGCATTACAAGCGGTGGTGGGTGCGGCTGCTAACTGCTTTACTTTACCTTCTGGGAGGGACCCTTGTGTTGGTGGTGTTTTGTTTTGTGGTGGAGGGCTGCTTTGGGGTCTCAGCGTGGGAGGGAATTCTTCTGGTCGGGGCGGCAGGGGTTGGGGCCCCTTTGCTATTCTCAGTCTGCGGGTCCCCTCTTGCCACCAAATGATTGGACCCCATTTGTCCAACCACGAGAGTCCCAATATGACTGGTTCTGTCATCTTGGGGGCTATTATGAAGCGGATCGTCTCCCAGTGATCTGCTAGTTCTAGTCTCACGGGTTCGGTCAAGTGTGTGGCGTACGCTCCCCCCACTAGGGACCCATCAACTTGCTCAAAACGAATTGGTTGTTTGAGCTGTTTAGCTCGGATCCCCAATTTCAGAACTGTGGGTAGGTTGATTAGGCACCGTGTGCTACCAGAGTCTATTAGGGCTTGGAAAGTCTCTTGGGCCCCTGTTTTGGGGGCTGTTAGGCGTATGGGGAAAAGAAAAGGATGGACAGGTCCACTCACCATCGGGTCGTCTTCGCCTTCGTCCTCTGTGTCGTAGAGTTCGGGGAACTGATCTCCCTCATCTGGGGTTCCTCTGGTTTCGGTCAGGTGAGCGAAAAACTCCGGGCTTTGGGGGTTTTCCCGCGATACGTGGGTGGCGCGCTTGGGCCCTCGTTCCGGTCGTGCTTTGGGCGGTGGAGCTGGTCCCGGTCTAGGCGTTCCACATCTTGCTGCTATGTGGCCGCTCCCCCCACATCGGTAGCATTTCAGTGAGCTCCGTGGGGCAGTTGGTCTGTGGGAGGGCTGTGATGTTGGGGTTTCCCGTCTGTTGAGTGGCCCTTGGTCTGATCGACCTCTCTCCTTTCCCTCTGGTGGTTTCGGCGTGTCGCTCGCCCGCAACCCTCTGTCGACTTTTATCACTACCCGGAACCATTCAGAGAGTTGGTTTGGGATGTCACGATAAGCAGTCACTTGGGAAATTCTCTTATCTAGGCTTGTCCTAAAAAAGTACACCAACAATCGCTCGGGTAGGGGAGGCAGTGTCCCAACGACTCTCCTGAATTAACGGATATGCTCTTTGATGGGCTTCCCCTTCTGCATTAGGTTTCTGAGCTCGTCTTCCACATAGGGGTCGTCCTCCTCCTCCTCATAACGGTTTCTCAATAGTTGCAAGAACCCATCCACATCTTGCAGCTGGGGGGCCCTGTTTTTATAGAGGGATGCTGACCACCTCTTTGCTTCTCCTTCCAGCCCTTCCGAAATGGCATTCACTAGGGCTCTAGGGAAAGGGAAAAGGTGTCCAAAACACTCTATGTATATCTCAGCTGAATCGAGAAATTGGGCGAGGTTGTCTGGGTCACCGTCGAACTTCCCTCTGAACTGGGGTGGCTCCTCCCTGTCTACCCTCTCCTCTCTGTGCTGAGCTGTGTAGGGCCGGCCTCGGTGTTGAAAGTCCTCTGCCTCGCCTCTCATCCTGGGGTAGGGAGGTGCTGCCTCATCTAGGCTTTGCTGCTTTCTGGGAGGGGGGGGACCCATGGATGCATCGTTGGGCTCCTTCTCCTCCTGCTGTGAAGGGGGGAAGGGCTGCGCCTTGGCCTACGTCCTCTCGGGTCCACAGCCCAGACTGGTTCTCTCTTTTCTTTGGGTCTGCAGGATGGTTCCTCCCCCTGAAGGGTGGCACGGTCAAATTTTTCTTTCAACTCATCTATGGGGCTTTCGAGTGGCTTCCTTAGAATTTCTTGGCGCTTACTTTGTTTTCTGGCTTGTTCCCACTCCCATAGCCAGGAAGCTCTGCCCAATTCACTTAGGGGTTTTCCCTTATCTCTCACGTTGGGAAAGGGAAATTCCGCCTCTGAAGCTTTTGGCACAGCTTTTGGTACTTATCTGATTCAGGCTTCTTTGTTTGAGGTTTTTCCGAGAAGGAAGGCGGGGAGAGTTGAGCCTTCGTAGTTTCCAAACTGGCTGGAGTCACGACCGCTTCTCCTCCACTCGTTGCTTGAAGCAGGCTTTCCTCCGAGAGCTTCGCTTCAGCCATAGTGTTGGGGGATAACCTCCAATCCGACCATACGTCTGGGAGGGAACGGGATGATTTAAACTCAGCCAGCCTGGCTTTGAGAGAGTTTGGCTGTCTGTCAGGTTTCGGTTCTGTCTTAAATAAGTTCCATTATCAAGCGCAGAGTCTCTAATAAATCACTTTTTATTAAGAACAGAAATAGCCGACATTCCTGATTCTAATTGCAGCCAAACTGGCTCCTCCTTCCAACCCCCTCCTCTTCCGCTCTCCAACCCGATGTCCCATTGGCCATCATGCAGATCCATCTCTACATCCCGGCACGTACTTCTCACAGGAATGTGGCCCCCACCCTCGTCCCCCAGGAAACCCTATCTGTTGCATGCAGAAAACTAGGTAAAAGTTCATCTCAGCAATAAATCAGCGCTTCTGGTCTTTGCTTCATGTCTTCATGTCAGAACTGGAAGAGAGCCTAATTTGGAATGCTGACAAGTATTCTGTGTTTACCAGATGTTAGTAGATATCAGCAAGAATATGTAATAAGCATTATAGGAAGTCAGCTATTTCTCTTTTAGTTCTGGTCTTTTTCTTAAATACCCTCATGCTTTTGACAGTCCATTAAAACAGGATGTATTAACTCATGCGTAGAGCATTTTAATTAATTTTATGTGCAGTTTTCATTCATTTGTACTATATCACTTCATTTTTTAATTTTCAAATTACCAGGAAGGAAGGAAGGGAGGAAGGGAGGAAGGGAGGAAGGAAGGAAGGAAGGAAGGAAGGAAGGAAGGAAGGAAGGAAGGAAGGAAGGAAGGAAATATAAAAATCATGATAACTATTCCATTACTTAATGAGGTCCATGGCTCCTTAATATTATTACTAAAACATGGTGGGAAAATGTATTGATGAAAATGTGCTAGTGTTTCTATTCATCGCATTTGTAAATAAGTCAAGAAAACCTAGTACATTAATTGGTTTGAATTCAGATTGAGGAACCCACCAAGCAGTGTCTAAAATTATTCATCTTTTCTGCAAACACATGGTTTGTTGTTCCTCGTTCTTTGGATTGTCACTTTTTTTTCCAAACCACAGAAAAATAATAAAAAGAAAAGTTAGTTTACAGTATTTGTTTTATTTTTAGAAACATACATTTGTAAAAGAAAGTAGTTTAAGACCTCTTACTGTAACCTTACAATAAAAGAATTATCAGCATGCATGATTTTGGTTTCCTACCCTGGACAATTTGGAAGGGTTAACATTAATCTTGCAAGTCTGAAAACACTTTTCCCTCCGGTGCCTTAACTTTCCAGATAATGGTGTGTGTGTGTGTGTGTGTGTGTGTGAATCCTGAGATGCTTTCTCAAATAATACTTCTGGTTTAGGCTCAAATTTCTTATATCAGACTTTTTTTTATAGGACTGCAGTTGTTCCTCCTGCCTTTCATGGTTATTCTTACAGTGTATACTTAGTCCAAGAAAAACAGAAATCTCACCTGGGGCATCTTGTAGACATTCAAGATGTCGACCATGTAGGGACAGATGTGAGAGTTAGGTCCTGCAATGACAGATAGTGTCCAGTCCTTGGCATCACACTTATAGTTGGGGATGAATCTGCCCCGTGTTGAGAGGAGCTCCATTGAAGCCAAGTAGGTGCATCTCGCCATGAAATAACTGTTAGCGATGTCAGTACCCAGACTCATGTTGGGTAATATATGATTATTTTCATTGATCTCCTTGACAGCAAAAACCAAGGCAAGGATATGTTGGTAGTTCTGCAGGAAAAATCTGCAATGAAAGATACATTGAGTGGATCTAGGCAGGTTGTTATGATTCTTTAATTCACTATAAAACAATGTTCACTAAAAAACAGATAGCTTGCTTGAAGGAAAATAATCATATTAAAACCTATATGTAATTCTTATTGCATATTATGTCATTTCTAGTCTTGTAGTTTTATCTTCTTCTGAGTTTGTTTTATGGTGGGTGCAGGCATGAAATATGCATTTGAAGTAAACTGTAAGGACAAATGTTATAAAAAAAATTTTTTTTTTTTTGAGGATCATGATAGACTTCAGTGGACTTCCTCATCCCAATAAAAGTTACTGATGTTTCTTTAGGGCTGAGAGGCTCTAAATCTGGGTTCCATGCCTGCTCAACAACTGTTTGGAAAATAATATCAGGAGCTACACAGCACAACTGTTCCCTAATATTAAGTGCAAGAATTAAACAATTGACATAGATTTTGCTACAAATAGTGATTTTATAGCTCAGCACTAATGAATCATTGAACAGTAAGAAAACAAGAAAATCTCAATATGGAATTTGAATAAAAACACCAGTGTGAGGGTCATCATAAGTGTGTTTGTGTATTTATTTGCCAGGTAAGAAATATCAGTCTGATCAATCTATACTGACTTCAGAATGAAGGAACTAAAAGGCAAGAGATAGAGCAAAGAATCTGTGCCACAAATAATAACAATAATTAATTAAATATGGGCAACTCGTTAGAGAAAGATATATGGCTAAAGACATGCTACACTTAAGAAGAGAAATCTTTACATGAGCTCATCAACCAGTTCTTCAGATGGATGTCTTCTGAAATCAACTGAATCAGATATCATGTAGAACTGAGATAGTATCCCAGCCATTATGAAATCTCCTGGCAGAAAATACTTGTGCTGAATAAGAGGAGTTTTTCCCACAGAACACGCTTTAATACGCAGAAAAAGGCATGTAATTCCTGACAGTGACGTTGACAATATTGCCATCACCACCATGAAAAATTCCATCTTCTTCAAGAAAACATTTCTCCCTACATATGAACCAGTTCCATCTGCAAGAATGAAACATAAGGGGGAAAAACACATCCCACTAATTAGAATAGCCCGCATAAATATTCTTTCTAAAGAGAAGATTGTTATATCTCTAGCATTCCAGTCCCACAATTAATAGACCCTTTCAAGCTTTTTCGTGCTGTGTCTGAGAATTACCAAAAGAGTTGAGAAGAAGCCATATTAATTATAGGGGAAATGAATGTTTAGTGAAGCTCCTGGGAGACTTTGTGGAAAAAGTAGAATAATAATATTTATTTATATTTAGCTCATAACTGAAATCTGTAAAAGAGATAGAGTAAAAGAATGAAAATTCAAATGAACACATGCTAGTTCTGTAGCTGTAAAGTTTTAATTCTCTGGAACAATAGAAATATCTGATTTTGATCTGTTAGGGAGTCCATTAAAACTTGATTTTTCACAAAGAGCCAAAGAGAAATTGGCCCATCATGTTATAGGACCCCACCAGAGATGGTATTCAGCAGGTTCTGTCCAGTTCTGGAGAACCAGTAGCAGACATTTTGAGTAGTTCGGAGAACCGGTAAATACCACCTCTGACTGGACCCGCCCCCATCTATTCTCTGCCTCCGAAGTCGCAGCTGATTGGGAGGAAATAGTGATTTTTCAGTAACTTTCCCCTGCCACGCCCACCAAGCCATGCCCACCAAGCCACACCACACCCTCCAAGCCACGCCCACAAAACTCATGGTAAAAAAATTTGAATCCCATCACTGGATCCCACCCACTTTTATTTATTCTTTTGAGAGGTCTTTAAGCACTTTGGTTATTGTATTTGTAATTAAATGTCATTAAATCATTTTTAACCTTCCTAATGGAAGAAGGTCTATAAGCTGTGCAGATTCCGTTGGGATGGGAACAGTGTGTATTGCCAAGTGAATATGCAAATAATAAAGGAATATCATTGGAGACAATTTTTTATTTGAGCCACATTTACAAACTGAATTAATTTCAAAATAGGATGTTCTAAGTTCTAGGAAAACCATACATTTCAATAATGTTTTTATTGCAAAGTAAAAATATAGCTTGGTTCTTTTCACTCATTTTAAATGATTTTTATTGCTTATCCTTAAAGTCACATGGTGTGGACCATATATATATGCTGGATACCCATGCTCCGCTATGAAACTATGTGATCGGGCTTGATAAATCGACACTTACAGCTTGAAAATTAATGAGTAGTTATGATCGGCCTCTCTCTCCCCTTCTTTCCCTCAGGCTTGCCCCACAGAAGCCTTTCCTCTCCTTTTTTTAATTTTTTTTTCAAAAAACCTTTATTAAAGTTTAAAATATTAAAATACTAATACAAATACATCTGTAACAAAAATACGTCCATGATGGTTGTACAATTCAATGTCATTCCAACAGTACACAAATCTTAACTCTATTCATATATTCTTAGATATTCCTTCTTGATCAAATATATGTAAACACAATTTATGTCTTATTTTGATCTATATATTTCCTATTTTTATTTTCTATCCATTGATACCAGTTTTCCCAGGTTGAGTATTATTCCAAGTCTCCCTGTTATTTAATTCTATAGTAAGTTTGTCCATTTCTGCACACTCAAAAATTTTCCGGATTATTATACAATCTGTCGGTGTAGTGGACATTTTCCAGGCTTGTGCGAGTACAATTCTCGCTTCTGTTATAATATGAATAATCAAATATTTAATCTTTTTAGGATATATCCTATCCTAAGAAGCCTCTCCTCTCCTATCCCCCTTCTCTCCTTCAGGCTGGCCCCATTGATCCTCTCCTATCCCCTTCTCTCCCTCAGGATTGCCCCACAGAAGCCTCTCCTATATTATCTCCTTCTCTCCCTCAGGCTGGCCTCAATGATTCTATCCTATCCCCTTCTCTCCCTCAGGTTTGCCCCACAAAAGCCTCTCCCATCTTATCCCCTTCTCTCCCTCAGGCTGGCCCCAATGATTATCTCCGATCCCCTTCTCTCCCTTTCAGGTGGGGAGTAGAATATCTAAACTACCAGCCCACAGGCCAGATGAGTCATACGCTGGCCACACCCATGCCCAAGTGGCAGTTGGAGCAGAGTTCTTTTCAGGTGGGGAGGGGGAGTAAAACGTCTAACTTCTTAGCATCAGAGCTTGTTAATAATAATATAAGAAATACTAATGATCTGATGGTCATTTCAAAAGATCCTTTCTTACCGAGCACCTAGAAGCCAAGAGGAACATACAAGCCAAAAGGAACAAATTTCAAGTTTGTTGGCATTACTCTTCTGGAGATTTTGTGATGATGTGTGAGTGGTATTTTGCATATATATATGTTTTCTCAGGTTTTCGCGGGTGTTTGTATGTAGGTCTTTGGTTATTCGGGTCTTCTCCCACGTAAAATTGGAAGTGTCTTGGCGATGTTTCGATGAAGTCTCATTCGTCATCTTCAGGCTCAGTTTGTTTCATGTGTGGCTGTTAATTAATTAACCAATTAACCACTTAATTAACCAATTAAGATCCACCCCGCACTTTGGGACAAATCCAAACAACTTGCCGTCTGGAGAGCCGAAACACAGACCACCCTCAAGACAGACACACACACCAACCAACTCCGAAGACTACAAGAACGCCAGAAACAATCCCCTCCACCCTCACAGCCACACATGAAACAAACAGTGCATAACATCTCAGATAGGATCCTCACCAAAGCCGAAACCAATGTCCTTTCCAAAGGATTCAACTTTGCAGTCGCTCCCAAAAGCATCCCCACTGAAACCATTATATGCGGAGTTGAAACCAGCCTGACCAAAATCAACCCCGACGACGCAAACAGAATCAGACTCGAAATCACCAACATCCTCTGCACCAGCAAGCCACCCAAAAGTAACTTACCCAAAGAGGAACAGACAGCACTACTTAACCTGAAAGAAGACACCAGCATAATAATCCTACCAGCAGACAAGGGCAATGCCACGGTGGTTATGAACACATCTGACTACCAAACCAAATTAACCAACCTACTCCAAGACTCCATATACAAACCCCTAAACACAGACCCCACCACCTACCTGGAAAAAACCACCAGATCCAAAATAAAAGCCTCCCCCATCAGCGAAGAGATTCAGCAAAGAATCATTCCCAGAGAGAAATCATCCAGATGCCCTAAGCTTTATGGTCTCCCCAAGATACACAAAGAAGGAACCCCACTTAGACCCATAGTCAGCTCCATAGGCTCACCTCTACAAAACCTAGCCAAATTTCTCGCCAAACAACTACAGCCCTATGCAGAATCCATCACCTCATACGTAAAAAACTCATTCCAGTTCATAGACATCATAAAGCAACAAAACTTACAGCCCAGTGACCTACTCGTGAGCTTCGATGTCATATCCCTCTTCACCCAAGTACCAATCAAAGAAGCCTTGACAGTTATCCAAAACAAATATAACCCCCCCAAGCACATCTTAGATCTGACCAACCACTGCCTATCCAACACATACTTAATCTATAATGGACAGAAATACAAACAAATAGAAGGAGCACCCATGGGATCACCCCTCTCACCTGTCATTGCCAACCTCTATATGAAATACTTTGAAACCCAAGCTCTAGAAAAATCTGATCACAAACCCAAACTCTGGCTCAGATATGTAGATGACACCTTCATAATCTGGTCACATGGGAAAGAAAAACTGGACAACTTCCTCACACACCTCAACAGCCTACACCCCAAAATACAGTTCACCATGGAAACAGAAGCGAACAACCAACTTCCCTTCCTGGATGTCTTAGTCTACAGGAAATCCAATGGCTCCCTAGGACACACTATCTACCAGAAGAAAACACACACAAACCGCTATCTGCACGCACTCTCACACCACCACCCTGCCCAAATCAACTCTGTAGCCAAGACACTCATTTCCAGAACAAAACGCTTAGCTGACGAACAACACCTAAAAACCGAACTACACACTCTCACTAACGTACTAACATCCAATGGATTCCAAAGAAATAAAATCACCAACCTAATCCAAAAAGAAACCCCCACTAAAATCCAAGACAGAGAACAAGAAAACGGCAAAGCCCTCCTCCCATACATAAAAGGCACCACAGACAGAATAAGCAAAATCCTCCACAAACATAACATCAAGACAGCATTCTGCACAAACCGAAAAATATCCACCATCCTAAGGAACCCCAAAAACAAAATTGAGTTAGAAAATCAAGGAGTATATGAAATCCCATGCACCGCCTGCCCCACCACATACATCGGACAAACCAACAGACGAATAAGTGCACGCATAGAAGAACACAAGAACTCAGTCAGAAAAGAGGAACCAACTTCTTCCCTGGTCCAACACCTTAAAGCCACAGGACATGATATTGACTTTAAAAAGACCAGAACTATCGCCAAAACTGAACACTTTAACAACAGAATAATTAGAGAAGCCATCGAGATAGAAAAACGCCCACACAGCATGAACAAACGAGATGATACCTCCCGCCTACCAGCCATTTGGAAACCCGCCCTTATTGACAAACGAGTCCCTAACACGACGAATGACACCAGACCCACACTCACGAGAGCCACACAGGATGTCACCACCACACATCCACGCAGAAAGCAGACTCAAACCCACACTGATAATGAGCCACGACCAAGGACCAGAAGCCAGACCGCAGCTGCATCATTAGCCACTTTAAACCCCTCCAATCCATACATGAAGCAGACTAACACCCACCATGAAGAGCTCGCACGGCCACAAACACGAAGCCAAACAACAACAACGCAGCTCACCAGCTCAAATCCCCCTGCAACTCAGACTAAGCTGAGCACAACCAAGCCCCCACCCAAACAGAACACACCCCCAGCCAATCAGAGCACAACCAACCCCCCATCCAATCAGAGCACAGCCAAGTTCCCACCCAATCAACTCACACCCCCACTAGCAGTTAAAAGGAAGAGACAGCTGCGATCTCACATTGCTCCTGGAAGCACGAAGCCGAGAACACCAGCCTGAAGATGACGAATGAGACTTCGTCGAAACGTCGCCAAGACACTTCCAATTTTACGTGGGAGAAGACCCGAATAACCAAAGACCTACATATATATATATATATGTGTGTGTGTATATATATATATATATTCTTACTTCTTCGTAGGATTTATGTGCGTTTTTCCTCTAGCCAGGTTTTTCCTACATAAAAAAACTTGGTTACATAGGAAAAACCTGGCTAGAGGAAACACACACACACACACACACACGTATGTATGTATGTATGTATGTATGTATGTATGTATATATATAGATTTCTGGTTGGTTAACTGACACGAGCCTCCATCTCATCAAACCAATCACTTTATTCACCATTGATATAGCCTTGCAACAAATCTTTTTAGCAATCATATGGGAAATGAAAGAAGTTAGTCTATCAGTTACAGGACTCCTTCCTCTTTAATTGTAAAATTTGATTGGTGCAACAAATTTTGCTCCTTTTATCATGTGCGAAAACATGACTTGAATCAGCTTCTTTGTAATAAAGCAATAATGGTCACTTGAAATCATATATTTTTACTTTGTCCTATACCAGTACTTTGACCACATGGGCAAATAAGTTGGAGAATATGATAATATCCAATAACGGATATGATAATATCCAGTAATGACTATCCAATAATGAATTAATTTATTTATAAAATTTAATTCCTTCCTCCCTCCCTCCCTCCCTTCCTTCCTTCCTTCCTTCCTTCCTTCCTCCCTCCCTCCCTCCCTCCCTCCCTTCCTTCCTTCCTCTAGAACCCATCAAAAACATCTTTCTAGCAAATAAGACACATAGTATGCCACTTTTTTGTACTGATGATACCTCACACTGCAGAACACCACACAGTAGGGGCCAAATGCAGCATCTCTTCCCCAATCACCACTGTCTGGAATGCACCCTAGAGAAAGTAGGCGAACCAGCACAACACAATAATCCTTTGAGTTAATGGTTGGAAGATAAATCTAAAATTAAAACCAAATTAGAATGGAAGCTGGAAAATATATTTTTTATGGAAGGTGGAAAGAAATGGGCTGAAAGCATAAGCAATCTTCTCCTGAAGTTTCATTGGAAAATTTGGAGTAAATATAAAGGGAGGCTGCTTCCGAAGAACTCTCCATTATCACCGGTTGTAATCTTGGAAAAGTTCCCAGGGAATTTGAAGAATAAAGTGAATAAAATTTTAAAAGAGAAAAATAAAATGAAACTAAGGGAATGGTTAGGAGGAATGAGGACACATGGGGAATTGGAAGAGGTTCTAGGAGGAAAACGGTTGTCTTGGTTAAATTACACCCAAGTGGAACAATGGACTAAAAACTGGATAAGAGAAAATGGAGAGTGTAGAGAGTTAACAAGGTTCTAGGAATTAATTGAAAAAAATGAAACTGTAAAGGAAGAAAATAAAGGGATAAAAGGCTTAATGAGTGGAATTTATAAAATATTGTTGGAGGAAGAGGAGAGGGAAAATTTAGGAAAGGTGGTATGGGAAACCGATTTGAAGATACAAATAGGGCAACAGAGCTGGGAAAGAATTTGGCAACAAAGAGTGTTGAGAAATATGTCAGTAAGAATAAAAGAGAATTATTACAAAACGGTATGGAGGTGGTACTTAACTCTGGTTAGATTAAACAATATGAATCAGCACTATTCAGATAACTGCTGGAGAGGTTGTGGGGGAAAAGGAACATATTTACATATGTGGTGGGATTGTAAATTTGTGCAAAAATTGTGGAAGATGGTGTTTAAGGAGATTGAAGAAATTGTAGGAATAAAGGTAGAAGAGGCACCAAAGGTAGCATTACTCTCACTATTGGAAGATATAAAGTGTAAAAAAGAGACTAAAGAGTTGATAATAAATTTGTTGACCGCAGCAAGGTTAATGATTTCTAGGAACTGGAAGACACAAGGTGATTATTGTTTGGAAGAATAGTATAAGGAAGTATGGGATATTGCCATAAATGATAAACTGACTTGTAATATTAAAGTAAGGTAAGGTGACCAGATTTTAACATTGGTAAAGAGGGACATTGTGGGCGTGGCTTATTTTGTGGGCGTGGCTAGCTGGTCATGTGACTGGGTGGGCGTGGCTAGCTGGTCATGTGACCGGGTGGCCATGGCTATGTCTATAGGGTAAGGTGAACAGATTTTAACATTGGTAAGAAGGACACCATTGTGGGCGTGACTTATTGTGTGGGCGTGGCTTGGAGGCCATGTGACTGGGTGGGCGTGGCTAGCTGGTCATGTGACCGGGTGGCCATGGCTATGTGTATAGGGACTACTCAGAGGGCTGAAAAGTCATTTCTGACAGGTCCTCACACTTTTGACTGGTCCTCACACTTATGACCATCCTCACATTTATGCCCGTGCAGTATTCTTAACAACCATGTCACTCATTTCACAACTGCTTCTCTTCACCATGGTGACAAGATAGGGCAAAAACGTAAAATGTGAGGACAGTCGTAAGTTCGAGGACTGGTCAAAAGTGTGAGGACCAGTCAAAAATAACTTTTTCAGCCCTCTGAGTAGTCCATATGCACAAAAGGACTAACCAGAGGGCTGAAAAAATCATTTCTGACAGGTCCTCGCACTTTTGACTGGTCCTCACACTTATGACCATCCTCACATTTATGCCCGTGCAGCATTCTTAACAACCATGTCACTCATTTCACAACTGCTTCTCTTCACCATGATGACAAGATAGGGCAAAAATGTAAAATGTGAGGACAGTCGTAAGTTTGAGGACTGGACAAAAGTGCGAGGATCAATCAAAAATAACTTTTTCAGCCCTCTGAGTAGTCCATATGCACAAAAGGACTAACCAGAGGGCTGAAAAAAGTCATTTCTGACAGGTCCTCGCACTTTTGACTGGTCCTCACACTTATGACCATCCTCACATTTATGCCCATGCAGCATCCTTAACAACCATGTCACTCATTTCACAACTGCTTCTCTTCACCATGGTGATAAGATAGGGCAAAAAACATAAAATGTGAAGACAGTCGTAAGTTCGATGACTGGTCAAAAGTGCGAGGACCAGTCAAAAATAACTTTTTCAGCCCTCTGAGTAGTCCATATGCATAAAAGGATACAGCAATAGAGAGGGATGAAGGAAGGGAAGGGAAATTAGAGTAGGAGTGAGGGTAAGAGGGGGAGGAAGAGAGGAGAAGGAGAAAGGAAGAGGAAGTAGGGAGGAGAAGAAGAGGGGGGGAAGAGAAAGTAAGAAGGAAAGAAAAGAGAGAGGTGGTAGGTTTGAGGAGAAAGATTGCTGTACAATAAAAAAGATGAAAGGGAAGAAAGCCAACCCCAAACAAATATAAAGATATTAAGATAAAGAATGAATGGTTAAACTTTAAAGAATAAAAGAGAACAAATATGAATAAATAGCAGTAATTAGAAACACACATACAAACATACAATTTATTTTCTTTGAACAGAGTATTTGGCCGGTTCACAAATTTAAACAGTGTTTAGTCACTTCAATTAAATTTACAATTTCTATATTTCCTTTTTGCCATATTTATTCCTCATCTATTTTTTTTAAAAAACCAATATTACCCTTCATCCTCATCTCTAATCTTAATCAAATTCAATTTTTCCCTTCTATTCTATATTATACCCCTTTCCATTGTCATCTATTTTTATATCCATCCTCACATTGTTTAATTATGTAATTATGTAATACAGTTGTTTAATACAAATTCAACATTTTAATATAAATCAATTAGTTATAAAACTATCTTTTTTGTATATTAATCAATATGAACATGAATATTCCAATTATTTCCATGCAATCCAATTTCTTACAAATCAATTAATTATATTTACCAATAATAATAAACCAAATAATTTCCCCCATATATTCCTCTGAACCACAACTTAAACATTTCTGCTTTCAATACAATATACAATTAATAGTATCTCAATTCAATTATTACAATTCCCTAGTTAAATACAGCTTTTTTTTCTTTTGTGTTTTAAAATCTTGAACTCTCCTCCTAAATTTCCCATTGTTTGCAGTTTTTCACCTACCTTTTTTGGGGAGGAAAAATAAAAATAAAAATAAATCTCTCTCTGCCTCATTTTGTCACGTTCCACCAAAGATCCTGGTTTCGGTTTCGTTTCTGCAGCTTAGCTAGGGGAAAAAAAAACTGCTTCAGGAACTCTTTACACTGATTGCCTGTAGGGTGGCCCTTTGAAGCCCCGGGCAAGAGTTTAAACAGTTTTTTTTTCTTCTAGCCATCAGCTGGGGCTCAAGAGGCAGCGGGACTGAGGAGGCAGAATGAAAAATCGGGACTTTTTTGAAACGCCGCGGGACGCGGGACAAATTGCTAAAAAGCGGGACTGTCCCGCCAAAAGCGGGACGTCTGGTCACCTTAAAGTAAGGAGGGGCATAATGAAAGTAAATGAATTCAATGGAATCTGGAAACAGTTCCTAATATATGTGTTTTCTGGAGGAAGGGGGATACCACCACCAGAAGAAGCTTTAAGATTTTGGAAGCATGAACGATCCCGAGGGGTGGGGGAGCACTTCTTGATTGTTTGTATTGTGTATATTGTTATATATTATATATTATGATTCATGTATGAGTAAAATTCTAAAAATAAAATAAAAAAAATAAAAAAAATAATCCTTTGAGTTGATATAGAAGAGTAGAATGTTTGTTGGTTTTACAGACATTTGGATCTAAACAGGAGGTGGCTGAGCTCACCGATCCATTTTCTCAAGCTCAATAGATTCACTATGCACTATTCCCAGATATTGAGTCCAGACTCTTCCACAGGCATTAGCCCCCTGGATCTATGAACAAAGTTCAGCAATCTTGTCTGATAGATGCTGACATAATCAAGGGATGTGTGCTGCAACTCAGCAAGTGAGAATTCTGAGCTATAATTCTCTCCATTTATCATTGCAGTTCCATGGTCATTAAAATTCGGATACTTGGTAATCAGAAACACAATCATTGGCTTATTTATCATATTTTAAAACCACTTATATCATTCACAGAGGCCTCTGAGTGATATATCAATGAAATATTAAAATCTTGTAAACAGTATATGAAAATGGAAAGCAGCAAGGGAGCAACATGTTAAGGGCCTTTTTGTGAACTTTATCAACTTCTCATTCAGATTGAATCTTAACATCTATCAGTGACATAAAAAAAGTCATGTACCCTGCAATCCTATGCTATAATAAACCAGCAGACCCAGATTAGATATGGTCACAGTATGTGCTAATTTATAGGAACAGGTAGAAGAAAATTAGAATTCCAATTGTTCAGAATGTACAATTGTGGGCAATTGTCCATAACAGCAAAATGGGTTCCCTTCTATTTTCATCTTTCTGTATCCTGTATAGCAATTGTCATTGCATACAGAAAGTGGCTGAACCTATCAAGAAGTGAATTCAGGGTTTATTACAAGGCATACATTTTCCTTTCTAAAATTCTATTTCTGTATGGATTTTACTTTTAAATAATAAATGTTGGATGTGGATGTTTCAAAATCTCCTTGATTTAGAGAAATTTTAGTGAATTACAGGTAATGAGAGCTAGAATCAAAAGTGAAGGTGGGTACCCTAAGAATTGGAGAGGTGAAGATAGCATCATTTGGCCAGGCCAAAGTCAAAATGCAGAAGAAATTAGTTAGAAATAGAGATGTATATATTTACTTTGAGTTTCAATTTCATTCTTTCCTTTTGCCCCCAAAAGGACCAGGGGTTCTGTCTCAACTAGGGTTAACATGATCATTGATATGGGATTCCCCATTTCTTTTTGCTTCCCAGCCATGTCAGGAAAGTAAACACCATGTAGGATATGACCACGTTTAATGTGAGACTGCAGTGAAAAGCATAAAGTATCTGGGGTCCTTTTCCAATGAAAGAGACATAAGTCCAACCTCAAATTAAAACCCATTGACTCTTATCTTGGGCCAAATTGCCCTGACAGCAACAAGATCACATTCTTGTTCATAGATAGCATGAAATATTTTTTTTTAGTACTTTTGAACCCCACCTTTGTTACTGACTTCTTGTCCCTGACACGCCAATTGTCTTCATTCGAATGGCTTATAGACCTGCTTCCATTAGGAAGGCTAAAGAGAAATGTCATGATTTAATTGCATTACAAATACAACAGTCAAAGTGCTTAAAGACCTCTCAAAAGAATAAATAAAGGTGAGTGGGATCCTATAACATGATGGGCCAATTTCCCTTTGGCTCTTTGGAAAAATCATACTTTAATGTCCTCCCTAACAGGTCAAAATCAGATAGTTCTATTGTTCCAGAGGATTAAAACTTTACAGCTATAGAACTAGCATTTAAATAAATAAATTAAAAATAAATAAATAAATAAATAAAATTTGTTCATTTGAATTTTTCTTCTTTTTCTCTTTTACAGGTTTCACTAATGAGCTCTTATGTTTCCTAGCCCATTAATATCATCATTCTACTTAATCCACAAAGTCTCTGAGGAGTTTCAACAAACATTCCTTTCCCCTATAATTAATGTGGCTTCTTCTCAACTCTTTTAGGAATTCTCAGGCACAGCACAAAAAAGTAGCTCAAGCTTGAAAGGGTCTGTTAATTACAGGACTAGAATATAATATTTATGCAGGCTATTCTAATTAAACTGCCCCCCATTATGTTTCATTCTTGCAGATGGAACTGGTTCATATGTAGGGAGAAATGTTTTCTTGAAGAAGATGGAATTTTTCATGGTGGTGATGGCAATATTGTCAACGTCACTGTCAGGAATTACATGCATTATTTTGCGTACTAAAGCATGTTCTGTGGGGAAAACTCCTCTCATTCAGCACAAGTATTTTCTGCCAGGAGATTTCATAATAGCTGGGATAATATCTCAGTTCTACCTGCCATCTGATCGAGTGGATTTCATTTCATTTCATTTTTTTCATTTTATTAAATTTGTATACCGCCCTACTCCCGAAGGACTCAGGGCGGTGAACAGCCATAAAATAAAACATGTAGATACAAAATTTAAAATAGAGATAAAACTAATTAAATAAATTTGGCTGAGACATTTTAAAACCCCAATAAATTAAAACCAAATTTAAAATTCCATTTAAAAAGAGGAAAAGTTTAGGTCAGGCCAGCTTGATGGAATAAAAACGTC
Source organism: Pituophis catenifer annectens (assembly GCF_029215685.1). Taxonomy (NCBI): domain Eukaryota; kingdom Metazoa; phylum Chordata; class Lepidosauria; order Squamata; family Colubridae; genus Pituophis; species Pituophis catenifer. Next base: position 32,336,549 of record NW_027256885.1, on the reverse strand, counting down.
TTAAGCGCGCGACGGAAGGTACGCAGATCCGGAATCCTCCGTATCTCTGGGGGGAGCTCGTTCCAGATCGTAGGTGCCCCCACAGAGAAGGCTCTCCCCCTGGGGGCCGCCAGTCGACATTGTTTGGCCGACGGCACCCGGAGGAGCCCCTCTCTATGGGAGCGTACTGGTCGGTGGGAGGCTATTGGTGGCAGCAGGCGGTCCCGTAAATAGCCAGGTCCTAAGCCATGGAGCGCTCTGAAGGTGATAACCAAGACCTTGAAGCGCACTCGGAAGACCACCAGGAGCCAGTGCAGCTCGCGCAGGAGAGGCGTTACATGGGAGCGCCACGTCGCTCCCATCACCACCCGCGCGGCCGCACTCTGCGCCAGTTGGAGCCTCCGAGTGCTCCTCAAGGGGAGCCCCATGTAGAGAGCGTTACAATAGTCCAGACGGGAGGTGACGAGGGCATGAGTGACCGTGCGTAACGAGTCCCGATCCAGAAAGGGACGCAACTGGCGAATCAGGCGGACCTGATGAAAAATCCTCCCGGTCACGGCCGTCAAGTGCTCTTCTAAAGACAGCCGTGAATCCAGGAGGACACCCAAGTTGCGAACCCTCTCCGTGGGGGCCAATGCTTCGCCCCCAATAGTCAGCGATGGCACCAGCTGACTATATCGGGACGTCGGAAACCACAGCCACTCAGTCTTGGATGGGTTGAGCCTGAGCCTGTTTCTCCCCATCCAGATCCGTACGGCCTCCAGGCACCGGGACATCACTTCAAGGGCATCGTTGTGGTGGTCTGGGGTGGAGATGTACACCCCAAAATTTCAGAAGACATCCATCTGAAGAACTGGTTGATGAGCTCGTGTAAAGATCTCTCTTCTTAAGTGTAGCATATCTTTAGCCGTATATCTTTCTCTAATAAATAGGTTGCCCATATTTAATTAGTTATTGTTATTATTTGTGTCACAGATTCTTTGCTCTATCACTTGCCTTTTAGTTCCTTCATTCTGAAATCAGTATAGATTGATCAGACTGATATTTCTTACCTGGCAAATAAATACACAAACACACTTGTGATGACTGTCACACTTCTGTTTTTATTCAAAATCCATATTGAAATTTTCTTGTTTTGTTACTGTTCAATGATTCATTAGTGCTGTGCTATCAAATCACTATTTGTAGCTAAATCTATGTCAATCGTTTTATTTTTTCACTTAATATTAGGGAACAGTTGTGCTGTGTAGCGCTTGGCATTATTTGTTGAGCAGGCATGGAACCCAGATAAAGAAACATCAGTAACTTTTATTGGGATGAGGAAGTCCACTGAAGGTCTATCACGATCCTAGAAAAACAAAAGTTATTTATAAGATTTGTCCTCACAGTTTAGTTGAAACACATATTTCATGCCTGCACCCACCATAAAACAAACCCAGAAGAAGATAAAACTACAAGACTAGAAATTACATAATATGCAATAAGAATTACATATAGGTTGTCAGCGTCTCACCGCTGGCATAGAGAGGAGAGAGATAAGCCCTGAACTTTTGCCTGCTAAATCCCTTTGAAGCCCGGCCGTCGTGGAAATGAGGAGGGGGGAGACATTCCTGTGAAATGACGAGACAAGAAGTCAGTGGAGTGACTTGGAAGATAGCCAATGAGAAGCAGATAATTGGGGATCGGAAAGAGAGGGATTGGGGGGCAAAAGGTCAGCCTTGTCCGTCTGTCAGACTTCGATGCTATCTCATAATAAATGAATTTCCAAACTGCGGTGAGACGCTGACATAGGTTTTAATATGATTATTTTCCTTCAAGCAAGCTGTTTTCTAGTGAAAATTGTTTTATAGTGAATTAAAGAATCATAACAACCTGCCTATATCCACTCAATGTATCTTTCATTGCAGATTTTTCCTGCAGAACTACCAACATATCCTTGCCTTGGTTTTTGCTGTCAAGGAGATCAATGAAAATAATCATATATTATCCAACATGAGTCTGGGTACTGATATCTCTAATAGTTATTTCATGGCGAGTTGGACCTACTTGGCTTCAATGGAGCTTCTCTCAACACGGGGCAGATTCATCCCCAACTATAAGTGTGATGCCAAGGACTGGGCACTATCTGTCATTGCAGGACGCTAATGCGCTTATGCATGCCCCCTTTACGGACCTCTTACAGACCTAATAATACTTTTATTGTAAGGTTACAGTAAGAGGTCTTAAACTATCTCCTTTTTTTTTTTTACAAATTTATGTGTATAAAAATACAACAAATACTGTAAACTAACTTTTCTTTTTATTATTTTTTTGTGGTTTGGAAATAAAGTGACAATCCAAAGAATGAGGAAACAGCAAACCATGTGTTTGCAGAAGAGATGAATAATTTTAGACACTGCTTGGTGGGTTCCTCAATCTGAATTCAAATCAATTAGTGTACTAGGTTTTCTTGACTTATTTACAAACACGATGAATAGAAGCACCAATACATTTTCATCAATACATTTTCACACCATGTTTTAGTAATAATATTAAGGAGTCATGGACCTGATTAAGTAATGGAATAGTTATCATGATTTTTATATTTCCTTCCTTCCTTCCTTCCTTCCTTCCTTCCTTCCTTCCTTCCTTCCTTCCTTCCTTCCTTCCTTCCTTCCTTCCTTCCTTCCTTCCTTCCTTCCATGAATATTGTTCATGGTAATTTGAATCATTAAAAAAATGAAATGATGTAAAAATGAATGAAAACTACACATAAAATTAATAAAAACGCTCTATGCATGAGTTAAAGTGAATTCCCTTATATCACACTCAAACACATCCTGTTTTAAATACCCTGAAAAGCATGAGGGTATTTAAGAAAAAGACCAGAACTAAAAGAGAAATAGCTGATTTATTACAATGCATATTACATATTCTTGCTGATATTTACTAACATTTGATAAACACAGAATCTTCTAATATTAGACAAATTTCTCCTCCTCCTAAAATCAGAATAATCAATTGATTAATAATTCTTAAGTAGGCATAGGCAGTTCCACTAGCTAGAATGTGTTAGGAGGTTTTCTATGGCAAATTGAATATGGTAGGACTGTAGATGTTTGAGACCCAAAATTATTGACTTATGTCTCTTTAAACAAAAGACGGTACTTCTGCTTCCCTCAAATTAACTTTCCAAAGATTTAGCAATACTTGCTTTTCAGATCACACAATATTGTTTGCTCAGGAGCTGGATGTCAAACCCCAGTTTGGGGTTCGCCATACCTTGGGGGTGTAGATGGATGGCTGAGCAAAGTGAGTGGCAAGCAAAGCTTTAGCAGCGGTTGCTACTTCTGGCTGCGCCGACCATCTCTTTGTTGGGTGCCCGGGCTGCTTCTGGTTGCACCGACCACCTGTTCATCAGGTGGTCAGGAGGCCACATCCCACCCGCTCACCAGCTGACCTTGCTGGCGATTGGCGACGACTGCTGCCCTGGCTGACAGAGGATCTGGATGCCACTCCTTGGGCGCTATGTGCAGATGTCACCCAGCATTTCCGGGGACCTCAGACGTTTGCCGGATGGTGGGCACAAGGCAGGGGCATGTCCAGCCAGCTGGAGATCATGGACCCTTGCCGATAAAGCACACTGGGAGGTGGACACTCCCAGCACTGACTTTCTGACAGACTCCTTTGATTCCCAGTCACATTTGACTGAGTGGCAGGAGAGACATATGACAGATGATGAGGAAGGGGAGTGGAGCTACATCCAAACATTTTGTGCCATGCCCTGGCTTACCCTCAGCTAAACTGTTTATTCTACATGTCTACCACCTCCATGGGGTTCCACCGTGGATCATCTTGGACTGGGGGAGTGTAGTATACTGCAAAGTTTTGGCAGGAGTTTGTTCACCTGATCGGTTCCTCCCAAGGCCTTAGCTCAGCATTCCACCAAGCACAAATGATGTGGAAGAAAGAGCAAATGCCATGGTGGAACAGTATCTTAGGTGTTACGTCACCTATCAGCAAACTGGGCAAAATCCTGTGATTTGTGGAGGTTGCATATAATAATGCACTACACCACAGTACCAGTTTTACCCCCTTCTGGGTAGTTAATAGGGTGGACTTCATGCCCATTCCTGAGTAACCCAAGCACCCTCCTGCCCCTAGTAGTTCAAAGGAGCAGATGGGGATGATAAAAGGATAGGGTTGCCAGGTCTGCTTCCAAAAAATAGCGGACAAGCGGGGGGGGGGGGTGTTAAGTAGTAAAAAAATAAAAAAAATTACAATTAAATTATATATTTTCTTACAAACATTTTAACACGTATTAAAATAATCACTTCAAAACTTTACTTAAAATTCAAAACATCAAATATATTATAATAATATGTAAAATATTAAATTACATTTTACTTTGCTGTCGTGTGTATTTTTTATTTGACTGCGTAGCTTTGATCAATTCTTTGTGTTTAAGGAATAATTCTTTAATTTCAGTACAACATTGAGAAATATTAAAAAATATACAAAGTTCACTTCGAACTGATGGTACAAGCAGTCGGTTACGTTCGTCAGTCCACAAATTTCCCATGACGCTGAAAATTCGTTCAACATTTGCATTTGATACCGGAATTGATGCACAATACTGGAACAGTTTCAGTAAACTCGGAGCTGGCTCTTTCATTCTAACTTATGAAAAAAAAGACAAAACGCGATTCTCCTATCCTTATTCTCTTAGACTGTACAGCTTTAGATTACGTACCATTTCATCATAAAGCTTTTGAATTAAAAAAATGTCCACTGTTTTGTGAAAAAAAATAGTGAACATAATGTGAAAAAAGTGGACTGTCTGCTCAAATAGTGGACACCTGGCAACTCTATAAAAGGAGTATGGAGAACTGTGAAAGTGGTGCTAAAGAAAGTGGCTGAGATCCATTAGGCTCAGGCCAACAAAAAATGGGCTCCCCACAAGCCGTTCCAGGTGGGAGGCTGGGTATAATCTCTCAAAGAAATATCTAAGATTAAAAGTACCTTGCAAGAAACTGGGCCCAAAATATCTGGGCCATTTTCCAATTGTTAGGGTGATCAATCCAGTTACCGTAGAACTGAAACTTCCCTGGCTATTGAGCCGGGTTCACCCAATGTTCCACAGCAGCCTGCTAAAGCCAGTGGAAGAGTCCATTGCCGGGTCTTATGGCGGGGGACTATTACAAAATTGACTGGGCATTGGATTCCTGACTCATAGGAGCAAGCTACAATACCTGGTACAGTGGAAAGGATATCCCTCCACAGACACTTCATGGGTGGTGGACAAAGGGAGCCACACAGCTTCTTAGGAGGTTCCATCAATGGTATCCCCACAAACCTGGATGGGGGAAATTGCTGGTCCTGCATGCCAGGTTGCCGTATCTAATGCCTGTGTTTACTATCTTCCAGGTGCACCTCTGGTAGAGTGTAGCCACCTGTCGAACCCCAGTCCTCCATACCTGGCAGGTGGGTGGATGGCTGAGTGAAGCGAGCAGCAAGCAAGGCTATGGCAGCAGCAGCTACTTCCAGCTGTGCTGACCATCTGTTCATCATGGGTCCGGGCTGCTTCTGGTTGCACCGACAACTTGCTTGTCGGGCGGCCGGGAGGCCATGTCCCACCCGTTCACCAGATGAGCTTGCTGGTGATCAGTGACTAGTGTTGCTGCAGCCAAAAGAGGATCCAGATGCCATTCCTCGGGCGCCCTGTGCAGATGTCACCTAGCACTTCCAGGGATCTCTGACATTTGCCAAATAGTGGCTACAGGGCAGGGGCATGTCCAGCCAGCTGGAGGGCATGGACCCTTGCTGATAAAGCAAGCTGGGAGGCAGATGCTCCCAGCACTGACTTTCCAACAGACTCATTCGACTCGCATTCACTGAGTACCAAGGCTCCGGCCTGATTTAAGGGGGTTTTTTTTGCTTGATGGTTCCAGAGCATTCTTGCTTCAGTTCTACCCAGGTCTGGCCTTGGACCTTTGAAACTGGATATTTTTTATCCTTTTGGAAAGTAAGGAGCAAAAGTACTTGACTTGTAGCATACTTGCTTCTGGAATTCAGATAAAACATAATGGAAAGGAAGATATGTTACCAAAATATGAAATAACTAAAATGAAAAGGAGAAAACTAATTCCCTATGCCCTTCCAGTACTTGTTGGATTGAAACCTATATCCATGGTTTGCAGGCATATTGGTATATATCAATATAAGGCATATTGGTATATATCAATACTAGTTTGATTTAGTTAAATAAAAGACCAAAGGTTAAATTTACAATTGTGCAAAATGTGAAAGAATGAGGTAGAGTTGTGACTCCGACCCCCGAGCCCGTCTTATCAGAGGGAGAAGACTTCGAAAGTGAAGGAGAGGAGTTGGCAAGGCCTCCCTCTCTAGGACCCTCCTCTCTGGCAATGCCTCAGGTGTCCTCCAAAGGCCAAGAGATAGGCCAGGAGCCAGGCACTTCCGAGCAGCTGCAGTTAGACAGTGACGGAGATGAGTCTTGGCTGGATCCCCGACAGTGTCAGAAAGATAAGCGTGTGCAGCAGAGAAAGAGGCATGCCAGAGATTAAGCTGAGTCACTGGACCACACCCCACAGGCGATAAAAGGGGGTGTGGTGGCCATTCAGGCCTTGTGATGGACAAAACTGAAAAGCTAGCAAGTCATACTGCGTTTCTGGAACTTCGTTATATGCCCTCCTTGGATTTATTATGGACTGGACTTGACAATTCTTTGGCTTTGTGGACTTATTTTGGTGTATCGGGAGAGGAGAAAAACCTCCCTTTGTGAGTAAAGTCTTTGGCAGGCAGCTACTGGGTTGCTGCCAATTCTGTTATCTCCAAGGAATTCCTGACTGCTGGTTTTATTAACTCCTGACTGACTGTTTGTGTGCGTGTATGAGATGGGGACAGAACAGATAGCCTGGCAATATCAAATAATACTATGATATTATTGCCATTCTTTAACTTGGACTACAGATTGGATTATATCAACTACTAGTAGCTGGATACCCATGCTTTGCTATGAAACTATGTGATCGGGCTTGATAAATTGACACTTAAAGCTTGAAAATTTATGTAGAATGTGTAACTCCTTAGCATTAGAGTGTGTTAATAAAAGGCAACTGGCAGTTGGAACAGAGTTCTTTTCAGGTGGGGAGGGGGAGTGGAATGTCTAAACTCCCAGCCTGCAGGCCGGATGAGTCAAGAACTGGCCATGCCCACACCCAGTTTAGCAAAGGGGTAGCATCAGAGCGTGTTGATATAAAGCAACTTGCAGTTGGAACAGAGTTCTTTTCAGGTGGGGAGGGGGAGTAGAGCATCTAACTCCTTAGCATCAGAGCATGTTAATATAAGAAATATATTATAAATATATACTAATGATCTGATGGTCATTTCGAAAAAGCCTTTCTTAGCAAACACCTAGAAGCCAAGAAGAACATATGTGCCAAGTTTCAAGTTTGTAGGCTTTACAGTTCTGGAGATTTCATGATGAGTGAGTGGTATTTGGCTTTTATAAATATAGTTGAGGATGCCCATTCATTTGGTTGTCACAGAAACCAAACAGGGCAGGTACAGACTTCAATGGATAGTTAGAACTGCAGAAAAAACCAATTGCAACCATCCTGTGTTCCATTGAGGACCTGTATACTGCACAGATCAGGAGGATGGACTGAGAAAATATCTACAGACCCCTCACATTCTGGACGTAAACTATTTCAACTTCTATCCTCAGGACACTGCTACAGGACACTGCCTGCCAAAACAATCAGACACAAAGATAGCCTTTTCCCTATTGTCATCACTCTGCTAAACACCTAATGCCCACAGCACTGTTTATGTGTATGTTTATGTTTATGTAGTAGGGCTGTATTGCTATTATCTTTCTCATCTTTCTCATCCTCTTATCTTTCCTACTACCTTCTTCTATTGGTATCTTATGATTTATCATTTGTTTATATCTTATGATTGTATCTTATGATCTATGACTTAACGTTTGTTGTTTGTATGTACACTGAGAGCTTGTGCATCGGACACAAATTCCTTCTCTGTTCAATCACACTTGGCCAATAAAGAATAAAGATTATGAGATAAGACCTCTGCAAAGCTAGAGGAGGGTTATGGTGCATATTGAAGCAAAACCATGTTCTTACATTGCTCATCCTATCTTATCTTCATACCATCATGACTTCATTGATCCCATTTTCTTTCCATTTCCTATGAGGAAAAGACTAGGGAAATGTGGGGATGGGTTTCCTTCCTTAAGCAGGACCAATCACATTTAATCCTTAAAATTTGTGGTCCATTTTCCATATTCCATATCAAATTCTGAATTTGTTTCTGAACATGATTACACTTACATTAATATTTGTAACAAAGACAGTAAATTAAGGACAGAAATAACAACAACAACAATGACAATGACAACGATGACAACAACAACAACAATAATAATAAATATTTCATGTTGGGAAACCATGCTCATTTTTTCTTCTATATCTAGCTCACCTCATTTCTGAGGGCTCCAAATTTGTGTTTCTAGTACAATAATTTCTGAAATTGTTTCTGAACATGATTACACTTATACTAATATTTGTAACAAAGACTGTAAATTAAGCAAATATTTTTTTAAAAAAAAATATTTCAAGTTGGGAAACCATGGTCCTTTTTTCTCCTATGTCTAGCTCACATACGGATCTTCCCCATTGATAGATGGCAAGATACAAGGTGCTTTCTTTCATCGTTTTTTCCCAAATGTTGACCAACAGATCATGGGTATTCTCCAGTTGCTATTGTATTTTAGGTGGTTATGGATTGGACGGATTTCCCAACCTGATAGGAGTGGAGAGAGATTCATACAAAATGCTATTCCTTTCTATTCCAAGAAAGGTATCTGCTTTGACTTCATGGAAGAGATGGCCAAGGAAACATTTGCTGATGATATTGCAGGAGCATTTCAAGACTTTGGTAAAATGTATATGATTATCATGAAGAGCACTGCCAACGTCATTATCCTCTATTGTGAAAACCAGGTCACTGTCATTTTTAGAATGTTGCCCTATTTTACAGAATTGGAAGAGATGCCCATCGAGAGAAAAGATAAAGTTTGGATAATGCCAGCCCAGATGGAGTTTACATCCCTTCCCTTTCAAAAAACCAGGGGTATGGAAGTGTTCCATGGTGTTATAACTTTTGCAATTTCTTCCAAGGAGATTTCTGGATTCGATAAATTCCTTCAGATGATAAAGCCAACTTCAGTAGAGGAAGACCATTCAATGAGAGTGTTTTGGGAACAGGCTTTTGAATGTTCTTTTCCTAAAGATAATTTAGATGAAGACACTGGAACGATGTGCACTGGAGAAGAGAAGTTAGAGAATTTACCTAGGTCTGTGTTTGACACCATCCTGACTGGGCAGAGTTACAGCATCTATAATGCAGTCTATGGTGTGGCACATGCTTTACAAGCCATGCTTTCCCCCAAGTCCAAACACAGAGCAAGGACAGAAGTTGGGAGAGAAACATTGTTGACTCAAAAAGTATGGCAGGTAAAAAAAAAAAATGAACGAACATTTCCCACTGCTCTTTTGTATGATGCAATGAGCTGTTATATAACACAGTCAATGAGAACAGTGAAGTGTTCTCATTGACTGCATTGGGGATAATTTTCAGTCTCCTGCCAAAACATTTTCCCCATCATTAATGACTTAGAGAAACTTTTGTGGTTGTGAATAGATAAAAATGCTACAATAGGAAAGAAAAGTTGAGATGCAGCAGCACTGGCATGATTGGCAGAAGTTCAAAATGTCTGTGGCAGAGAAGAAATATGGATGGGGTGGAGGAACAATAATTATATTAATGAAGCACATCCTATGAAATCAATATCCCAAACTGAATACTATCTATCTATCTATCTATCTATCTATCTATCTATCTATCTATCTATCTATCTATCTATCTATCTACCTACCTACCTACCTACCTACCTTTCTTTTTCTTTTTTCTGTTTATTACTTTTTCCATTAATTGTCATTCTTTGCTTCTGTTTAGCTCCATCACTATTTGAGAACCATCTCATTTAATAACACTGCAGGAGAGAAAATTTCTTTTTTTTTTTTTTAAATATACTTTATTGATTTTTTTTAAAAAAAGTTTTTTTAAAAAGAAAATATCAAATCTCAGGTAACATCTGAGGTATCGTGCGATTACATATATACAGTATATACACAACAAGTATCTTCAAATCTATCATTATTAGAAATAGGCATATCCTTATAGTCTTATTCTATTATTCCACCATTTATACCACCTTTCCCATACTGCCTTAAATTTTGAATTCTCATCATCTTTAAGCATACTGGTTAATTTTGCCATTTCTGCACATTCCAATATTTTATTTATTATTGTCATCTCTGGAGGTATTTGTTTTTCTTTCCAGTATTTTGCGAAAATTAATCTGGCCGCTGTTATAATATGTATAATTAATTGTGTCTTGTCCTTAGAGAGTCCATCTCCCATCATTCCTAGTAAGAAAATTTCTGGAGATAATTTTATATCTTCTTCCACTATTTCCCGCAGCCAAGTTCGTATTTTTGTCCAGAACTTTTTTGTCTCTGAGCAGGACCACCACATATGAAAGAAGGTGCCAACCTCCTTTCCACACTTCCAACAAATTCCTGAGGCGTTAGGAAATATTTTTGCTAATCTAGATGGGGCTAAATACCATCTGTGAAATATTTTGTAGTGGTTCTCCCTATAAGTTGCTGATTTAGTAAGATTATAATTTCTATTCCAAGCCTCCTCCCAGTCATTGAAATTTAGTCTGTGGCCAATATTTTTTTCCCAAATGCTTAGTTGGTTCCTAGCTATCCCTTCTGCTCTGTCTTCGCCTAATAGGAGGTTATAAAATCTGGCTAGCATTTTCTTTTCAATCCCCAACATAATTTTATCTAGATTGTTGTACTTCATCTCTATACCAAATTGATCCCTATCTTTTTGATATCTAAAACTTATCTGCGTATAGCTCCACCAGTCCAAATTAAAACCTTGATTATTTAGTGTTTCTCGTGATCTAAGAATACCATTTCCATCTAATATGTCTTTATACGTGCCAAATTTCCCAATATCCCTTTTATTAGTAGCAATCAACGCCTCCATAATTGAGAGCCAAATCGGTATTTTCGTATAAAATCTTTGTCTAATTTCTTCCCATGTTTGGATCAGAGTCTCCCTTAATTTGTGTCTGTGGAAATGTGATTTCTTTTTGTTCTTTGGGCCCCATAAATAAGCGTGCCAGCCTGCCTGTAGATCGTGGCCTTCTAGCGTCAGGATTCTTTTATTTTGTAATGTGACCCATTCTTTGATCCATACTAATTTAGCTGCTTTCTGGTAAACTTGCCAATCCGGTAATCCGAAACCGCCCATGTTTCTTTTCCCTTGCAGTGTTTTATATGCAATTCTTGCCTTCTTCCCTTCCCACAGAAAATCTCTCACCTTCCTTTCCAAATCTAGGAAATATTTTTTATCCAGGTTCACCGGAATGGTTTGAAATAGAAATATGATTTTGGGGAGAATATTCATTTTAATTGCTGAAATCTTACCTGTAAGGGATAGTTTTAGTTTCTTCCATCTATCTATGTCCTGCTTTATTTTTTGTAGTAATGGACTATAATTGTCCTCTTTTAAGGAGGAATACCTTACAGTGATCCAGATTCCCAAATATTTTATTTTCTTTGCTATTTGAAGCTCCAGGGACTTTTCTAGCCGCTTCTTATTTATCTCCGCCATATTTCTTACTAAGATTTTAGTTTTAGTTTTGTTAAGCTTAAAGCCAGCGACTTCACCATACTGTTGTATTTCCTGGAGTACCTTGGGACCAGATTTCAAGGGATCTTCCATTATTAAGGCCACGTCATCCGCGAAGGCTTGTATTTTAAAATACAAACTTTAGAAACTTTTCTTTCTTCCTTATGTTTGAACGCCGTGTACGATATCACTACTCCTCTCAGATACGCTTTCATGGTATCCCATACAATTTCCTTCGCCGTACCTTGCTTGCTGTTCTCAATAAAGAAGCACTTAATTTCTTCATTTAATTTTATTATAAACTCTTTTTTGTTCAAGAGGTTGGACCTTAGACTCCATCTTTGTTGTCTTCTCTTGTTAACGTAATGCCAATGTATTTCAAGAAGTTTATGGTCTGTCCAGGTATTTATACTTATATCCGCTTTCTTAATTTCTAACCCTAACTTTCTAGTAGTTCATACCATGTCAATTCTGGACCAGGAATTTTGTGGGTTTGAGAAAAAAGTATATTGGGAGTCGTGAGGATGTAAAGTATGCCATATATCAATTAAATTGATTTCATCGACAAGATCGAAGAAGCTTTTTGGCAGAGGTAATCTTTTATTTCTTTTTCTCTCCCCACTTTTATAATCTTTCAGTGGATTAACAATTCCATTAAAATTGCCTAGCATACATATTTCCGCATGGGCCCAACTCCCTAATTGTTCGTGTAATTTTTTATAAAATTGTCCCTGTTTCTCATTTGGAGCGTATACTCCCACCAACATCATTTTTGCATTAGCTCTCCTAAAGAAAATTTCTTTTAATGAAAATGGGGATCTAGAGACTGGATTTGACATTATCAATTGGGTCACATTCCCAAACGAGACATTTGCTAAAGTCAAAGTTGGAAAAATTGACCCACCTGCTTCTCCAGATAAGCAGTTTACCATTTTTGCACAAGACATCATTTGGCCTGCCATGTTTAACCAGGTATTTCCTGCTCAGATTTCAACCTGTGGACAAATAGTCCTCGACTTACAATCACAATTGAGCCCAAAATTTCTGTGGTTAGGTGAGACATTTGTTAAGTGACTTTTGCCCCATTTTATGACCTTCCTTGCCAGAGTCATTAAGTGTATCACAGCAATTGATAAATTAGAAACTTGGTTGTTAAGTGAATCTGGCTTCCCCATTGAATTTGCTTGTCAAAAGATTGCAAAAGGTGATCGCATGACCTTGGGACACAGCAATGGTCATAAGTACAAACCAGTTGCCAAGCATCTAAATTTTTATCACATGGTCATGGGATGCTACAAAGGTTATAACTGAAAAATGGTCATAAGTCTCTTTTTTCAGTGCCAATGTAACTTTGAATGGCCATTAAATGAACCGTTGTAAATTGAGGACTATTTGTACATTGTTTCCCTTCCATTCTTGCTTTTGACATTATAAATTTGAATTGACCTTGTCCTTCACGTTGTCTGGTTGAAAACTGCAAAGATGAAGGAACAATGGGGTAGGTAGCATTCAGGAGTAGAATGATGAAATGATGCTTTAAAACAAAATGAATCAATCAAGGAATAATGAAATGCTGAATACAGAAATCAAAACTGTACTGGTTGCATGGTTGGATGTTTGGTTGGGTGGGTGGGAGGATGGATGTTGTAGTAACAAGTTATAGTAAATGTTGCTTTCATTTCTTGATAGGTTCAACCTCTTTCTTTGTGCAATGACAGTTGTTGTCCAGGCTACAGGAAGATGAAAATAGAAGGGAAGCCATTTTGCTGTTACAATTGCCTTCCATGTGCAAAAGGGAAAATTTCAAACCAGATGGGTAAGAGTTGTCTTGTGCAAGACTAAGTTATTCAGTCTTCTTAACTATGATTCAAAATGCTAATATTTAAAACCTCCTGGAACTGACTAATCTGGTGACGAAGTCAATGATATTGCTACATAAATACTAAAAGTGAAAAGATATTTCACAGCATCTAAAAATAAATATCCAATTTGATTTGTTCTAATTTTTTCTCCAAATTATGACTTCTGATTAATGCTTATTTTGTAAGATGACAGATCTTCCGTTGATGTCTGTGTGTAAAAGTGGAAAAAGATAAAACTGGTATCCATTTGCTGGTTTTAGGAGCTTAATTCCTAAAATAAAATACCATGAAATATATATTTCTCCCCTCCTCCAAAAACTAAACATGTTTTTTCACTTTGTTTAGGAAATACCTTAATGATAAAAATATTGTTATTCAATTCATTATTAGATTTTACAATAAGAGAGTCCGTACAACCAACCAGAAATAAATTTCAGAAGATCTGGCATATTTACAAAAAGGCACTAAATATAAGCAGCCATTACTTAATAAAATGAATCCATGTACTAAGAAAGTATATCTGGAGTGAAGGAGAAAAAGGGCTTTCTCTATGATGGCCCCCTCCCCTTGAAAGATAATCCACACAGAAATGAGACTGGCCTCCAGTTTGACACTCATTTGAAAGGCCCTAAAAACATGGTTCCACTAACAGACCTGGGGAACCCAGACTAGGATGGAGTCCTTAAAGAGGCTCATTTGAAGTGTGTTGTTGCCGAGGTATGTGGGTTACTGTTTTTAATTCATTCATATTGGACTTTTTATTGTCTTTAAGCTGCCCAGAGTCACTGAGAATGAATGGGCAGCCATATAAATTTTAAATAAATAAATAAACCCTGTTAATTAATTCTCAATCCCACTATCTGAGTATTTCGGGAAATTGGCCATGATGTTTTCTTTTTCCAGATGCAATTGATTGCTTCCAATGTCCAGAAGATCAATATCCAAACAAGGCTCAAACTCTATGCATTCTAAAAGAAATAACCTTCTTGTCTTACAATGAGCCACTGGGACTCACCTTGATCACTGTTAGTCTTTTCTTTTCTGTCATCACCATTGCGGTGCTGGGAATCTTCATTAAAAAGCAGGACACCCCCATTGTCAAAGCCAACAACAGGAACCTCACTTATACCCTTCTCATTGCCCTTCTCCTCTCCTTCCTTTGTGCTTTCCTCTTCATTGGGCAACCTGAGCAAGTGAAATGTTTCATGCGACAAACTGCTTTCAGCATCATTTTCTCCATAGCCCTTTCTTGTATTGGCTTAATGGGGTTCTTGGCTTCTATTAGCTTCACAGTGGCCTTTTTTGCCAGGAAGTTACCTGACAGCTTTAATGAAGCCAAATTTATCACCTTTAGCATGTTGGTCTTCTGTAGTGTCTGGATATCATTTGTTCCAACCTACTTGAGTACGAAGGGCAAATATATGGTGGCTGTGGAGATTTTCTCCATTTTGGCTTCTGCAGCTGGATTACTGGGCTGCATATTTTCCCCCAAATGTTACATCATTATTTTGAGACCTGATTTAAACACAAAGGGATGTTTAATAAAGAAATACATTTAAATATGGAGTTTAATCTGCTCATTATTCATTTTAAGTTTCTCCCTATTAGAGCACAACTTTCAGGTATTGTTACATGCTCGAGCTTGTTGAATCTCAAATCTGTACAATAAATGTAAACATATGTACACCATCTTTTATCAAATATATCCGACACATAGTAAGGAGGAGAATTCAGGTCTTTAGCCAGGAAAGACCTAACATGTTCTATCAAGTGAACTAACTCTCATTCCCTTGAGGACAATTGCTACTTAGAGGGGCAGATAAAGTTTTCCATAAGTAACGTGATTGGTTTAAGATCTTTATGCTGACAGAAATCCTAAAAATCTTGATTACCTACAGCATTACATTTTGAAGAGCCAAAACTCACAATTTCTTTTCCTTTGTTCTTCTGAATTGTCAGATATTTTTCAAGTAATTTGTTGACCTAGAGACTTAATATGGTCTATATCAGTGATGGCTAAGCTTTTTGCCATCGCGTGCCAGGAGGGGTGAGCGGGGTGTATGTGTCACGTGCACATGTGCCCACACCCATAATTCTATGTGCCCCGTGCATGCGCGTGTGACCCGCCCCTGCTCCCGCCACGCAATGGCCCAGTAGGCTCATTTTTCCCTGTCATCTGGCTCCAGAGCCTTTCTAGGAATCTGGGGAGGGTGGAAACAGCCTTTCCCACCCCCTGGAGGCCTTCCGGAGATTGAAAATGGTCTGTTTGCCAACTTCCTGTCCCACCGGAAGTTTGCAAATGGGCCGTTTCTGGCCTCCAGGGGTGGTGGAGAAGGCCATTTTTGCCCTCCCCAGACTCCTAAAAGGCTCTGGAGGCTGGGGACAGCAAAAAAATGGGTCTTCCCCACCACCACCATCCAAGGCCCTCCAGAGGTGGGAAACAACCTGTTTCCCTACTTCTGGTGGGCCCAGAAGCCTACACATTCTAGGCTTCATAAACAGAGGGTTAAACTCAAGATCACGTGAAGTGTTAATACCACTTTATAATGTCTTGGTAAGGCCACACTTGCAATACTGCATCCAGTTTTGGTCACCACGATGTAAAAAAGGTATTGAGATTCTAGAAAGAATGCAGAGAAGAGCAACAAAGATGATTAGAGGACTGGAGGCTAAAACATATAAAGAACAGTTGCAGGAACTGGGTATGTCTAGTTTTATGAAAAGAGGGACTAGGGGAGACTTGATAGCAGTCTTCCACTATCATAGGGGCTGCCACAAAGGAGAGAGTCAAGCTATTCTCCAAAGCACCTGAGGGCAGGACAAGAAGCAACGGGTGGAAGCTAATCAAGGAGAAAAGCAACTTAGAACCAAGAAGAAATTTCCTGATGGAACAATTGATCAGTGGAACAACTTGCCTCCAGAAGTTGTGAATGCTCCAGCACTGGCAAATTTTAAGAAAATGTTGGATAACCATTTGTCTGACATGGTGTAGGGTTTCCTGTCTAAGCAGTGGGTTGGAATAGAAGACCTCCAGGTCCCTTCCAACTCTGTTATTCTATTCTATTCTATTCTATTCTATTCTATTCTATTCTATTCTATTCTATTCTATTCTATTCTATTCTATTCTATTCTATTCTATTCTATTCTATTCTATTCTATTCTATAGAATGCCACTTCTGTATATTGGTTTTACTTCATCACATGACAACCAAAGAGTCCACCTAGCAGACTCATCTAGCTGTTACAGAGGAACCAACACCATATGAATACTGTAGAACACCACATAACAGGAACCCAGGGCAGGATCTCTCCCCAAATCACCACTGAATGGAATATACCCCAGGAAAAAGGTGGCAAAGCAGCATAACATAATGCTGCCCATTCTAATCATGTGAGTTGATACAGAAGGGAAGAATGGTTGCTTGTTTTGAAAAGCACATTGATCTAAAAAATGGGGTCCTGACCTCAAAGACCTAAGGATCTATCCATTTCTTCAGGCTCCATGGGTTCAAATGATTCCTAGATACTGGGGCAAGACTCCTCCAAAGGCATCAGCCCCCCACCTGGACCTGTAATAAGGCTGACTGCAACTGCGAACATATTTCAGCAAGTTTTGTTTATTTATTTATTTATTTATTTATTTATTTATTTATTTATTTATTTATTTATTTATTTATTATTCAAACTTCTATACCGCCCTTCTCCTTTCGGACTCAGGGCGGTGAACAGCCAAAATAAAAACATTTATACATAACATTACAGTTAAAAATAGATTTAAAATAATTAATAAATTTGGCCCGTAATTTAAAACTTGTCAATTTAAAATCAGTATCAAAATTTTAAAACCAACCCTAAAATCAAGACAGACTGGCTAACTGAAAAAAGTAAGTTTTTAGGGCCCGACGAAAAGTCCGGAGGTCGGAGTCCTCCGGAAAAGTCCGGTTTTGTCCGATAGATGCAAATTTGATTTGAAGTCTCATCTTTGAATCTTATTCCAAATAGGGAACAGTGCTTCAGATGAACCATGCAGCATGAACAACCCCCCAACTCCCCCTGAAACCTATCCAGATCCAGTTCAGTAAACATGGGGTGGAACAATCTAATGGGCACATTCTCCCTGAAGTGGTGGTAGCGAATTTCATAATAATAAGGGCACGAGCTGACTATGATAAGGGAATCACAAAGATAGCCCTCAATTCCATATCAGAGAGCTACAGGAACACCAGATCCAGTGGGTGGCCATTGCTCTATTCAGGCTCTGGATGATCTGGGATAGACCTATGACTGTCATGATGTCCTTTGACTTCTGACCCTCATTGTACTCCACTCTTAGAGAAGGCCGATTGAAGTCTCCCATGAAATGGATTCAACTAATCAGAGATAGAAGTTGCTCTTAGTAAATAATTAAAAGGAGGGGAAAATATTTTCAGAGCACTAGCCAGTCCCAAAGCTGTTTGCTCCTTTATGCCCACAAGGAAGGCTGCTGAGCCTTCTTTTCATGCCTTTCCAGTGGTGAGGAGTGTCCACCTCACTTATGGGGGGAGAATATTCCACAGGATTGGGTCAACAATAGAGAAGGCTCTTTTCCTGGATTCCACCAGTATGAATCTTTTGGCTGACAGAACCCCCAACATACTTTTCCTGCTTGATATGATGGGACAGGCAATGGGATGAAGACCGTTCCTTAGGTAACCATGCTCTATGCCAAGTTACACACTGTAACTTGTCCCACAATCATACAATTGTCATCTGCCACCTTCGAGAAGCAAAATCAATGGGGAAGTGAGTGGGAAGTTACAAATTGAAATCTCAGGACCACAGAATGCTGCCACTTCACAGGATTGTTCTCACAATGGTAACTGGGAGTGCCAGAAATGCTGTGACATAAATTGAACACATCTCTTAGTTCTTGGTCCCAATTAATTTCTGTGAGTGAGATTACCTAGATTTTCTTTCTCAAGCTCATGCTTGAACAGAAATAAGACATGAAAAAAATATTAAGGGCCATATTTCAAACTTTATCAAATTCTGATTCAGATTGAACCTTAACATCTATCACTGACATAAAATCTTCTGCAGGTCATCACTCTGCAACCCTGTGCTAGGATGAAATGGCAAGTCCCAGGTTAGAAATGGCCTTTAGATTGATGGTCTAGAGTATCTTAATCATCCATGTTACTAAATGACTTGCAAAATATCTGCTATTCAGAGAAACAGGGCAAAGAAGTTTTGAATTTCCACTGTTCAGAATCTACAATTGTGAGCACTCAGGTATTATATGTAACTTTTCATTCCTGTTAGCAAAATGATATGTAGAAGATTTTTTTTTATTCTTAATAGCAATTTTCCTTTAGGGAACCAAAGTTATTGTCACTTCATAGAATGCTATAGATTTTTCCTAATTATGAAACTCTGCGCATGATTTTTCCTCTTGAACATGTTTCAGAGATATTTGATAGAAGATTGGGTTGAAACGATGATGACACAAGGCTATGTTCAGATTTACAGTACTGATTCCAGTTCCAGAAACTCCAGCATGCAATGAACCCTACGTTTTTTGTTGGAGTGGGGGGAAATAGCACAGAATCAGTGAGAAAATTGAACTTCATATTCAGAGTTATTTCTTGATTAATTGCCCCTTTATATTCAAATCAGGCCTCAGAACAATAATATAACATTTGGGGGAAAAGATGCAACCCAATAATCCAGCTGCAGAAGCCAAAATGGAAAAGATCTCCACAGCCACCATGTATTTTCCCTTGGTGCTCAGATAGGTGGGAACAAAGGATATCCAGACACTACAAAAGACCAACATGCTAAAGGTGATAAATTTGGCTTCATTAAAGCTGTCAGGTAACTTCCTAGCTAGAAAGGCTACTGAGAAGCTGACAACAATCAGGAATCCCAGAAAACTAAGAACAATATAAAACATAGTGGTTGAACCTTCATTACATTCTAAGATAATTTCTTCAGCCATGGAGTGCATGTCAGAATCTGGGAAGGGGGGAGAAATTGCCAGCCACACTAAACAGATCATGAGTTGGGTCAAGGAGCAAGAAAGGACAATAGAAATAGCCATCCTTCTCCCCACCCATTTCTGTATTTTGGAACCTGGCTTTGTGGCCATGAAAGCAAGAACAACTATGGTTGTTTTACCCAAAATGCAAGAAAGGGCTATGGAGAAAATGATACCAAAAGCAGTTTGTCTCATGAGACATTTCACATGATCCGGTTGTCCAATGAAAAGGAAAGTGCAAAGGAAGGAGAGCAGAAGAGCAATGAGAAGGGTGTAAGTGAGGTTCCTGTTGTTGGCTTTGACAATGGGGGTGTCCTGCTTTTTAATGAAGATTCCCAGCACCACAATGGCGATGACAGAAAAGAAAAGACTAACAGTGGTCAAGGTGAGTCCCAGTGGCTCATTGTAAGAGAAGAAGGTTATTTCTTTTAGAATGCATAGAGTTTGAGCCTTGTTTGGATATTGATCTTCTGGACATTGGAAGCAATCAACTGCATCTGGAAAAAGAAAAGTTGATGGCCAATTTCAAGAAATAGTCATGAAGCAGAACTGAATGTTAATTAAGAGGATTGATTTATTCCTAATTGAGCAATGCCTGTTTGCATTTAGTTCCTGACTATTGTGCCAGATGTTCAGAAATTTACATATTACTTGGCAATAATTCTCCTATTATAAAATCTAATAATGATTTGCCTAATAATCTCATATCGGGGTGCTTATATTGGTGCTTTCTGAGCTTGGTTGTTTTCTTCCAGATGTTTCATTATGCAAAATAGGCAACATCATCAGTGTCAGTCCTAGACTAGCACTGATGATGTTACTGAGTTTGGGTAATGAAATGTCTGCAAGAAAACAACCAAGTTTAGAAACCACCAATGACTCCTATTTCAACCCTGACTTGCAGATATTCTCCATTATTAGAATATTTTATCATTTAGACCTTTTTTTGGAAATAATGAAAAGCGAAAATATGTTTCCATTAAGAGGAGGAAAATGTAAACTATGTGGTATATTATTATTTAATGGGATTAAACTCCTAAATTCAGCAACTGCAATCCAGTTCTATTCCTTTCCTTTTATACACATATATACTAACACAGGAGGGATGCGGTGGCTCAGTGGCTAAGACACTGAGCCAGTGGTGGGATTCAACTAATTTAACAACCGGTTCTCTGCCCTAATGATTTCTTCCAACAGCCAGTTCACCAAACTGCTCAGAAAGTTAACAACCGGTTCTCTCAAAGTGGTGCGAACCGGCTGAATCCCACCACTGCACTGAGCTTGTCTATTGAAAGTTTGGCAGTTCAGCAGTTTGAATCCCTAGTGCTGCCTTATGGGGTGAGCTCCTGTTACTTGTCCCAGCTTCTGCCAACCTAGCAGTTCGAAAGCATGTAAAAAATGCAAGTAGAAAAATAGGGACCACCTTTGGTGGGAAGGTAACTATGTTCCATGCACTTTTGGCATTTAGTCATGCTGGCCACATGACCATGGAGACATCTTCGGACAGTGCTCTTTGGCTTTGAAACAGAGATGAGCACCGTCCCCTAGAGTCGGGAATGACTAGCATATATATGCGAGGGGAACATTTACCTTTACCTTATACTAACACAAGCTCCTTTAGCATCAATTAGAAGCCATAGTTGGGAACAATCTAGAACAAATGAGATTGGAAGTTGATTTTTCAATTCTCTGAAATATTCTTTCACTTTTGTTATTTATAAAGCAATATCATTGAATAGAAGCTACTGTATATACTCGAGTATAAGCCGACCCGAATATAAGCCGAGGCACCTAATTTTACCACAAAAAACTGGGAAAACTTATTGACTTGACTATAAGTCTAGGGTAGGAAATGCAGAAGCTACTGGTAAATTTCAAAATAAAAATAGATACCAATAAAATTACATTAATTGGGGCATCAGTAGGTTAAATGTTTTTGAATATTTATTTCAAAGAAAAACAGTAAACTAGCTCTGTAAGTGCATAGTGTAAACTACACTATAACTAAATTACACAAGAGAATGTAGTATATATACCAAAAATAATACAATAACAATTTAATCTGATACATTAGGTTAAGTGATGTAGGGCTTGATCTAATTTCAGGCAAATTCAAGCCTCTGTTAAGAGATATCTGCATTTTTTCTGTTTCTCCCTTCCTCTTTCTTTCTTTCTTTCTTTCTTTCTTTCTTTCTTTCTTTCTTTCTTTCTTTCTTTCTTTCTTTCTTTCTTTCTCCTCCCTTTCTCCTTTCTCCCTTTCTGTGAAGAACCCCAGAAGGTCTTTGGTAGGAGGAAGAAAAGCCAGACATTTTGAAACGTTTTGTAGCTTACCCTGAGCAAGGATAGCTAGTGCAGGCACTTACAATAAGCTCACTGAACTCAAGTTCAGTGAATTTAGGGATCCCCAAACAGTGAGGATGAAGTGTGAGTAAAAGGGTTTACCCTTCCCTCCCTCCCCACCCTCTCTCTTTCTTTCTTTCTCCCTCCCTCCCTTTCTCCTTCTCATTTGGCATTCTTAGAGCTCCACTATTGATTAGCTTAGCCTGAGCAAGGATAGTTAGCAGCCAGCCTATTACAATAAGCTCTCAACTCAAGCTCAGTGCATGTGGAAATCTCCCTAAACAGTGAGGATTTCTTTTTTTCTTTCTCCCTTGCACCCCCCACAGCGCGTTTTTGCTTCCAGGGGGCTGCAGGGAGTCTTGCTAGGCACCCCCACATGGCCCATTTTGGCCTTAGCAAGCCTCCCTGCAGCCCCTGGAAGCCAAAACAGGTTGCAGGAAAAAAGGCATTTTTTCCTCACTCGAGTATAAGCCGAGGGGGGCTTTTTTCAGCATAAAAAATGTGCTGAAAAACTCGCCTTATACTCAAGTATATACGGTATTTGTAGTTTAAATATTAGCATTTTGAACCATGTTTAAGAGGACTGAATAGTCTTGTGCTGGACCATTCTTACTCTTCTGGTTTGAAATTTTCCCTTTTGCACATGGAAGGCAATCATAACAGCAAAATGGCTTCCCTTCTATTTTCATCTTTCTGTATCCTGGATAGCAATTGTCATTGCATACAGAAAGCGGCTGAACCTATCAAGAAGTGAAAGCAGGGTTTATTACAAGGCATGCATTTTTCTTCATAAAATTCTATCTCAGTATGGATTTTTCTTTTACATAATAAATGTTGGATGTGGATGTTCCAAAATCTCCTTGATTTAGAGAAATTATAGTGAATTACAAGTAATGAGAGCTAGAGTCAAAGGTGAAGGTGGGTAACCTAAGAATTGGAGAGGTGAAGATAGCATCATTTGGCCAGGACAAAGTCAAGATCCAGAAGAAATTAGTTAGAAATAGAGATGTATATATTTTCTTTGAGTTTCAATTTCTTTCTTTCCTTTTGCCCCCAAAAGGACCAGGGGTTCTGTCTCAACTAGGGTTAACATGATCATTGATATGGGATTCCTGATCTCTTTTTGCTTCCCAACCATATCAGACAAGTAAACACCATGTAGGATACAACCACGTTTAATGTAAGAGTCCAGTCAAAAGCATAAACTATCTGGGGTCCTTTTCCAATGAAAGAGACATAAATTCAACCTCAAACTAAGACCCATTGATGCTTAACTTGGGCCAAATTGTCTTGGCAGTAATAAGATCACATTCTTGTTCATAGATAGACAAAATAAATTTTTAGTACTTTTGAACCTCATCTTTGAACCTGACTTCTTGCCCCTGACAGCTAATTACCGTTTTCTGATGGTCATATCTTTCAAGTATTGATGGAAAAAAAGAAAATTAGCAGCAACAATTTTATCCTTCTTTACTCGCTTGATACTTGGTACTCTTTACTTACTGATAGATGGTCTGCAGAAGACATGTAGAGGACATTAACATTAGAAAACAAACCAACAGCAACTTTATAAAGAACATGAAGGATCGGGATATTTCAGTGGTTATTTTGAGAAGTCAGTCAGTTCAAATGACTGAATTATTTCCAATCGTTTGGAAATAAGGACTCTGAGGCTGAGCAAGAAAGAAAAAGATAGATCCCAGTAGTTGTAAATGATTTTCAGAGAACTAAAAAAAGAACTCAATAGGTTGAAAGAAGAACGAGTCAATCTCCTGAATCTAATAGGGATGGCTTCCCAGATACAATGATTAGCAAAATGGAAAATGTGAGAATCAGGATTCAAGGAAAGGGAAGACTAGAGAAGAAAAACTATGTTTGACAAGGCTGAAGAATAGGAAGACAACGGATTAGCTGAAAGGAAGAGATCAAAGCAATTTCTTGAATATCTGTGGAATGATGAGTTATTATATCAGAATGGTGATCAGAATCCATATAGTGATTCTTGTTTCAGCAATAATAACATTCTATAAATATGACTCCTTTAGTTAAGGATTTTCTAAAAAGTACCTTGTTATATTATGGAACGTCTGCAGCATATGCAATAGTCATTAAACTGTACCCTTTAAATTCAGCCTACCTTGAAATCCTATCAAAAACAGACAGCAGCAATTGAATTAAGTTATTGTTGAAATCTATATTGATGAAAACAAGATGGGAAGGGAAAGAAAGTGCACAGTTTGAAATCTGAGCAGGAAATACCTGGTTAAACATGGCAGGCCAGATGATGTCCTCTGTAGAAATGACAACTAGCTTATCCGGAGAATTGGTTGGGTCGATCTTTCCAACTCTGACTTTAACAAAGCTCTTGTTTGGGAAGGTGACCCAGTTGATAATATCAAATCCAGTGTTCAAGTCTCCATTTTCATTAAAGGAGACTTCCTGTCCTGCAGTGTTATTAAATGAGATGGTTTTCAAATAGTGGTGGAGCTAAACAGAAGCAGTGGCAGAAAATTAATGGGAAAAAAGGAAGGAAGGATAGCAGTGGAATTAAGTTGTAGGTCATCCATTTACTATAACTGGACATATCAATAGATGCCTACACCTTCTTATCTTTCTTGGTGACCTCAATCTATCTCTTATTAATTGGACCCTAAACAAATGTAGAACTGAACCCATACATGCAATCCTGTACAATACTGTTCCTAATCTGGGACTGGATCAACAAGTAACTAACAATACTAGACTCAACAACTGCCTTTTTCTCATCATCTGCAACAGTTTAAACTCAATTTATGGTCTACAAATAAAGGAACCTTTTTCCAACAATGACCACAGCATGATTGACTTTTGTCTCAATATACGACCTTACAAAGATCATCATAATGATGGGATCCCCAATTATGACTTTAAAAAAGCCAACTATGATCTCATAGACACCGACCTCTCATCTCTTGATTGGCAAATTCTGTTAATTGGCTGTAATACTGCCAAAGACTATTTTAACATTTTTTTCCCTCAAAATCAAAAGAGTCATTAAACTATATATACCAATAATAACCCCCAATACCAGAAAAAACAAATTTCCCATAACAATAAGGAAGCTTCAACCCCCCCCCCCCCCCAAAAAAAAATCTCTGGTGAAAAAACAAAACTGGCTATATAGCTAACTTCAAAAGCCGCTACAAAACCTTATGCCGCCAGAATCAATTACCACACTAAACAAGAGGAAAACCTTCTACGCACGAAATCTACCCACGCTTTCTATAATTTTGTGAACAACAAACTTAAAGACTCGAGATCCATCCCACCCCAAAAAGGACCTAATGGTAAAGACTGTAATGATGAAGCCATTAAAGCCAACCTCTTTAACACTTTCTTTGGTTCAGTCTTTGTAAACAGCAATAGCTCATGCCCCACATTTCCTAGTTGTACCACAACTAATTGCAATGATCAACTACATATCGATTTTACAGAAGATAACATTGAAAAGGCACTATGCAGCCTAAAACCATCTCTATCTATTGGACCTGATGGATTACGTGCCTACTTCTTAAAAAAACTTTCCACTACCATAGCAGAACCTCTAAGCATAATCTATGAAAAATCTTTCAGGACCAGCTCCTTGCCCAACCTACAGGTGAAACTCGAAAAATTAGAATATCGTGCAAAAGTTCATTTATTTCAGTAATGCAACTTAAAAGATGAAACTAATATATGAGATAGACTCATTACATGCAAAGCGAGATAGTTCAAGCCTTGATTTGTCATACTTTTGATGATTATGGCTTACAGCTCATGAAAACCCCAAATTCACAATCTCAGAAAATTAGAATATTACATGAAATCAATAAAACAAGGATTGTACATAGAACAATATCGGACCTCTGAAAAGTATAAGCATGCATATGTACTCAGTACTTGGTTTGGGCCCCTTTTGCATCAATTACTGCCTCAATGCGGCGTGGCATGGATGCTATCAGACTGTGGCACTGCTGAGGTGTTATGGAAGACCAGGATGCTTCAATAGCAGCCTTCAGCTCTTCTGCATTGTTCGGTCTCATGTCTCTCATCTTTCTCTTGGCAATGCCCCATAGATTCTCTATGGGGTTCAGGTCAGGCGAATTTGCTGGCCAATCAAGCACAGTAATCCCATGGTCATTGAACCAGGTTTTGGTACTTTTGGCAGTGTGGGCAGGTGCCAAGTCCTGCTGGAAAATGAAGTCAGCATCCCCATTAAGCTCGTCTGCAGAAAGAAGCATGGAGTGCTCCAAAATCTCCTGGTAGACGGCTGCGTTGACCCTGGACTTAATGAAGCACAATGGACCAACACCAGCAGATGACATGGCTCCCCAAATCAACACAGACTGTGGAAACTTCACACTGGACTTCAAGCATCTTGCAGTGTGTGCCTCTCCATTCTTCCTCCAGACTCTGGGTCCTTGGTTTCCAAATGAGATGCAAAAGTTGCTCTCATCAGAAAAGAGGACTTTGGACCACTGAGCAACAGACCAGTTCTTTTTTTCTTTAGCCCAGGTAAGACGCTTCTGACGTTGTTTGTTGTTCAGGAGTGGCTTGACGAAGAATACGACATTTGAAGCCCATGTCCAGGATCCGTCTGTGTGTGGTGGCTCTTGATGCACTGACTCCAGTCTCTGTCCACTTTTTGTGAAAGCCCCCAACCCTTTTGAATGGCCTTTTCCTGACAATCCTCTCCAGGCTGCGGTCATCCCTGCTGCTTGTGCACTTTTTTCTTCCACACTTTTCCCTTCCACATAACTTTCTATCAATGTGCTTTGATACAGCACTTTGGGAATATCCAACTTCTTTTGCAATTACCTTTTGAGGCTTTCCCTCCTTATGGAGGGTGTCAATGATGGTTTTCTGCACAACTGTCAGGTCAGCAGTCTTTCCCATGATTGTGATTCCTACTGAACCAGACTGAGAGACCATTTAAAGGCTCAGGAACCCTTTGCAGGTGTTATGGCTTAATTAGCTGATTAGAGTGGGACACTTTGAGCCTAGAATATTGAACCTTTTCACAATATTCTAATTTTCTGAGATTGTGAATTTGGGGTTTTCATGAGCTGTAAGCCATAATCATCAAAAGTATGACAAATCAAGGCTTGAACTATCTCGCTTTGCATGTAATGAGTCTATCTCATATATTAGTTTCACCTTTTAAGTTGCATTACTGAAATAAATGAACTTTTGCACGATATTCTAATTTTTCGAGTTTCACCTGTAATTATAACAACATTCTTAAAATACCACAACACTCTGTATTTAACAAATATTAGCAAGTATATGTAATATGTATTATAGTAAATCAGTCAGCTATCTTTTACTTCAAGTAGTTTTCCTAAATACTTCATGAATTTTACAGTATAGTGAAACAGCTATCTTTGGATAAGTTATAAGATAAAATAAATAGAGCCTTTTATTTGAATTTCTGTGCAATTTTGATTCACTTGTAGCAAATCACTACATTGTTACTTAAGTAATCATGAAAAATTCATGGAGAGGAAGGAAGGAAGGAAGGAGGGAAGGAAGGAAGGAAGGATATTCTGTACTATATAGATCAAGATAACTATTCCTATTACTTCATCAAGTCCATGAATCTTTTACTTCATTATTTAATTATGGTAATAAAATGGATACAATAAATGAATAGATAGATATTCCTATAGAATTTAATAAAAAATAAGTCAAGAAATCAAATATATTAATTGATTCAGATTCAGATTCTTATTGAGGAATACATCTAGCAGAGTACCAAAAATATCAATTTCATCTACAAACTCATAGTTTGTTCATTCCTTTTTGGGTTGCCACTATATTTCCAAATCAAAAAATGTAACGTAAACGGGGGGGAAAAGATTATTTGTTGCTGTTTGTTAAAAATAAATTTAATAAAAGTAAAAAAAGGGGGAGTACTTTTAGACTTGCAAGATTCTTCTTTGTAATCTTGTAATGCAATGTAATTCAGGATTTTGTTTCCTAGTCTGGAGAAACTTAAGAGCCGACATCAACCTTGGAAACTGGAGAGCATTTGGTCTCCTCTGCCTTTATGTTCCAAAGAATGAAGTTTGTGTGGTGGATTTAATCTGTTGACGTTTTCTCAGATTACACTTCTGATTTAGGCCCAGATTACTTTTATCAGAATGTTGAATAGATAGAATAGAATAACAGAGTTGGAAGGGACCTTGGAGGTCTTCTAGTCCAACCCCCTGCTTAGGCAGCAAACACTACACCACTTCAGACAAATGGTTGTGCAACATCTTCTTAAAAACTTCCAGTGTATAAGCATTCACAACTTCTGGAGTCAAGTTGTTCCATTGATTAATTATTCTAACTGTCAGGAAATTTCTCCTTTGTTCTAGGTTGATTCTCTCCTTGGTTAGTTTCCACCCATTGCTTCTTGTCCTACCCTCAGCTGCTCCGATTGCAGCTCTTCCTCCTGCCTTTATCCTTACAATCTTTTACACTTTGTTCAAGAACAAACCTTACCTGAGGCATCTTATAGATATTCAAGATGTTTGCCATGAAGGGAAAGATGGAAGACGTAGGTCCTGCAATCACAGAAACTATCCAGTCCTTGACATCACACTTATAGTTGGGTATGAATCTGTCCCGTGTTGAGAGAAGCTCCATTGAAGCCAAGTAGGTCCATTTTGCCATGAAATAACTATTAGAGATTTGAATACCCAGACTGATGTTGGATAATATATTACTGTCTTCATTTATCTCCTTTACAGCAAAAACCAAGGTCAGGATATGTTGATGGTTCTGAAGGAAATATCTGTGATGAGAGATATATTACAAATCATATTTCTTTTCCTGAAGAATGTGACATTACACAACTACCAAATATAGCAATGGAAGAATATGAAAACTGATCACATCATTGTATAGTAGTGGAAATATTTTGCAAAGATTTTTTCACTGTCTAAAAACATTTTTTATGAAATGGAAAATGCTCTTGGGATTTTCACTAGGAAATAGATGAATTTATTGAAAGAACATTCATAATCTTTTAAAACGTATCTGTAACTCTTAGACATACTTCTAGTCTTTTAGCTTTAACTCCTCCAACTTCTTCTTGCATGTTTTTTTTTTGGTGGGGATAGGCATGAAGGATGTTGAGAGCCTTGGTGGTACAGGGGTTTAAAGCACCCTGTTATTAAGCTTATTAAGACCAGCTGCCTGCAATTACTGCAGGGTTCGAATCTCACCAGGCTCAAGGTTGACTCAGCCTTCCATCCTTTCTAAGGTAGGTGAAATGAGGACCCAGTTTGTGGGGGCAATAAGCTGACTTTGTATAAATATACAAAAGGATGAAGGCTATTGCTGAGCACATTGTAAGCCGCCCTGAGTCTTCGGAGAAGGGCGGCATATAAATCAAATTTAAAAAAAAATTAAAAAAAAAATGTGCTTTGAAATACAATTGAGGGCAAATGTTATATATAATTCTCTGTGGGGGGAATCATGATAGACCTTCAGAGGACTATTATCATAAGAAAAGATGAAGAGGTTTCATTAGGAAAGACTGACATTTGTACTCCATGCATGCTCAACAACTGTTTTGAAAGTCATTCAAAGTGCTGTACAGCACAACTGTTCCTCAATATTAAGTGAAACAATTAAACGATTAACATGCAGTTAGTTACAAAGGATGATTTGATAGTAGAGCACAGATGATTCATTTAAACAGTAAGAAAATGGAAAAAATGACTGAGGTGAGAGCTATCGTAAGTGTGTTTGTGTAAAATATTTGTTTGCCCAGTAAAAAATGTCAGTGTAGTGAATCTATATTGGTTTTAGAATGAAGGAAATAACAGTGAAAAACAGAATAAATAATGTGTGCTGCAAGTAATACCAGTAATCAACTATGCCCTATTCGAGAGAGAGATTTGGTTTAAGATATACTACTGTTAAGAAATGAAAGTCCTTACACAATCTCATCAACGAGTTCTTCAGATGGGTGCCTTGTGAAAACAGCTGGATCAGATACCATGTAGAATTGAGATAGTATCCCAGCCGTTATGAAATCCCCTGGCAAAAAATACTTGTGCTTAATAAGGGGAGGTTTCCCCACATCGCATGCTTTAGTACAAAGAATAAGACATGTAATTCCTGACAGCAACACTAACAATATTGCCATCACGTCCATGGAAAATACCATCTTCTTCAAGAGAACATTTTGAACATTAATATGAACCAGATCCACCTGCAACCATGAAAAATAAGAGAAAAAAAATCTCAGTAATTAGACTAGCCTGTATAAATATCCTTTCCTAAAGAGCAAATTGCTGCAGATCACACATTTAATAGCACCTTTCAATCCTGAGCTGTTCTTTGATGTTTGCTCTCAGAATTCCTCAAGGATTTGAGAAGAAGCTACTCTACTTCGATTCTTTGGGTAATTACAGGGAAGTCAAGGGCCAGTCAGTGAAGCTCCTCAGAGATTTTCAGTAGAAATGAGAATGAAGATATTTATGGTCTGGGAAAAGATGCTCATAACTGAAAATTTTATAGGAGCTAGAGAGAGAAAAAAAGAAAATGCAAATCAGCAAATGCTAGTTCTGTAGCTGTAAAGATTTAATTCTTTGGAACAATAGAACTACCCAATTTTCCCCTGTTAGGAAGCACATTAAAGTGTGACTTTTCCTGTCACCAAATACTATTTATGTAAATAGTTAAAACACTGCACATCCGATACTAATTGAAAATGTTATCATACTTACTGTATGTGTTTTATGTTTTATGTTTCTGTTTGAATGTTTGTTTTTCCTTTTTTCTTTTTTCTATTTTTTATTTTTTTTTGTTTTGTAAAAAACCTCAATAAAGTTTATATATAAAGTGTGACTTTTCCAACCCCCCCCCCAAACAAATGGACCCATCCAAAAGACCCAAAAAGAAATAGGATCCCAATCACATTTTTTATTATTTTGAGAGGTCTTTAAGCACTTTCCTTATTGCATTTGTAATTTATTTTTATCATGACATTCCTTTTTAATATTCCCAATGGGAGTACATGGGAACACTCCATAATGCCAAGTAATAAATAAGTAAATAAAAAGAAATATAATTGTAGACAAGTTTTTAATTAATCCTTTACAGAGTGAATCAATTTCAGAAGAGAAATTCTTAATATTAAGATGGCCCTATTTTTCAACACTGTATTGCAAAATAGTAAAAATATCACTTGGTTCTTTTCACTGATTTCAAATGATTTTTATTCCATATCCTCAAAATCACATGATTTGAACCATTTCTTTTCACGTTTGATGACTGACATGAGTTTCCACCTGCTCAAACAAATCAATTATCCACTATTGATATTTTGTAGCCCTGCAAAAATACCTTTTTGATCACAAAAGAGGGGAAATGGG
This sequence comes from Pituophis catenifer annectens, assembly GCF_029215685.1. NCBI lineage: Eukaryota > Metazoa > Chordata > Lepidosauria > Squamata > Colubridae > Pituophis > Pituophis catenifer. Next base: position 32,305,167 of record NW_027256885.1, on the reverse strand, counting down.
AAATCATCCTTCTTCTTTAATTGTGAAATCTAAGTGATTTTGTGATTTTGTGAAGGCGATTGAGCCAGTCAGTGGCTTTTGCTATCCAAGCCAGCGCTTCTTCTCCTGCTCCCCTTTCCTCCCCTTGAGTGGTGTGTAACTTGAGATCTAACACCTTGGATTCTCTCTTTTAAACTCTTCCAAGCCATCCTTTTGTTCTCCGCTTCAGCTCCAGGAGCTGCTACCAGCTCCCATCACATCCTATCCCTGGCTGAAGGGGGGCTCAGGAGAACTTCAGCAAGGGTGGCCGGGTGACCCTCGGGGCGGAGACCCCCTTCTTGGCTCCCTTAGCCTCTTTGAGAGCAGCTGTGCAAGCCCAACCTAGCCCAGTCTAGCCAGCCTCCTTGATTGGCAGCCAGAGAAGTGGGATGGGGGGAGAGAATGTCCAAGAAGACCCCCAGGCTGCCCCGCTGTGCTTCTCCTGCCTCCTTGCCCTCCTTTCACATGTTGCCTCGGTCTGCAGACAAGACCCCACCCTGAGATGCTATCCCCCTGATCTCCCACAATCGAGTCTGGGAAGACACAAGTTGTTGGCCTTTGCCCCCCATACCATGTGAGCCCTGCTCATTTCCCTTTTGACCTGCTCTGCACCGGGCATCGCCTTGGCTCAGGAGTCGGACTCTGGACCCTCCTCTGGGGTATCCTTCCACCCAACTGAGCCCTAACAACTTTATGGGGTGGGGGGGAAGAAAATAAAAGTTTCTGGGTATTGGGGAGCTGCCACGTGTCAGGTTCTGCAGAAAAAATACCAGCCAAACTGTTATGTCCATATAAGGGCATCCGCCCTGATTGGCTGCCAGCCATCGGGCGGGAGATTTGAATCCCTGTCTAGGGGCGGTGCGTCTGCCGGGAGCGAATATAAGGAGAGCCCCGGCAGCGCGCCAGCAGTCTTCTTTTACTTGTTACTATGTAAATAAAGTTTGTTACATGTATCGAGCTGGTCACGTCTTCTGTTCCTGCGCCTGATCTAACACTGGCGACGAAGGACTAGAGAAGAGAACCTGAGAAAGACTCACGGCACGATCGCCCAAAGAGCTGAAGTCACCTCACCACAGCGACTTCCAGAATGGCTACCCCGCAAGCCCCGATGACCGCGCTGAACCCGTTCGACCCATCCCGGGAGAAGTGGAGGTCATACATGGTCCGATTCCGGCAGTTCCTGCGAGGCAATGGATACCAGAACCTCGATGATGAGAGGAAAAGAGCCCTCTTCCTGGCTCATTGCGGATCGGACGTCTTAGAGATGGCGATGGACCTCGTGGCACCTAGGGACATCGAGGAGATGTCCTGGAATGACCTGCAGGACGTCTTACAGGAGCACTATGCACCTACAGGCACCCCCATCGCAAACAGGTTCACCTTCCAGCAAAGAAACCAGCGGGAAGGTGAATCAATCAAAGAATTCGTGGCAGCGCTCCGCCAACTCGCTGCCAACTGTGAGTTCGACAATGTGGACAATGCCATCCGGGACCGCATTGTGTTTGAAATGCGAGATGTGGGGCTGCAGAAGAAATTCCTCAGCAGGAAGAAGATTCCGCTTAAAGACGTCCTCGACGAGGCAACAGCAGCGGAAACGTCCGAACAAGCAGCCGCTGCAATGGTAAAAGCAAGAGGGATCCATAAGATCCACAAGTCGGGCCCAACCTCATCGGACGAGGCAACCACTCAATCCGAGTCTGATGAGGAAATGGCCGTCCACAAGGTGTCCCGCCCTCCCAGGCGGGAAACCCCACCGCATGGCGACCGCGGAGAGCGATGCGGCAGCTGCAGAGGCGACCACCCCAGAGCGACCTGCAGATGGAGGGACGCGACCTGCCGCCGATGCCTGAAGAGGGGCCACATCGCCGAGGCCTGCAGAGCCACAGACCCAGCCCCGGAGCCGCCCAGACCGCGATTCCGGGAAAATCGCAAAGATAACCAGAGGACATCCAAACGGTCCTCAAACCAGTCCCGGCGCGGGGAGGAGGAATATCCCCGAAACAGAACGGTGCACCAGACCACCACCATTGCTCACACAAGCGACGAGGGGACCACCAAGTTCCACGTGACGCTGCTAGCAGAGGGGTCTCCGTGCAAGATGGAGGTAGACTCCGGATCCGCCTTCTCCATCATGGACTGGCAGCACCTACAACAGCTGAAACCGGCATACAAAAGGACCCAGCTGAAAGCCCCGAAAGACAAACTTGTGGACTTTAATGGAAACCCCATCGACATCCTAGGCAGAGCAACCATCCATGTGAAGTACAACGACTTCGATGGAAAGCTGCCCATCACCATCGTGCAGCACAGCCGACCGAACCTGCTGGGCGTGGAGTGGTTCAAGCCTCTAGGACTTTCACTTCAGGGCATCCACGAGATCCGCAGGGACGAACTCGACTCCATCATCGAAGAGTTCAAAGAAGTCTTCGATGGTAAGCTGGGGAAATTTGTGGGGAGGCCAATCTCCTTTAATCTGGACAAGGGAATCACCCCAATCAGGCTCAAGCCCCGCCGAGTTCCATTTGCCCTGCGGCCGAAAGTAGATGAACAGCTGGATAAGCTGATCGCCCAGGGCGTACTGGAACCGATCGATCATGCCTCATGGGAGACCCCCATTGTGACCCCACTGAAGCATGATGGGTCTGTGCGCATCTGTGCTGACTACCGTTGTACCATCAACAAGGCGTTGGCACAGAGCGCATACCCAGTCCCAGTGGTGCAACACCTGCTGCATTCCCTGGGATCTGGATCAATTTTCGCGAAACTGGACCTGGCCCAGGCTTACCAGCAACTGCCAGTGGATGACAAAACGGCGGAGGCTCAGACAATTGTCACGCACAGAGGGGCATTTAAATGTAACCGCCTCCAATTTGGAGTCAGCGCTGCCCCTGGCATATTCCAATCCATGATGGAACGCCTTCTCCAAGGCGTTCCAGGGGTGGTGCCTTACTTCGATGATGTGCTCATCTCCGGTGACTCGAGACCCCAACTCCTTGAAAGGCTCAGGCTTGTCCTGCAGCGATTCAAGGACAAGGGTTTGAGGGTCAGGCGGGACAAGTGCATCATAGGAGTACAGGAAGTCGAGTTCCTGGGCTTCCTCATTGATAGCACAGGCATACACCCCACCAAATCAAAAGTGGAAGCAATCCATGAAGCTCCAAGCCCAAAAAACAAAACGGAGCTTCAGGCTTTCCTTGGGTTGCTCAACTTCTACGCCATTTTCTTAAAACAGAAAGCCACAGTTGCTGAGCCACTCCACCGCCTGCTGGGGAAATCGGCTTCCTGGAAGTGGGGCCAGGAAGAGGAAGCGGCATTCCGGGCCATCAAAGGACTATTGACGTCCAAAAGCGTCCTCATCCAGTACAGCGAGACGCTCCCCATCAGACTGACCTGCGACGCGTCGCCTTACGGGGTGGGGGCAGTCCTCAGCCACGAACTGCCCAATGGCTCGGAAGCCCCAATCGCGTACTTTTCAAAGACTATGTCCGGCGCAGAACGGAACTATAGCCAGCTGGACAAAGAAGCCCTGGCCATCGTGGCTGGAGTGAAGCGCTTCCACGAATACCTCTACGGAAGACGCTTCACCATAGTCACAGACCACAAGCCTCTCCTGGGACTCCTCGCAGGCGACCAACCAACCCCGACCTTCATGTCCCCAAGAATGACGAGATGGGCCATCTTCCTAGCTGGCTACTCCTATAGGCTCGTGCACCAGCCAGGCACAGCCATAGGGAACGCTGACGCCCTCAGCAGATGCCCGTCGAGGAAGCCGGTCGAGGACCCAGCCCCCACGCTCCACCTACTTCACATTGATGACGACGCCAGCTGCCCGGTGTCATCCGCAGATGTGGCCGTCCACACCCAAAAGGACCCCACACTCCGCCAAGTGAAGTCCTGGATCCTCAGAGGGTGGCCAGCGGAAAAGCCAGAGGAAAGGTTCAGCCCGTTCGCAAGGAAACAGGAGGAGCTGTCCACCATCAAAGGCTGCCTGCTATGGGGAGACAGGGTGCTGATTCCTGGCACCCTGCAACGGCGGACGCTAGAAACCTTACACAAGGGGCACCCGGGCATCGTCCGCATGAAGGCCCTGGCACGGAGTTATGTCTGGTGGCCCTCCATGGACAAAGACATTGAACAATGGGTCTCCAGATGTGACCCGTGCCAAGAAGTTCGCCCAGCGCCGCCGCAATCCGAAGTCGCGAAGTGGGAGACCCCCAGCAACCCCTGGTCGAGGATCCACATTGACTTCGCGGGTCCGATGCAAGGGCGACACCTCCTCATCGTGGTAGATGCCTTCTCCAAATGGCTCGAGGTGGTGCCGATGGCATCTACCACAACTGAAGCAACCATCCGAGCCCTGCGCCGCCTGTTTGCCACACACGGCCTACCGGATGTGCTGGTCTCAGACAACGGCCCCCAGCTCACATCCCTGGCCATGGAGTCCTTCCTGGCAGGACTGGGCATCCGCCACGCCCTGTCCGCCCCTTACAGGCCGGCCGGAAACGGACAAGCCGAACGCATGGTCCGGCTGACCAAAGAGGCCCTCACCAAGATGGGCCCGGGGGACTGGCAAGAGCGCATAGACAACTTCCTCCTCACACAGCACATCACGCCACACGCCACCACCCACAAGAGCCCGGCCGAACTGTTGATGGGCAGAAGGTTGAGGTCACCCTTGGACCGGCTGCACCCCCAATACAGCCCGGAAGTGACCGCAACCGCCAGCCGCCCGCTTCGCGCCTTCAGCAAAGGAGATTCAATCTTCGCGCTGAATTTCAGCGGCTCTCCTAAGTGGCTGAAGGGGAAAATTGCCAGCACAACCGGGCCCAAATCCTACATCGTTGAGTTGGAAGATGGACAGTTCACGAGACGCCACATCGACCAACTCCGAAAAAGGTGGGGGGGGGGCACATGAAAACCAGCCTGACGAGGGAGGCCTACAACACCCCGACGAGGTAGGCCTCCAACACCCCGGCGAGGTAGGCCTACCACACCCAGACCAGGTAGGCCTACAACACCCCGACGAGGTAGGCCTACAACACCCTGACGAGGTAGGCCTACCACACCCCTGCGAGGCAGAGCAGCACCACCCCGACAAGGTTGGCCCAGCCCACTACCAAATGCTGTCACACCGGCAGCCCAGCGAGGTAGACCGGGGCCAACCGCACGGGGGATGGCACCACCAACCCAGCCAGGTGGGCACCAGGCACGGCAAGGCCAAGGACCACCAACCCAGCCCGCAGGTAGACCGGGACCTGCCCAGAGGAGGAGCAGCGCACCCCACCAGTTACAGCAGCCCATGCCAGCCCAGCAAGGGAGACTGCAGTTCCAGGCGAGTAGACCGGGACCCATCCAAGACGGGCACCCCCAAACCTATGGGCAAGGGTGGCACTCGACTCCCCGGCGAGAGGGACCCCCGCCCATCACAAGAGGCAGCCAGGAAACAACACCCCGACCCGGATGACCCCAGGCACCACCCAACGGTAGACCAGGGACTAGGGGGAAGGGAAAGCCGACAACAACCCGGCCAGGTAGACCTGCACCACCCCGGCAAGGGAGACCTCCGCCGCCCCGCAGAGGTAGTGCCGCAACAACAGCCCGACCAGGTCGACAACCACCGACCAGACAGGGTAGACCAACGCCAGCCCGACCTAGCAGACCAACACCACCCCTGCGAGGTCGGACAACGCAACACGGGCCAGCACCTCCCGCAGCCGGCGGGCCGGTCCAGAGGGCACCAAACAGAACCACCACCCACCCGGCACCAGGCCGAACCGCAACCGAACCGCAGCGCCCGGGAGACCAGGGAGGAGCAAACGATGGACTTACCAAGACTCAGACGCTCTTCCCGGGTCGGAACCGAGCCACCGAGACGAGGAAACAGATCCACAGGCCAGGAAGAAGACCACCAGAACCAGCCACCCAAGGTCTGCGGTCCGGCCGGAGGCGCTGGGGGTGACCCCGCTCACTCGACAGCCGAACCAAGCCCGGTTCCGGAGAGGGAGCCCGGAGACGACAGAGCCCCGTCCATCCAGGTCGGAGACGGAGAACAAGTGAGACTGCGCAGGTCAGCTAGGGTGCCGAGGCGTCCTACGTACCTGCGCGACTACGTGACTTTTGTAAACGAGATTGACAGTTCAGACTAAGGGGGGAGGAGTGTTATGTCCATATAAGGGCATCCGCCCTGATTGGCTGCCAGCCATCGGGCGGGAGATTTGAATCCCTGTCTAGGGGCGGTGCGTCTGCCGGGAGCGAATATAAGGAGAGCCCCGGCAGCGCGCCAGCAGTCTTCTTTTACTTGTTACTATGTAAATAAAGTTTGTTACATGTATCGAGCTGGTCACGTCTTCTGTTCCTGCGCCTGATCTAACACAAACGATGTTTAGGTTTAAAGGTTTTATCTTCTCTGACACTCACTGACCATCCAAGCAATAAACAATGCAAATAAAGAAGGGGTGAAATGCTCCCGGTTCAGACTGGATCGCCCGATCCGGTAGCGATGGTGGCGGGTGGTTCGGTGCCCCCTCCCCCATGCCCAGCTGAGCTGCACGATCATCAGAGGCTTTTTTTTTAACTTTCAAAAGCATTTTTTCTACAACCTCTTCTGACGAAAAAATGCTTTTAAAAGTAAAAAAAAAAAAAGCCTCTGATGATCGCGCGGCTCAGCTGGGATCATCAGAGGCTTTTCAAAGCATTTTTTTCTGTAACCTCTTGGCTGAAGAGATGGTAAAAAAAATGCTTTGAAAAGTCTATGACGATCCCAGCTGGGTTGCCTGATCGTCAGAGAGGTATTTTTTAAAAAGCCTCTCTGACGATCCCAGCTGAGTTGCCTGATCAGCAGAGGCTTTTCATAGCATTAGAAAAAATGCTTTGAAAAGTTAAAAAAATAAGTTGGCCATGCCCACCCAGTCACATTATCCCCCCCCATCAAGCCACTCCCACAGAACTGGTAGTAACAAATTTTACATTTCACCCCTGAAATAAAGGATTGACAGAGCTAAAATCCAGTACTTCCCACCATCTTTAAACAGTTCCTGCCACCACACCCCCTCTACTATACACATGCCCTGTCACTCCTGGATGTGCTGAGTCACTCTGAGTCATTGTGCAGTTGTAAGTTGTAAGTTGCCTGCTGCTGGAGATGTTCTGAGGCAGTTCTGGAGGCCCTGCAAGGGGTATGACAAATGTCCAGCTGTTTGCAGCATGACTGCCTCCCCTGGGATAGGCCCACGTTGATCTTCCTGCCCCCCAAATGACGGCTCCAAGCTGAGCATTCCGGAGCTGACATGAGGCCCCTCTATCACAGAGACAGTATCTGGAAGAGAGAGAATATGGTCAGGTGGTTTGCCCCCCCCCCCCCCCGGTTTATCTGGGTACTTGTGGTGGAATCGGGCTACCAGTTGAGGTGCCATAACATCTGTATTGGGAACCTATGAAGCCTCTGCCAAGGGGTAGCCTTTCCATAGGACAAGGTATTGCAGCCACCTCCTATGCCACCTGGCATCTAGAAGGTCTTCCACTTCGTAGTGCTGTTCCCAATCTACTTTTATGGGTGGAGGTGGCTGTATGGGACCCCTCCTTATGTGTGACGGCTGAACTGGCCAGATCAAGATGCAGTGGAAGACTGAATGCATTTTCCCCAATAATTGAGGCAATTTTAACTGCACCGTGATGGGGTTAATCACCTTCACAATAGTCCAATTAATTTAGGGCCAAGTTTCCTGCAGGGCACAGATAACTTTAGGTATTTGGTAAAAAGGAAAACCATCTGCCCTGATTGACATTCAAACGTCCATACCACCGGACAACCAGGGCATGGAGTTTTTTTGAGATGTTTTGTTTTCAAGAGATCAGTCAGTGGGAGAGCTACTTGGGCAAAAGATGGGATGAACTGGTGATAGAAATTAGAGAACCCAAAAAAACTCTGTAGCTGTTTGTGAGTTTTTGGGGCTTGCCAGTCCAACACCACCTTTACCTTTGCAGGATCCCTTTCAACACCCTTAGGTGACATACGGAACCCAAGATAATCCAGCCGTGACCAGTGGAACTCACATTTCGGTAATTTTATGTATAATTGCACTGCTAGTAGCTTTTTTAGGACCTGACGCACTAGGGAGACATGTTCCTCCATTGTCCTGGTATGTATCAAAATATCGACTAGGTAGACAAGCACTCCTTTGTATAAATGTTCATGCAACACCTCATTGATGGGCTACATGAACACAGCTGGAGCTCCCTGGAGGCCAAAGGGCATACCTCTGAACTGGTAGCTGCCCAGGGAACAATTAAAGGCTGTTTTCCATTCGTCCCCTTATTCCCCATTGCCCATATTCTTATCCAGTAATACACCACCCTGATATCTAATTTAGTGAAAACATGGCCCTCTGCCAACTGGGCCAATATATCCTTCATCAACAGGAGAGGATATAAGTCATGGGTCCTCAAACTATGGCCCATGGGCCACATGTGGCCCACTGAACCAATTAATCCAGCCCGCAGAGCACCACGAGGTTGCTCCATCCACATCACCCCACCCACCCTTCAGCAGAGCACAGGACTTGCCTTCGGGAGACCTGCAGGCTGGAACCAAAAGGTAAGCTCAACAATTTTAGCTTGCAGAATGCTTGTGGGGGTGGGGGGTGGGTGGGTTTAGAAGAGGCAAAAAAACAGCCAAAAATGGCCCATTTTTGTCCCAAAATGAGCCATTTTTGCCTGGTTTTAGCCTGCAGAATGCTTGTGGATGTGGGGGGGGGGGGTTAGAAGAGGCAAAAAACAGGCAAAAATGGCCCATTTTTCACCTTCACCGCCTCCATAAGATAGAGAGAGAGAGAGAGAGAGAGGGAGGGAGGGAGGGAGGGAGGGAGGGAGGGAGAGAAGGAAAGAGAAAGAAAGAGAGGGAGAGAGAAATAGAGAGAGAGAAAGAAAGAAAGAGAGAAAGATAAAAAAGAGGGAAAGAATGAAAGAGAAAGGGGGAGAGAGAGAGAGAGGGAAAGAGGAGAGAGAGGGGGAGAGAGAGACACACAGAGAGAGAGATGGAAAGAGAGAGGGAGAGAGAGAGGGAGAGAGAGAGGGAGAGAGAGAGGGAGAGGGAGAGGGAGAGAGAAGGAGAGAGAGAGAAAGAAAGAGAGACAGAGAGAAAGAAAGAGAGACAGAGAGACAGAAAGAGAGAGGGAGAGAGAAGGAGAGGGAGAGAGGCAAAGAAAGAGAGAGAGAGGGAGAGAGAGGGAGAGAGACAAAGAGACAGAGAGAGAGAAAGAGAGAAAGAAAATGAAAGAGAGAAAGAGGGAGAGAGAGAGAGAGAGAGAAAGAGAGAGAAAGAAGAGAGAGAGAAGGAAAGAGAGAAGGAGAGGGAGAAAGAGAGAGAGAGAGAGAGAGAAAGGGAGAGAAAGGGAGCGAGAGAGAGGGAGAGAGACAAAAAGAGACAGACAGAGAGAAAGAGAGAGAGAAAAAAGAAAAAGAGAGGGAGAGAGAGGAGGAAAGAGAGAGAGAGACAAAGAGATAGAGAGAGACAGAGAGAGATTTATCAAGCTCCTTGGGGCTGAGAAGAATTGCAGCAAAACTGAGTTTCCTGAAGTGGACCACTAGACTCCTAAACAACTGAAAAAACGATCTAGTAAAAAGAAAAGGCAACAAAAAGAGCAACATGCAAACAAAAGCAAATGAAACACCCCCAGGAGCATAACAAATTAAAGTTTAATTTGTGTGCATTGTTGAATGGACTGTTAAATTAGCCCACCCAGTCACATGACCTAGCCATGCCCACCTAGTCACATGACCACCTAGCCACACCCTCCCATCCAAACCAGCCCCCCAACAGTTTGAGGGACCGTGAATTGGCCTCCTGTTTAAAAAGTTTGAGGACCCTGATATAAGTGCTCAATACAGACTGCATTAAATCCTCAGAAGTCAACACAAAGGTGTAGCCCCCATCTTTATTTTCGCAGAAAAGGAAGGATACCGCCACCCAGGACCTCGCTGGCTGAATGAATCGCTTTTTAAGATTTTTTTCTATGTACGCCTTCATCTCTGTCAGTTCCTGTGGGGTCATAGAATACATTTTGGGCTTGGGTAGTTTAACCCCAGGGAAGATCTCAATAGTGCAATCCGTGGATTAGTGAGGAGGTAGGGTGTTACACTCTCGTTCGCTAAACACCTCCTTCAGGTCTTCATATTCTTTAGGGAATTCTCCATCATCTGTTGTTTTAACACAGGGTGGTGCGATACTTCGCCCCTCCCTATCTGGTCTTGGTTTTTGGGGTTTCTCCTCATGGGGTGGTGGGTCAGGGCCAATCCCTATCTGCAGGTGGTGAGAGCCAACCCCCCCACCCCCCATATCATTGGGCCCTACTTATCTAACCATGCTAGGCCAAGTAATATCTCCTCCATAATGCTTGGGACGACGATAAACCTCTGTGTCTTTCGATGTTGCCCTATCTCCAGTATCACCCTCTTTGTGACATGTGTGGCTGGTTGACCCCCCCAACAATGACCCATCCATTTGCTCAAAGTGTATTGGCTTTCCCAATGACCTAAGGCCTACCCCCAAACTGGCAGCTACTGTAGCACTCATCAAACAACGAGTACACCCTGAATCAATCAGGGCTGTGCAGTTCTGTCGAACTGTACAGAATCTTAGCTAGAGGTTCTCCCAAACTCCTGCAAATCCCCAGCAGCCCACCTCTGCATGCACCTTCATAACCAACAGGACTCATAAGATGCCACTTCTGTGTATTGACTATACCTCATCACATGGCAACCAAAGAGATCACCTAGCAGACTCATTTAGCTATTGAAGAAGAACCAAGAGAGTATGATTACTGCAAAACACCACACAACAAGAACCCAAGGCAGGATCTCTCTCCAAATCACCACTGATTGGAATATACCCCAGGAAAAGTTGGCAAAGCAGCATAACATAGTGCTGCCCATACTAATCCTGTGAGTTGATACGGAAGGGTAGAGTGGTTGCTTGTTTCAAAAACCACATTGATCTAAAGAATGAGGGGTGGGGAGCAGCTCAGAGATCTAAGGATCTATCCACTGCTTCAGGCTGCATGAGTTCAAATTATTTCCAAATATTGGAGCAAGATTCGTCTAAAGGCATCAACCCCCACCTTGACTTGCAATAATTCTTGGCTCCAACTGAGAATTATCTTTCAGAAATTTTGGCTGATAGATGCTAACAAATAATTTCATATGCCCATGCAAGGATTTCTCTGGATCACCTACACCCAGGAGTGCAGGTGGCAATCAAAACAGGGCTACAGAATGATATATTGTCAGAATATTCATGAACTGGTATAGACATGGCAACAGGTCAGCCAAGAGCCTTGGTAGTACAGTGGTCTAAGGCACCCTGTTATTAAGCTGGTTATTAAGACCAGCTGCCTGCAATTAATGCAGGTTCGAATCTCGCCAAGGCTCAAGGTTGACTCAGCCTTCCATCCTTTCTAAGGTAGGTAAATTGAGGACCCAGTTGTGGGGGCAATAAGCTGACTTTGCATAAATATACAAAAGGATGAAGGCTATTGCTGAGCACATTGTAAGCCGCCCTGAGTCTCCGGAGAAGGGCGGCATATAAACCAAAAATTTAAAAAAATAAAATAAATGTATAGGCATAGCAACTAAATCAGCCAATGAGGGCTGTTTGGGAGCTGAGACTGGAAGGAGCCTGGCCATGGATCTGTAGCTCCGAGGTCTGTGCTGAGAACTAAACTAGTCTGGTCCTGTCTCTCTGCTGAGAATTGAAATTAAAACTAGTCTGCTGTACTCTGCTTGTGTTTTGTTTGTAACTGCTACCATGTTGGAAGGATCTGCTGTTGGAATTGTACATTTATTTATGTGTTATGTATATAAAGAGAAGTTAATGAATCCTGCTCCATCAGTTATTTGTGTGTGCTTTCTGGATGTGATTTCTGCAACAAACTCTGACATGTGTGCAGATGAAATAAGGATGGAGAAGTATTGAAAGGGCAACATCTTTTCTGCCACAATACAAAACTTAATAACAGCTCTAGCTCACATTTGGTTGAGTTAGTCATTTGTGAAGTCCCAGTTATGCACTACACATCTCTTGTTTCCCTTAATTCTTCAGTGAAACATGGGTGTCACAAGTAAATGCCTTATTCTCCATTATGTAAATAGTACATGAACAGGGTATCAGGGGTTAACTTATTCTTCACTTCTTAATGTATTCATACTTCACCACTCCCATATCTAGCTCCACCCATTGTATATATAAGGAGCTGCATACATCCCTTCTTCGCTTCTATCTGTGAATATTCAGTGAATATAGAATGCCTTATGTAAATAAAGAGAGATATATTTGAACTCTTAATTCTCAAATTATTTATTGAGTCTGATCCTGAAAATATCGCAACAATGGGTAACAATGAATTCTATGAAAGAGGATAGGTTGCATGGGTGCAATTTGGTTCAAAGCCTCCTCTTTCTCACTTTCTCCTCCTCCTCCAAGTTTGGTGTTTCTGGACAATGTTGTAGAAATGCTTTGACATTTCTTCTCCTGGGATGTTTTTTCAACTTTCCAATTCGAGTTTGCATCTAGGAATTCTGCATTCCAGATCAACATCAACAACTTTATATAAGAATTTTTAATGTGTTTTTAATGTGTTTAAAATAAAAAAACTTTTTAAAAATTAAAAAATTAAAAAAAAAGAACTGCTGTGAGTCCTCCTCCAATTCCTCTTGTGCATTCTCCTCCTCCTCCTCCTCCTTTTCCTTTGTCTTAGTCAAATCTTAAAATAGGTTGTGTGAATCTGAAAACAGTAACTGTGAGAATGACCTTAAGGGTCCTAATGGATGATAATTTAAATACAAGCTAGCAGCGTGTGGCAGCAGTCAAAGAAACAAAAACTAACTTTTTATTGCCTAAAAAGATAAATGTTTGTTGTATAAAGAAGCATAAATTGGTTGCAGGACTTGGATTTCGTTAATCTAGAGAAAAGGATTAGGGGGGAGATGCTAGAACTATTCCAGTATTCGAGAGTTTGCCACAAAGGGTGTGTGTGTGTGTGTGTGTGTGTGTGTGTGTGTGTGTGTGAATTTATTTTCCAACACATTGGAAGGCAGGACAAGAAACAATGGATGGAAACTAATCAAGGAGAGAAGCAACCTTGAATTAAAGAGAAACTTCCTAACAGTGAGAACAATTAACCAGTGGAACAGCTTGCCGACATCAGTTGCAGGTGTTTCAACACTGGAGTTTTTTAAGAAGATCCTGGATAGTCAATTGTCTGGAATGGTGTATGATCTCCTGTTTGAGCAGGGAGCTGGATTAGAAGACTTCCAAGGTCTCTTCCAGCATTATGCTGATTGAGTGAGATATAAATATTTATGCACAGTTTTGCTGAGCTTTGGCATTTACTACTTATGGTTTAATTAGTTGCATCTGTTAAATGAAAATTATATTGGCAAGCAGGTATTATTATGTAGATGTCAGTTTGCTACAATATTTAAATGCAATTCCTAACCCTACAAATAAATTTATTTTTTTGAGACATGGTGGCACAGTGGTTAGAGTGTAATACTGCAGGCTACTTCTGCTGAGTGCTGGCTACCTGCAATTTGGCAGTTCAAATCTCACCAGGCTCAAGGTTGACTCAATCTTCCATCCTTCCGAGGTGGGTAAAATGAGGATCCATATTGTTGGGGGCGATATGCTGACTCTGTAAACCGCTTAGAATGGGCTGGAAAGCACTGTGAAGTGGTATATAAGTCTAAGTCTAAGTGCTATCTCTATTGGTATTTATATCCTCTTTTCATTCCTCTGAGTTCACTTTTAGTTGTTAACTTATCCCCAAAGTTTTTCTGTGATCTATGTATTTCTCACCCATTTCCTCTCCCCCGCCCTTATTTTTGGGCTATTATTACTTTTTGAAATAGAACAAAATGAGAAAAGAAGTTCAAACTTTATCACATTTCCTCCTCCTTACCTTCCCCTCCCTCCTTTATTTTTTTCATTAGTATGTCACACCTCAGGTTCCTATGGTCTCTCTTTTCTGTGACAGCCTTCAATATCTCTTACTGCAGGTGTACTTTTCTATTTCTCACAAAAAGCCACCTACACTTACTTACTGGCTTACTTATGTACTTACTGATTTATTACATTTATTTGCCACCTATCTTGCTGTGGGCCTCCTCTAGGCAGCTTACAATAATGAAACAGAAGGAAAATGAAAAGAATGTAAACAGAACAGAAGTAAAATAATAAAACCATAAAATAAACAATGACAAAGGAATACAGGGAAATAATACATCGATATGAAAACCATAAAGATGGATGGGTGGAGAGCAGAGACAAGCAGTGGGAAGGTGGAGTCTGCCATCAATCTACCTCATGTGTTAAACTCCCATTTGGTCCCAAAGCCAATTGGCAGAATCATGTCTTAAATTAAGGTTTTTGTGAAAGGACAGGAGGGTGTGGATGGATTTTACAGGATTAAAAGGTTCCAAAGGGTAGGTGCTGCAGCAGAGAAGACTCCTCTTATGGATCCCGATAATCAGAGATCTTTGAACAACAGGATCCAAAATAGGCGCTCTCTGCTGGCACAAGCAGAACAGACTTGTCCTAACAGGATAAGGCAGTTCATCAGAGAGCCTGGACCTATGCCCTTAAGGACTTTAATGGTCATAACTAACACCTTGAACTGCAGTCAGAAGCACATTGGTAGCCAGTGAAGTTTTTGGAACACAGATGGATCACCCTAGAGGAACCAAAGACTACTGCTGCTGCTGCACTATGCACCAGCTAAAGCTTTTGAGCAGACCTCAAGGGTAGCTTCATGTAGATGGAGTAGTCCAGATGAGAGATAACCAGGGCTTGAGTAACAAAGCACAGGGAGTCATGATCCAGGAAAAGTCACAATTGGTGCAGAAACTGGAGCCATGCAAAAGCTCTCGTGCTTACACCTGCCGTCTGTTCTTCGAGCTGGAGTTGTGACTTCAAGAGAACCCCCAGCTTGCAAACTGGGTTTGAATAGATAACACAGAACTAAGAATGAAAAATTCTCACATCCTGGAGCTCCCTGTACCCAAAGCCCATCAGTTTTGCCAGGGTTATGTAGGAAACATGGTATAAGAATTCATTCAAAATGTTATATTTCACAACTGCATATTTTTGGTTTAAAAAAACCAAAGAATTAGTTTTCAATCAGTTCTTCAAGATGGTCAGTAGCCCTTTAATGAGGCAAATAAGGATTCTGTCACAATTTAGAGAGGAGCGAGTAAATCAGTTTCTTTTTTTTTTAAAGAAATTTTATTGAATTTATAAACATATATATATTTACATTTTCATTAATATCGGATGTGCAGTGTTTTTAACGATATACAAAATATATTTCTGGTGTCATTTAGGTTACTTTTTGCTTTTATTTAACACACCTTTTAGTTATAAGCTCTTCTGGTGGCTGGGTTTTCTCTTTCCAATATTGTGCGTAGGCCAATCTAGCAGCTGTAATTATATGTATTATTAAATGAATCTTTTCCTTTCCATATGGCTTCTTTACTATTCCCAGGAGAAATATTTCCCGTGTCAATTCAATATCTTCCCCAATTATTTCTTGTAACCATCCCCTGATCTTACTCCAATATCCTTTCGCTTCAGGGCATGTCCACCACATGTGAAAGAAGGTGCCTTGACCATAGCCACATTTCCAGCAGTTGGGGTGTATGTTAGGATACATACGCGGCTCTGGTCAATTTAAAGTTCTTATTCCATGCCTCTTCCCATTCATTAAAATGTATGTCATGTCCAATATTTTTCTCCCATGCACTCATTTGATTCTTTGTTATATCCTCAGCTCTGTCTTCATCTAATAGATAATTGTATAATTTAGCCAGGATCTTTTTACCTGTTCCCATCAGGACTTTATCCAACCCATTATATCCTAGTTCTAAGCCACATTGTTCTTTATCTTTCTGATACCTGGATTTTATTTGTAGATAGGTCCACCAGTCTAAATTTACTCCTTGCTCTCTCAAGGCATCGTTTGATTTAAGATTTCCTCCTTCATCTAAAATGTCTTTATACCTGCACATTTTCTCCATTCCCCATCTATTGGGATAGATCAGGGCCTCCATCGTGGAGAGCCATCTTGGGACTTTTTTATAATATCTCTGCCTAATTCCAGTCCATGTTTGTATCAATGAATCTCTAATTTTATGTCTATGAAAATATGTTTTCTTTTTCTTCTCTGTGTCCCATAGGTATGCATGCCACCCTTTTTGTAGACCGTGGCCTTCTAGGGTTAAAATCCTCTTATTTTCCAGGGTGGCCCAGTCCCTTATCCAGACTAGCTTAGCTGCCCTATAATATGTTTCCCAATTGGGAAGTCCAAATCCTCCTATATCTCTTTTACCCCTTAAAATTTTAAGAGAGAACCTCGGCTTTTTCCCCTCCCATACAAATTCCCTGATAATTTTATTTAATTCTGAGAAAAAAAAATTATCTAAATTCACCGGTATATTTTGATATAAAAATAGTACTTTGGGGAGGATGTTCACCTTAATCGCAGCTATCTTGCCCAAAAGTGACAATTTTATTTTCTTCCATCTATCTAGGTCTTGTTTCACTTTCCTAATTAAAGGGGTATAATTATCATCTTTTAAGGACGAACACCTTGTAGCTATCCAAATTCCTAGATACTTAGTTTTTTTAACAACCTGTAGTCCCAACAATTCTTCTATCTCTTTCTTCCGAACCTCAGTTAAATTCTTGGTCAATATTTTGCTTTTAGTTTTGTTCAATTTAAAGCCTGCCACCTCTCCGTATCTGCCCAATTCCTCTAGCACTTTTTGTCCCGATTCTATAGGGTCTTCTAAGATTAAGGCTACATCGTCCCCAAATGCTTGAGTTTTGTAAACCTCTTTCCTAATCTTTAAACCTTTTATTTCCTCGTTATTTCTAATTTTCCGTAGCAGGACTTCTAGAGCCAAAATAAACAATAATGGTGACAGGGGGCATCCTTGCTTTACCCCCTTCTAATCTGGAATGTTTTTGTCCTGTCTCTGTTTACTAAAATACTCACCTTTTGATTATCGTAAATAGATTTTATCATCTTTTCAAAATTTGTTCCGAATCCCATTACCTCAATTTGTTTAATCATAAATTTCCAATTTAAATTATCGAATGCCTTTTGGGCATCTACAAAAACTAAGGCCATCTGTTTTTCAGGGTGTTCTTCATAATATTCTAGGATATCCAACACAGTTCTCAAATTATCCCTAATTTGCCTCCCCGGGAGGAATCCATTTTGATCTTTATGTATCTAAGTGTTTAGTATTTTTTTGGTTCTTTCCGCCATTATGCTCATAAATAGCTTATAGTCAGTATTTAGGAGGGAAATTGGTCTATAATTCTGAATTTGTTTTAGGTCAGCACCTTCTTTTGGCACTAGTGTGACATGCACTTCCTTCCACAACTCTGGGATTTTAGAACCCATCAATACATCATTGAAAATTTCCACTAATTTTGGTTGTAATATTTCTTCTAGTTTTTTGTATATTTCCACTGGGAATCCATCCAGGCCTGGTGATTTATTATTTTTAAGTTTAGAGAGAACTGTTTTTAGTTCTTCAGCTGTTATCTTTCTATTAAGCATTTCTATCTCTTCCTCTGTTATTCGCGGAAGCTCTGCGTTTGCCAAATATTGCTCTATTTTTCCTTCTGAAACCTCCTCTTCTTTATATAGAGTCTCATAAAACTCCCTAGCTCTTTCTAGTTTATCCTCTTCTTTGTTCAATAGCTTCCCCTTAGAGTCTTCTAATATATGAATTGTCCCCTTTTCGTTTTCCTTTTTTAATTTATAGGCTAGCCACCTGCCCGACTTGTTGGCATTCTCAAAATAATATTGTTTCGTTCTTTTTATTTTTTGCGCTAGCTCCTCTTGGTCAATGATGTTCAGTTTGTGTCTCCACATCAGCCAACTTTCTTTAGCTGTTTCATCTCCCGGGTTTTCTTGGAGTTTTCTTTCTGCTTCTCCTAAGTGGTTTAAATAGTCTTCCAGGATCTTTCTTTTTTCCTTACTTATGTATGCACTGTATGATATCACAACCCCTCTTAAGTAGGCCTTCATTGCATCCCATACTATTGCACGAGGTGTTCCTTGATTTTCATTTTCCTTGAAAAAGGACTTTACTTCTTCTTTAAGTGTTTTTACACATTCTTTATCACTCAATAGTTTGGCATTAAACCTCCATCTCTGTTGTTTCTTTCTCTTTATACTCTTCCACCTTATTTCTAAGGGGTTATGATCTGCCCAGGTGCTCGGGTTGATTTCTGCCATTCCCATTTCTAATCCAAGCTTCCTGCTGACCCATGCCATGTCTATTCTGGACCACGACTTTTGTGGGTTTGAATAAAATGTATATTATCTGTTCGCCATATATCAATTAAATTCAGTTCATCCGCTAAATCAAAGAAAGCTCTCGGTAAATTTGCCCTTTTATTTTTCTTAGTTTTATTGCTTTTATAATCTTTATCCAAGTCTACAATACCTTTAAAATCATCTATTATACAAATTTCATTATATTTCATTTTTCCTAATTGCTCGTGAAGTTTCTTAAAATATTCTCCCTGTTTTTTATTTGGTACATATATACCTACTAACAGTATTTTGGAGTTCCCTCTCTTAATCTCAATCATAAGAGTTCTTCCCTTTGTATCATTAAACTTTAGCTTTGCTTCAATTCCTTTCTTTACGTAGATTACCACCCCCCTCTTCTTTTTTTCTGATAGTGAAGTGAATGTTTTAACAGGGAGCCTGTTCCTCCTTGTGTAATTTGTCTGTACTCTGTATATGTCATCTAATTCTCTAATTATCTCTTGCTTATCTTGTTGGAGTACGTCTGCAATTAACTCTGCAATCTTCTCTCCCAGGTCCTCCTCTTTGTCTTTGGCGATATTTTGGAAACGCAGGTAAAAGGACGCCCGGTCCATCTCCAATTGTATTATCGAATCCTCTAGCTCTCTATTTTGCATTGTGAGTGTTTGGTCCACAGTGTCTAATTTCTTCTCGGTTTGTTCTATTCTTGTTTTACTTTCTGAATTCTTTGTTCATTGTTAAATATTGAGACTTGAATCTCGTTCATCTTCTGGTCCAGTGCATGGATATCTATTTTTAATTCGGCATGGTTGTTTGACATTTTTTCCTGCATGGCCATCATACTTTCTTGGATTAAGGTCAATGATGATTGAATAGTTTGTATTGTTGGTGTTGCTATGTGTTTTTCCATTTTTGCCAGTCCTTCCATTGATTTCAGTCCTACTAACATACAATGATTTTCTAACCTCTCTTAATAGATGCTTAGATGCTATTAATAATATATGATACCACACTACTATCAAAATAATGCAATACTTATAATCTAAAACTTAATTTTCTATATCCAACTTAATTCCTGATAATCTATATATAAATTAATATGAATAAATACTATAAATACTATAAATACTATAGATACTATAGATAGGAGTACATACAATTTTAAATAGATGAATGAGTCTAAAAGCTAAATATGATATTGAATTTGAAGATATATACTATATATGCCAAATCTAGAAATTAATTGATGAAGGAGTTAATAATTCTTATTAATAATTATATTTAAACAATCAGGATATTGATATTGAAGAAAAGGTTGTCAAAGAGTATTAAAGTTGTTGTTTTTTCCTCTCTCTCCTTTTGGAATGTAAACTATTCTTTATTACTCAACCTCCGATCTTCTCCAGGCTTCTTTTTTCACCAAGTCCATTAATCAAAGTCAGCACTCTATAGTATTTCTTGCTGCTAGACTGTCCATGAGTCAGCCGTTTCAATTGTTCCTCAGTCAAGTCTCTATAATGGCTGTGCTTCCTGCTCCCTGGAACAGTCAAGCACGATCCACCCAGCTTCAGCCTCCAATAGATCTACTGCTATAGTCAACAAAAGGAAAGAAATATCTTCTGAGTTCTTATTTCTTCTCACCGAACTTCTCTTTGCGCATGTGATTTTGACACATCAGCTCTTTTATTTTCCTTGCCGGCTTGTCGGGCACTATATTTTTTCGGTCTGCTCTCTGCTTACAGTCGCCGCTCTTTTCCTCTTCGAGCCTTTCACACCCGACTCCACCGACCCCTCTTTCTGATGTCAAATTTCACATAGGCAGGGAAGGTGTGTTAGTCCGATTTCAACACTGCAGCCTCTGATCTTCCTTGCTTCCTATCTGGTTGCTGGTTACCACAGCTTCGGGTCCGCCATTAATTGGCTGACTCACATGTATTGGATTGACAGAGCCACCCGGTCTTGCAATCAGCGTTTGTGCTCTGCGTTCACGCTCACCCAGCTCACTCTCTTGTCCGTGGGGCTCTCCAGGCTCCACGCCCCCAAAGGGTTCCCCAAAACACGGTGACTAGTGGTGTTGAGGAGCAGCAGTCACTCACTCAATGCCATGTCACCACGGATCGTCAACCGGAAGTCCAAGTAAATCAGTTTCATTTCTTTGTCAGCTGTTCCTTTCTGTTCAAATCGGGCCTCAGAATAATAATGTAACATTTGGGGGAAAAGATGCAACCCAGTAATCCAGCTGCAGAAGCCAAAATGGAAAAGATGTCAACAGCTACCATGTATTTTCCCTAGGTGCTCAGATAGGTGGGAAGAAAGGATATCCAGACACTACAAAAGACCAACATGCTGAAGGTGATAAATTTGGCTTCATTAAAGCTGTCAGGTAACTTCCTAGCTAGGAAGGATACTGAGAAGCTGACAACAGTCAAGAATCCCAAGAAACCAAGAACAATATAAAACATAGTGGTTGAACCTTCTTTACATTCTAGGACAATTTCTTCAGCCATGGAGTGCATGTCAGAATCTGGGAATGGGGGGGAAATTGCCAACCACACTGCACAAATGGAGAATTGTGTCAAAGAGCATGAAAGAACTATAGTGTTGGCCAGCCTTTTCCCCACCCATTTCCTCATTTTGGATCCGGGCTTGGTGGCCCTGAAAGCAAGGACCACTATGATTGTTTTCCCCAATATACAAGAAAGAGCTACAGAGAAGATGATGCCAAAAGAAGTTTGTTGCATGAGACATTTCACCTTATCTGGTTGCCCAATGAAGAGCAAAGTGCAAAGGAAGGAGAGGAGGAGAGCAATGAGAAGAATGTAGGTGAGGTTCCGGTTGTTGGCTCTGACAATGGGGGTGTCCCGATGCTTAATGAAGATTCCCAGGACCATAACTGAGATGAAAGAAAAGAAGGAAGCAATAGCTGTCAAGCTAATTCCCAGAGTCTCTTCATGAGACAAAAATGTGATGTGTTTTGGAATGCAAAGGTTGTGAGCTTGGTTTGGGTACCGATCTTCTGAACATGGGAAACAGTCATCTGCATCTGGAAAAGAAATTATTGCAGTCACGTGTTTAATGTTATAGACAACAACCCATTACCTGATTGGTCATCAATTCAGAGATATTTCCTTTCCTGACAGTGAGCATTTGAAAATTAACTTCCTTCCTTCCTTCCTTCCTTCCTTCCTTCCTTCCTTCCTCCCTCCCTCCCTCCCTCCCTCCCTTCCCTTCCCTTCCCTTCCCTCCCTCCCTCCTCCATCCATCCATCCATCCATCCATCCATCCATCCATCCATCCATCCCTGATACATGAGGCCCTGGTGTCCTTGAGATTTTTCTATGCTAACCCCTTTTGCAAGACGTATTCAATTGGTCCAGCTCCAGTGAGGTTGGGGAGTTGTTTCATAGGATCTGCTTTATGGGCCTGCCAAATCCCTCACTATCCAACTAGAGCTTGGATAGAATTGAATAGGGTCAGGCCCATGTAACTTTTTTCATCCCATTGAACCAGCCATTCTCTGTACTTCATGGAGGATTTGAGAGAGTTGAAAAGAGTCAAGAGACATCTAGAGCATTGCAGGAGAAAGATGAGGGATAAATCAGAACAATAACAAGATAGAGTCACTATTAAGTGTGTATCATTTTTCAAAAAGGTATTGCTGAACACAAACAATTCATAACTTTGGTTCTGTCTCCCACCTGCCCTTTTTAGGGAAGGTGGTTGAGGTGCAGTTCCAGAAGATCCTTGATTAAATGAATTATTTGGATCTGTTTCTGTCAGATTTCAGGGCTGGATATGGGGTGGAAATGGCCTTGGTCATTATTTTGGATGCTCTCTGGAGGGAATGGATAGGGATAGTACATCCATCCTGGCTCTTCTTGATCATGGTAGGATTTGAGCTGGCTTTGGGAATTGTGAGAGGGAAAAAACTTCTGATCTGGTTCACCTCCTCCCTCTTTGACCAGTTCCAAAGGGAGCAAGAGGTCCAGCCTGCAACACCAACTATGGGGTGCTATATGACTAGGTGCTTTCTCTGTATCTTTTTAGTATCTATATGAAGGTGCTCAGTGACTTCATTTGTCATCACAAATAAAGTGTATCATCAGCATGCTGAGGATACTCAAGTGAATATCTTCCTCTTGGGCAAAGTAAGTGATGCTGTGCATGTTCTTTCATAGCATTTGGATGATGTGGGGGATTAGATGAAGAAAAACAGGCTTCAATTGAACCCTGGTTATTTTGAGTGGCTATGAGATTGAAGGCTCCTCTATATCCAGGGGTTGGCCATTTTTGTTCTGGATAGTATTGCACTGCCCCAGCAGACCTATTGTGTAATTTGGGGATTCTCCTGGACTCATGATTTCTGCTTGAGGAGCAGGTGTCAGTCATGTTTAGAAAAGCCTTCACTGAACTTCATCTTCTAAGCAATAGCACTTAGAATTATATACCACTTCATAGTGCTTTGCAGCTCTCTCTAAGCAGTTTACAGGGTCATCATATTGCATATCCTTATTTTACCAACCTCAGAAGGATGGAAGTCTGAGTCAACCTTGAGCTGGTGAGAATCAGCAGTCAACAGAATTAGCCTGAAATCCTGCATTCTAACCACTGTGCCACCACGGCTCTTATGCACCAGTTGTGGCCTTTTCATCCCTACTCTCTCTAACTTGTATCTTGGTCATCTCCCATAGGCAGTGGTGAGATTCAACCAGTTCAGGATGGTTCGGGTGAACTGATTGTTAAATTGCTGGCTGGCCCAGCCCCTTCCTGCTCCGCTCCTTCCAGGAGTCCCCATGTGCCCCATTTTGGCTCCAAGGTAAGTATAGGGAAGGTCCAAAATGGGGCATGGGGGTGCAGCCCATTTTTGCTCCCAGGAGGCTGCAGGTCGGCCTACTAGGCCCAAAATGGGCCGTGGGGGCATCCCCAGCCTGTTTTTGTTCCCAAGGGGGTGCAGGAGGCCACGTGCTGCCTGTCACACCTCCCGACCATGCCCACCATGGCCATTCTTGTCATGATAAATGCCTAACTACTATATCTCCCTGATCACCCGGACCTTCAAGGGTTAACTAACCACATATCCCATAATCCCTGTAACCACTCCTTACCTCTTAGCCCCTCCTCCTGGGTACAAAAGGTCCGACCACATGGTCCACAGATGATTCCAGATGTATACCTGAAAGAGAAAGGTACAAGGTCAGTGACCTCCAGTACCAACAGATCAATAATAAAGCTACAGAAAAGAATTGGAGTCTGTCTTTGAGTTATTGGGCTAGATCCAGCTTTTAACAAAATGGTAGCAGAGGTCGGTTGCCCATAACTCCAGACAATGACTGAACCCAACACCTACCCTGAAGAAGCAAACAGAGCACAGACCAGAGCTCTTACCAAGAAGATGGCTGAGAAGCTTGCAACCAAAGCCACAGCCATGGAGGAGACAGAAGCTGGAAGCGAGCAGGACTCCAGCCTGGACTCACAATCAGATGAAGAGGGGCCATCCAAGGAAATCACCGCCCCGGAAGAAGAAACAGCACAGAAAATGAATAAATTCAAACTCTCCATCCTGAAACTGATGGAGGGAAGCAGCGACAAAGAAAACCTCATCGCGGACCTTCAAAGCCTCTTTGAGCAACAAGAAGCAGCGATTGAGGCCCCAAAGACCACCGAGAAAGAAAAGCCAGCAAAAAAGGGTAAGCCACCCCAACCCGATGATCCTGAGCCGGCAGAATCCATTTCCGCGCCCCCTTCCCGGCGGCCATCTTGGGACGAGCACCAGCCAATGGGAAGCCAGGATTTGAATCCCTTGGCGCGAAAATGCCCAAACCCCGAAACAGACGAGGGGGACTCAGAAAGCGACTACGAAGAGCCCGACTCTGAAAGTGACCACGAAGAGATCACAATAACAAAAAGAAAAACGCCTACCGATCTCGAATTGCAAAAGGCAATCGAGACCATCACCGCTGCCCTAGGCTCTGCTTTCGAGCCTCCTGCAGCACTCAATAAATCAAAGAAAAATCCTGGAAAGCACAAGAAGGCCAGGACAACCAACAAAGACCAGGCAACCGAGTCACAGCCAACTAAAAACACCGCACACACCAACAACCGGCACAAAAGACCGCCCACCTGCAGGAAGAATCAACCGCAGAACTCGAACTCACCACCCGCTACACCGACAACGCGAGGCCCAAGGGAGAAGAGAAGAACCGGCTACTCACCAACACCACGACATCCATCAGGCCAGTCCACGCGACCAGGGACCAGCGACCACGAGGGAGGATCTGCTGCCGCCACCATTACCGCTGAGCCGCTGGGTGCAGGGAATCCTCAACCTACGACCTCCGCTGCTGCTGCGCCGCCGACCCGCGAAAGTCCTCGACTTGCGACCGCGTCGCCCCCTCACCTTCTGCCCTTCTTCGCCGGGGATCCGGCCCTCCAGCAGTGGTGTCCACCTTCAGGAGGAATCTTCGGACCCACCGGGGGCGGGTCCAGCCTCCCACCGACAGGCCTAGGCCTAGGCCTGGGAGCTCCAGCAACAGGAACCTCACCCGATGGACTCCAGCGCGGAATGAGCTTCGCGCATGCCCAGTACCTGCCTGTAACAAGAGAAGCAAGTTACATAGATCCAAGCAAGTACAGAATGGCCACAGACATCCCAAAGCCTTATTGTGAGTTTAATCACATTTTGGACCATGGACAGCTCCCCCCAGTAAGTAACCTTACTAATATTTCTGGGGCAAATTATACCAATTTGCCAAAATTGCAGTTAGATGGGGGTAATATTATAGAATGGAGTCAACAATTAAGAGTTGCTCTCATGAGAGAGAATGCACTGTTCCTAGCTAACAGACCTCCCCAAAAGCCCTGGTCACTGGAAATTGACTGCATTCATCACAGGGCATTTTGCATCATGTTAACCTCCATTCCATCTGCTATGTATCCATCTATTGAGGACAATCTAACTGTTTATGATATTATGCAAAAACTATGTAACCTGTTTTATAGCCAAAGCAGAGCCACTACCACTAGACTATCTAGGGAGTTCCACTCCACCAAGCATAAGGCAGGGGTCCCCATGAGTGAGCACATCTTAAAGATGAATGCTGCAAGGGCAGAACTCATGCAGAGGGGGGAAATCATCACTGAAGAGAGCATGATAAGCATAATCATAAACTCTCTTGATAGCAGCTGGGACAGCTTCATGACCCAACTAAATAGCCTCAGCTTGCAATACCTCACACTAGGCGCACTAACCAGTCAGCTTGTTGCAGAGGACACTCTGAGGAGGGAACGCCAACTAGCCAAAGGGGACCCTAGACCCACAAAGAGGGTGGATTTCCAGGATAGGGCCAGGGATACCTCAGAATGTTATTCTTGTGGATCAAGGAACCACTTAAAGAAGGATTGCCCCAGGAGCCATAGGGATAGGGGACAGCACGACAGTAGAGGGGGAAGGTCACCTGAACGCAGGTACCCAAAGGAAAGAGGGCGAGGGTGGTCACCCAACCCCAGGAAACACCACGAGCGCAGAGACCACTCCAGGGACAGTAACTCTGGCTCCATGTATGGGATCAGGCACGATGACCCAAATGACAAACACAAGATAGAGAGAAACTCATGGCTTCTAGATTCAGGGGCCACAAGTCACACTACCTGTAACCCAGAGCTGCTAGACTCACTCACAGAAATAGACTCAGAAATAAAGGTGGCAAACCAAAGCAAGGTCAAAGTAGTGGGGAAAGGAAACGTACACATCACACAGGTAGGGGACTTAAAAGGAGTACTGTACGTACCAGAGATTCCCCACAACGTGCTAGCCATCACAAAGCTGACACGAGACACAAATATAGAAATAAAATTTAAAGATGGAAAGGCACACTTGATCAAGCAAGGGAAAGAGATAGGAAAGGTAACCATACACGAGGGACTTCCCTACTTCACACCCAACGCAAGGGAGGAAGAAGGCATTGATACCAGCACAAACCACAAGGTAGATAAGTATCCAGAAACAGAGGGGGTGCAGCAGGAGGCAGGATGTAGCCATGAGAAGACAAACAAGTCTGTATCTATCGGCAAGCCATTGCATGATAACTGCGCCCACCTCCTCCACAGGAGACTGGGACACATAAGCTTCCCCATTGTAAAGAAAATGACGGAATGTACCGAGGGTCTCAAAGTAAAGAACTGCGAAAACTACTTGGAGTGTTCAGTTTGTAAGTGTTCTAAGATCAAGGTTAAGGCCATCCCCAGGGGATCCAAACGAACCACGGAATACCCCTTCCAATTGGTGCATATGGACTTGGTAGGGCCAATGAAACCCTCTGTAGGACATAGGAAGCGATTCTTCCTCACGATTGTGGATGACTACACCAGATACGGGTATGTCTACTCCCTCAGACACAAAAACGAAGTGTTCCAAAGGTTTAAGGAATTCCACAGAAGGGTAGATATGCAACATAACATGAGAATAAGGCAGATAATGACTGATAGGGGCTCAGAGTTCATGGCCAAAGAATTCACAAGGTGGCTGAGGGAGCAGGGCATAGCGCATTACACCTCTTCACCTTTCTCCCCCTTTCAAAATGGAGTCTCAGAGAGAAAAAACGGGGTGTTGCAAACCATGATGAGATGCGCCCTGGAGGATGCTGGGATGGGGCAGCATTTCTGGTCAGAGGCATTACACTACGCTAATTACACCCTGAATAGACTGTGGTCAAGCTCTATCAATAAGACACCATACGAGATGCTATACAACAGAAAGCCCAACATTGCACACTTACACATATTCGGCGCCCCAGCTGATGTCCACATTCCCAGACAGCTAAGAAGAAAAGGGGAGAAATTATCAAAAAGGTTGAGGTTCGTGGGTTACGAACCGGGCACAAAGGGCTACAGATTTGTCGACAACAATAACCGTTTTGTGGTTTCCAGATCAGCCAGTTTCCACGAAAACGCAAACTGGTCGAGGGTACACTCCAATGACATCCCAAACAGTAGGGTCACGTTCGAGCATGACCAAGGGGAAAGGGAGGTCAGAGAGGTCACAGGGCACAAAGCCAACCATCGCAAGGCGAGCGTCAAAGGTTGGAAAGAAGGGCACCCTTCACTGAAGATAGATGACCTGACGGACAAAGAGGCAGACAACATGCAGGAAACCGAGCCAACCCCCAGCAGGCCAATCAGAGAAACCAGAAACAAGCTACCAAAGAAGTTAGAGGACTACGTTATGACCATCCACAACACCCATTTCACGCCCAGCTCATATGAAGACATCCTCGGGCTCCCCCAGGAAGAGAAAGAAAAATGGATGTCTGCCATGGAGAAGGAGATGGAAAGCCTAAGGGACCTCCAGGTATACTCACCTGCCCAAGTTCCAGAGGACAAAAAACCAATAGGAACCAAATGGGTGTTCAGGGTTAAGACATTAGAGGACAACAAGGTCCTATACAAGGCAAGACTAGTCGCGCAGGGTTTCGCCCAAAGATACCCCGAAGACTATACAGACACCTACTCGCCAACCGTCAGGGCGGAGAGCGTCAAAAGCGCCCTGGTGGTGGCCACCATCCTGGGCTTGGAGGTCTTCCAATTCGACGTACAAACAGCGTACTTGCACGCCGAGCTGGATAAAGAAATATACGTCAAAGCGCCGCCTGGGTACAACAAAGGCGAGAACCAAACCTGGCTGCTGAACAAAAGCCTGTACGGGCTCAAGCAGTCAGGCAAAAGGTGGTATGACTGCCTGGCCAAGGCCCTCAGATCCATGGGCTTCGAGGCCACCTCAGCCGACAAATGCTTCTTTACGAGGAGAGAAAACAACACATTCGAAGGTGTGCTCGTTTACGTGGACGACATCTTGTACATCAGCAAACACAAGGACAGATGTGACAAGTTCACCACTGACCTGGGTAGCCACTTCTCCTTAAAGTCACTTGGAAAGATTGACAGATACCTAGGGGTCCAAGTGATAAAAACCAACAAGGGTTTCCGCCTCTCCCAGAGAGAAAAGATCATCGAGCTGCTGTCCAAATGCAACATGTCCGAAGCAAAACCCAGCGAGACCCCCATGCAACCTGAGTTCCTGAAGACCATGTATGAGGAATCTGAACCTTTCACAGACAACAAATTGTATAGATCAACGATAGGGTCACTGCTGTACATATCCAACTGGACCAGGCCCGACATCACCTTAGCCGTCAATCTGCTGTCCAGGCATGTAAGCAAACCCACGGTAACACACTGGAACGCCATCAAAAGACTACTTAGATACTTAAAATTCAGTGCGGATGCCCTACTCTGCCTAGAACCAGAAACATCCGAGAAACCAAAGCTAACCTGCTATGCTGACGCTGACTGGGCTGGGGACATAGAGTGCAGAAAAAGCACCTCAGGCTACGTGCTACTACTCAACAATTGCCCCATCCATTGGTACACTGGAAAGCAAAAACTGGTGGCCACATCAACTACGGAAGCAGAATTTGTTTGCCTATCAAAGGCCGCAAACAATTTAGTATGGTTCGATGACCTGCTCTGCGACATCTGGGCTGAACCCTCATATCCAATAGTTATCCACGAAGACAACAAGGCAGCGATAGAGATCTCTAGGGCCGATGCCATAGGTCAGCGTTCTAGGCACATTGACATTAAATACAAACACGTCAGGCAGTTTTCAGAGATGGTTTCATTAGGGCAGTACACTGTGACACAGAGGAGCAAACAGCAGATATCCTCACTAAACCCCTACCACATAAACAACATGCTTACCTCATGTCAAAAATGCGTGTTTGCTTGTAATTCATGCCTGTACCTGTGTATTCTCTGTATGTATGCAAACACCGCCCCAGGTACCCAGTTAGGCATTTAGAGGGGGTTTTGTCATGATAAATGCCTAACTACTATATCTCCCTGATCACCCGGACCTTCAAGGGTTAACTAACCACATATCCCATAATCCCTGTAACCACTCCTTACCTCTTAGCCCCTCCTCCTGGGTACAAAAGGTCCGACCACATGGTCCACAGATGATTCCAGATGTATACCTGAAAGAGAAAGGTACAAGGTCAGTGACCTCCAGTACCAACAGATCAATAATAAAGCTACAGAAAAGAATTGGAGTCTGTCTTTGAGTTATTGGGCTAGATCCAGCTTTTAACAATTCTAACCCAGCCAGTCATTAGGATAGGGAACCGGTTGTTAAATTATTTGAATCCCACCATTGCGCATGTGGATTGTTGCAATGCAATCTATATGGGGCTGTAGCAGAATGCAGCATCACAAACAATATTGTGTACCCTTAGGGTTCCACAAATAACACCTCTGCTATACAAACTCCAATTTTTCTCAGTTGCTTTTGTGTCCAATTCAAGGTATTTGCTATTACCTTGAAAATCCTTTTGCTGATTACTTGAGAATCCATCATCCCCACTATATGATCCCATCCCACCTAATCGGGCAGGGGGGTATATTGCAGATTCTGTCATTTAAGGAATTTTGGCTGGCAGGTCACAGGTAGAAAGCCTTTTCTGCTGTTGCTCCTGCTCTGTGGAACACCTTACTCTGAGCTGTGAGGCCGGTCCTTGGTCTTCATCAGCATTGGAGTTGAAGACTGATATGCAACCCTGGGTGTCATGAGGGCATTCTTTTCACCTTCATATTTTAACATTTAATGCTGCAACCCTACTTTTAAATTTTGTTTTTAACTTTATTCTTTATTCAACCAAGAGCCCTGGTGGTGCAGCAGACTAAAGCACTGTTATTAACATCAGCTGCCTGCAATTACGGCAAGTTCAAATCTTACCAGGCTCAAGGTTGACTCAGCCTTCCATCCTTTCTAAGGTAGGTAAAATGAGGACCCGGATTGTGGGGGCAATAAGCTGACTTTGTATAAATATACAAAAGTATGAAGGCTATTGCTTAACGCATTGTAAGCCGCCCTGAGTCTCCGGAGAAGGGCAGCATATAAATCAAATAAAAAAAAATAATTCTTACTTATATCTTTATATGAAGATATGCTTTTATGCATATAGTCTTGTGAAAAAAAAATCAGGGGTGTCATGATAACAGTGTTCCAATATTTGAGGGGATGACGCAAGGAAGAGGTGCTCAATCTATTCTCCAAAGCACCTGAAGGCAGGACAAGAAACAATGGATGGAAACTAATCAAGGAGAGAAACAACCTAGAACTAAGGAGAAATTTCCTGACAGGGATAACAATTAATCTAGTAGGTGATTCAGCATTGGAGGTTTTTAAGAAGATATTAGATAACCACTTGTCTGAAAAAGTATAGGGTTTCCTGTTTGAGCAGGGATTCGGACTAGAAGACCTCCAAGGTCCCTTCAAACTTTGTTATTCTGTTATACTAACACATTTTTTCATTTATTTAGGAATTTTTTATTGCCGCCTATTCACACATGGAATTCACACTATTCAACTTAAGGCAGCTTACAAGAATATAAAAACCTTATATAAAAACAATAAAATTAATAAAAGAGACAATTTTATAATACATTAATAAAATAATAAAATAAAATAACCCCCACCCCCCAACTCGGTGACAATATATCATACAAACGGGATGCATCCCACTCTGGGCTCCCCAGACCCGCTGGCAGAACCAGGTCTTCAATGCCTTCTGGAAGAGTGTTAGAATGGAGGCCATTCTGATCTCTGGGGGAATGATGTTCCAGAGAGAAGGAGCCACCATGGAGAAGGCCCTTCTTCTGGGTTCCACCAGATGTATCTCCCTAGGGGATGGGACCCACAACATTCCTTTCCTCCCTGTTCTGGTGTGTCAGGTAGATGTGATTGGCAAGAGACGGTCCCTCTGATAATCTGGCCCCAAGCAATTAAAGGTTTTAAAGGTGACAACCAGTACCTTGAATTGCACACAAAAGCAGATTGGCAACCAATGCGGCTCCTGCAGGAGAGTAATACATATGCACATTGAGGTCTGCAGAAAACCATGCAGGCCCCTGCATTTTACACCAACTGGTGCTTCCGGATGCTCTTCAAGGGCAGCCCCATGTAGAGCACATTGCAATAGTCAAGACAGGAAGTGACCAGGGCATGAGTGATAGTGAGTAGGGATTGTTGGTCCAGGAAAGGGCATAACTGGTGCCCAACTGGCCATGACTGCCACTTGCTCTTCGAGGAGGAGTCACAAGTCCAAGAGAACCTTCAGATTATGCACAGGGTCTGTGTGGAGTAGTGCCACCCCATCCAATTCTCCCTGGGCCAAAGAACCCCAAACCCAGAGCCACTTGATCTTGATCTTGCAAGGGTTTAGTTTCAACCCGTTGCTCCTCATGCAGCCCCTAACAGCCTCCAGGCACTGTCAGAGGGAGGACACAGCATTGCTTAACTCACCACGGGCTGAGACATACAGCTGATTATCATCAGCATATTGATGATACCTCAGTCCATGGTGATGGATGATCTCACCCAGTAGCTTCATATAAATGTTGAACAGGAGCAGAAAGAGTATGTCAAACCCCGTAAACTGTCCAGATTCCCTTAATTCAGATGATGGTATAGAAATGTAATGAATACATAAAAACATAATCTAAATTTAAATTATTGTTTGTTTCCTAAAATACACTATCAAGAAATTATGCTTGCTTAACTAACTGAGATCTCTCCTTTACCATTTATTTTCAATCTTTCTGAACTACAATTCCCAAAATGACAGTAGGTTCATTCCACCCAATCTTGAAATCTCTTTACTTTCATAGAAACCATAGATGAAAAGATTTATTTTTATGGTCTGATTTATCTTTCCCAGAGTAAAAAAAATATGGCATGATATTTGAATAGACTCCTAAGTAATCAAGTAATCAAGATCTATCCTATATTATAGACACATTTGTAAAGAGATGGTAAACTATTATTTATAATTAAAGAGTAAAATAAGGCATCACACAAAATACATAGCATTGAAATCTCTGCTTTAGATCTCTTACCTGTCTTGTTTGAAATTTTCCCTTCTGGGCATTTTAGGCAATCATAGCAGCAAAAGGGCTTTCCTTCTATTTTTATTTTGCTCCAACCTGATGAGCATGGAGGATTGCACATAGAAAAGGGTTGTACCTATTGGACATTAAGAAGGAAAATTGAGAAATTATTACTTAACGTTTCAGGAATTCTTGCATCTGAAGAATTGGATTTGACTAGTACTTAAGGTATATACAGTGGTACCTTGGAACTCAGCTGCTTTGAAACTCATTGAGTTCATTGTTTGGTTGATACTCATTGAAGAAGCTAGAACTTGTTGATATCAGCTATCTTGTGACTCACAACCTTATTGCTTATGATAACAATTTGTTTGGTACTCATCATTTTTGGTACTCATCGTGCCTCTCAGAACCAATTAACAATGACTACAGAGTTACCACTGTATTAACAAAGTTTTGTCAAACAGGCCAGAAACACACAGTGGGAGAAGCAAGCAGCCTTAGTCATCTTACAAACAACACTTAAGATATGAGAAATGCAACTCTATTGCAAAAATATGATGTTGGGTAAATGTTTACCAATTAAATAAGGACCCAGGCTGGATGGTAGGTTGACCATGTTGTACGAAGCATACACCCTTAAGTAACCATGTGAGAGAAAATGGTATAATTTAGGAAGTGCAGCCATATTGATTATTTGTAAGAGTCTTTTGTTATTCATATAATCAATCACTATGTTCTTTGCCACAATTGGTGGGACTGCAAATAGAATCCCCAGAAAGGATTCATTTCTAAAATAAAATTATGTCTTAATGGCTCCAAGGATCTTCTCTACTGTCTACTTGAAAGAATGTTTAATTGCTTCTTTGGAAGAATCCCCCTTTATAAAAATCTCTCTTCTAATCACTTTTTTACATAGGTTTTTTTTTTATTTTAGGGTAATCATGTTCACGAGTCACTTTGAGAAAAGTGTATGCCTGTAATTCCTGAAAGAACATTCTGAGCATTGAAGCAGTAAATAAAAATAAAATAAATTATTCACTGTGGTTTGATATTGGTGCAAAAACTACCTGGTTAAACATGGTGGGCCAGATTATCTCCTCTGCAGAAAGAGTAAGGAAATTTTCAGGGGGAGTCACTGGAGCTATGTTTCCAATTTTGATTCGATGAAATGATTGGTTGCGGAAGGTAACCCAGTTGATAACATCAAATCCAGTTGCTAGCTCTCCTCTTTCGTCAAAGGAAACCATGTCCCCAGCACTGTTGTTAAATGAAACAGCTTTCAGATACCAATGAAACTAAATGAAAATCATTAAAAGAAATTTATAACAATTGGAAGCAATGAGCAAGTATGAATGTAGGATCTTTAATAAATTAGGTGTTGTTCTTTTAAGGCAGACTGATCAACAAATATAATATGAGGAATATTTATTGTAATGGGGTATGGCAAAAGAAACTTGAATACCTTCAGGAATTTCCTTCTAAGGCAAAATTAGTCTCTCTCACACTGTCTTCTTTCCTGGGACTAAATTGCCATTTACTTTCTCTTAACAGTCCTTCTAATGACTTATGCATCCTTTCTAAAAAGCATTTAGGTATTTAGAATTCCTTTAGTATTCCCATGCATGTTGGAAGCAATATTATCATCTATGTCAGTTGGACCAATAATATTGACTCTTAATGGCACCCTGGTTACTTGCTGTTGCTCACAAGCTCTGATGTACTAAAATATTGTGAGCATTTGATCTATGAAAAGCCAACAAAAAAAATTATGTGGTCTGTATATTGATCACTCTTCAATGCCATCCTTTCTGTTTCTCTTATGTATCTCAAATACTCTTCTCTTCACTGTGGAATCAAAATGCAGGACCCCAAGCAAATAATCAAGACTCACTGCACCTCAATGTCCTTCCTTCCTTCCTCCCTCCTTCCCTCCCTCCCTCCCTCCCCTCCTTCCTTCCACATCTCATAATATTCTCCTGACTATGGAATCAAAACTCAGAATCCAAACAAATAATCAAAGATAATTACAGTATTCATTGTTAAGTTAGGATACTGAAAAACATCCAGTCAGAAATTAGTGGAAGGAACTTCTGCAGAGAACTTATATTTCAAAAAGGAGGGCAAAAATGATTCATAAGCAATTACATAATAGATCGCAAGTTCCTTCCAGCTCTTCTGTTATTTAAAGAGAACAATGTTCTTACTTAGAAGAAGCATTTGCATCATAAGATTCAGAGGTTCCTGGTGGAATGTTTTGATAGAACAATCACAAACCACTGTGGGATACAAGGACACATTCCTTATATCCTATTAAACAGTCCCATTCATTTGGAAACTGATTTACCCCACACTCCTTCCAAAACTTCTCTTGAATTAACATTTGACGTTGCCTCCTTCTCATTGTGCATTGTTGCACCCCATGTTTAGTGT
Organism: Pituophis catenifer annectens; assembly: GCF_029215685.1. Lineage (NCBI taxonomy): Eukaryota > Metazoa > Chordata > Lepidosauria > Squamata > Colubridae > Pituophis > Pituophis catenifer. The sequence continues at coordinate 32,270,434 of NW_027256885.1, read as the reverse complement.
TATCCGGAATTATTATTTGAAGTTCTGACATATCACTTATGAGTTAGTTCAGCTTCAGAATGCTCTTATTAGCTATACAATTCCAAAATCCTAGCTGAACATTTATATAACTGGCCCTTACATAACGGGGTATTTACATTCATGTCGTTTTTACCTGCCACGACTGTTGACTGAATTCCCAAGCATTTCCTCTTTTTCTGCTCTTAGATGAAAGCATGGCTTGCAGAGCATGGGCCACTGCATAGACAGTGTTAGATCAGGCGCAGGAACAGAAGACGTGACCAGCTCGATACATTGAATAACTTTATTAGTTAACAAGTAACAAGACAAGACTGCTGGCGCGCTGCCGGAGCTCTCCTTATATTCGCTCCCGGCAGACGCACCGCCCCTTGACAGGGATTCAAATCTCCCGCCCGATGGCTAGCAGCCAATCAGGGCGGATGTCCTTATAAGGACATAACACTCCTCCCCCCTTAGTCCGAACTGTCAAATTTCATTAACGAAAGTCACGTAATCGCGCAGGTACGTAGGACGCCTCGGCACCCTAGCTGACCTGCGCAGCCTCACTTCTTCTCGGTCTCCGGCCTGGATGGACGGGGCTCCTTCGTCTCCTGGTTCCTTCTCCGGAACCGGGCTCGTTTCGGCTGTCGAGTGAGCGGGGTCACCCCCAGCGCCTCCGGCCGGACCGCAAACCTTGGATGGCTGGTTCTGGTTGTCTTCCTCCTGGCCTGTGGATCTATCGCCTCGTCTCGGTTGCTCGGTTCCGACCCGGGAAGAGCGTCTGAGTCTCGGTAAGTCCATCGCTTGCTCCTCCCTGGTCTCCCGGGCGCTGCGGTTCGGTTGCGGTCTGGCTTGGTGCCGATTGGGTGGTGGTTCCGCCTGGTGCCCTCGGGTCCGGTCCGCCGGCTGCGGGTGGTGCTGGCTTGCGTTGTGCTGTCCGACCTCGCAGGGGTGGCGTTGGTCCCCTCGGTTGGGCTGGCGTTGGTCTACCCCGTCTGGTTGGTGGTGGTCGACCTGGTCGGGGTGTTGTTGCGGGCCTACCTCTGCGGGGCGGCGGCGGTCTCCCCCGCCGGGGTGGTGTAGGTCTCCCTGGCCGGGTTGTTGTCGGCTTTCCCTTCCCCCTAGTCCCTGGTCTACCATCGGGTGGTGCCTGGGGTCATCCGGGTCGGGTTGTTGTTCCCTGGCTGTCTTCTGCGATGGGCGGGGGTCCCTCTCGCCGAGGAGTCGTGTGCCACCCTCGCCCATGGGTGGTGGGTTGCCCTTCTTGGCTGGGTCCCGGTCTACTCGCCTGGAACTGCGGTCTCCCTGGCCGGGCTGGCATAGGCTGCCATCACTGGTGGGGTGCACTGCTCCTCCTCTGGGCAGGTACCGGTCTACTTGTGGGCTGGGTTGGTGGTCCCTGGCCCTGCTGAGCCCGGTGCCCACCCGGCTGGGTTGGTGTTGCCATCCCCTGTGCGGTTGGCCCCGGTCTACCTCGCTGGACTGCCGACGTGACAGTACCTGGTAGTGTGCTGGGCCGACCTCGTCGGGATGGCGCTGCTCTGCCTCACAGGGGTGTGGTAGGCCTACCTCGTCGGGGTGTTGTAGGCCTACCTCGCCGGGGTGTTGTAGGCCTACCCCGTCTGGGTGTGGTAGGCCTACCTCGCCGGGGTGTTGGAGGCCTACCTCGTCTGGGTGTTGTAGGCCTCCCTCGTCAGGCTGGTTTTCGTGTGCTCCCCCCCACCTTTTCCGGAGTTGGTCGATGTGACGTCTACAGACCTGTCCATCTTCCAACTCGACGGTGTAGGATTTGGGGCCGGTTGTGCTGGCAATCTTCCCCTTCAGCCACTTAGGAGAGCCGTTGAAATTCAGCGCGAAAACTGAATCTCCCTTGCTGAAGGTGCGAAGCGGGCGGCTGGCGGTTGCGGTCACTTCCGGGCTGTATTGGGGGTGCAGCCGGTCCAAGGGTGACCTCAACCTTCTGCCCATCAGCAGTTCGGCCGGGCTCTTGTGGGTGGTGGCATGTGGCGTGATGTGCTGGGTGAGGAGGAAGTTATCAATGCGTTCTTGCCAGTCTCCCGGGCCCATCTTGGTGAGAGCTTCTTTGGTCAGTCTGACCATGCGTTCCGCTTGTCCATTTCCGGCCGGCCTGTAGGGGGCGGATAGGGCGTGGCGGATGCCCAGTCCTGCCAGGAAGGATTCCATGGCCAGGGATGTGAGCTGGGGGCCGTTGTCCGAGACTAGCACGTCCGGAAGTCCATGTGTGGCGAACAGACGGCGCAGGGCTCGGATCGTCGCTTCTGTTGTGGTAGATGCCATGGGTATCACCTCGAGCCACTTGGAGAAGGCATCTACCACGATGAGGAGGTGTCGCCCCTGCATCGGACCCGCGAAGTCGATGTGGATCCTCGACCAGGGGTTGCTGGGGGTCTCCCACTTTGCGACTTCGGATTGCGGCGGCGCTGGGCGAACTTCTTGGCACGGGTCACATCTGGAGACCCATTGCTCAATGTCTCTGTCCATGGAGGGCCACCAGACGTAACTCCGTGCCAGGGCCTTCATGCGGATGATGCCCGGATGCCCTTTGTGCAGAGTCTCTAACGTCCGCCGTTGCAGAGTGCTTGGGATCAGCACCCTGTCCCCCCATAGCAGACAGCCCTTTATGGTGGACAGCTCCTTCTGTTTCCTGGCAAACGGGCTGAACTTTTCCTCTGGCTTTTCCGATGGCCACCCTCTGAGGATCCAGGACTTCACTTGGCGGAGTGTGGGGTCCTTTTGAGTGTGAACGGCCACATCTGCGGATGACACCGGGCAGCTGGCGTCGTCATCAATATGGAATAGGTGGAGCGTGGGGGCTGGGTCTTCGACTGGATTTTTCGACGGGCATCTGCTGAGCGCGTCGGCGTTTCCTATGGCTGTGCCTGGCTGGTGCACGAGCCGGTAGGAGTAGCCGGCTAGGAAGATGGCCCATCTCGTCATCCGTGGAGACATGAAGGTCGGGGTGGGTTGGTCGCCTGCGAGGAGTCCCAGGAGTGGCTTGTGATCGGTGACTATGGTGAAGCGTCTTCCATAGAGGTATTCGTGGAAGCGCTTCACTCCAGCCACGATGGCCAGGGCTTCTTTGTCCAGCTGACTGTAGTTCCGTTCTGTGCCGGACATGGTCTTCGAGAAGTAGGCGATGGGGGCTTCCGTGCCGTTGGGCAGTTCGTGGCTGAGGACTGCCCCCACCCCATACGGCGACGCATCACAGGTCAGCTTTATGGGCAGCGTCTCACTGTATTGAATGAGGACGCTTTTGGACGTCAATAGTCCCTTGATGGCCCGGAACGCTGCTTCCTCTTCCTGGCCCCACTTCCAGGAAGCCGATTTCCCCAGCAGGCGGTGGAGTGGCTCAGCAACTGTGGCTTTCTGTTTTAAGAAAATGGCGTAGAAGTTGAGCAACCCAAGGAAAGCCTGAAGCTCCGTTTTGTTTTTTGGGCTTGGAGCTTCATGGATTGCTTCCACTTTTGATTTGGTGGGGTGGATGTCAGTGCTATCAATGAGATAGCCCAGGAACTCGACTTCCTGTACTCCTATGATGCACTTGTCCCGTCTAACCCTCAAACCCTTGGCCTTGAATCGCTGCAGGACAAGCCTGAGCCTTTCAAGGAGTTGAGCTCTTGAGTCACCGGAGATGAGCACATCGTCGAAGTAAGGCACCACCCCTGGAACGCCTTGGAGAAGGCGTTCCATCATAGATTGGAATATGCCGGGGGCAGCGCTGACTCCAAATTGGAGGCGGTTACATTTGAATGCCCCCCTGTGCGTGACAATTGTTTGTGCCTCCGCCGTTGTTTCATCCACTGGCAGTTGCTGGTAAGCCTGGGCCAGGTCCAGTTTCGCGAAAATTGAGCCAGACCCCAGGGAATGCAACAGGTGTTGCACCACTGGGACTGGGTATGCGCTTTGTGCCAACGCCTTGTTGATGGTACAACGGTAGTCGGCGCAGATGCGCACAGACCCATCATGCTTCAGTGGGGTCACAATGGGGGTTTCCCATGAAGCATGATCGATCGGTTCCAGGACGCCCTGGGCGATCAGCTTATCCAGCTGTTCATCTACTTTGGGCCGCAGGGCAAACGGAACTCGGCGGGGCTTAAGCCTAATTGGGGTGATTCCCTTGTCCAGATTAAAGGAAATTGGCCTCCCCACAAATTTCCCCAGTTTACCATCGAAGACTTCCTTGAACTCTTCGATGATGGTGTCGAGTTCGTCCCTGTGGATCTCGTGGATGCCCTGAATTGAAAGTCCCAGCGGCTTAAACCACTCCACGCCTAACAAGTTCGGTCGGCTGTGCTCCACGATGGTGATGGGCAGCTTTCCGTTGAAGTCGTTGTACTTCACGTGGATGGTGGCTCTGCCCAGGATCTCGACGGGGTTTCCATTGAAGTCCACAAGCCTCGCCTTCGGGGTTTTCAGCTGGGTCTTTTTGTAGGAGGGCTTCAGCTGCTGTAGGTGCTGCCAGTCCATGATGGAGTAGGCGGATCCGGAGTCTACCTCCATCTTGCACGGTGCCCCCTCTGCTATCAGCGTCACGTGGAACTTGGTGGTCCCCTCGTCGCTTGTGTGAGCGATGGTAGTCTGGTGCACCGTTTTGCTTCGGGGATAGTCCTCCTCCCCACGCCGGGACTGGTTTGAGGACCGTTTGGATGTCCTCTGGTTGTCTTTGCGATTCTCCCGGAATCGTGGTCTGGGCGGTTCCGGGGCTGGATCGGTGGCTCTGCAGGCCTCTGCGATGTGCCCCCTCTTCAGGCATCGGCGGCAGGTCGCGTCCCTCCATCTGCAGGTCGCCCTGGGGTGGTTGCCTCTGCAGCTGCCGCATCGTTCTCCCCGGTTGCCATGCTGTGGGTTTTCCCGCCTGGGGGGGCGGGAGACCTTGTGGACGGCCATTTCCTCATCCGACTCGGATTGGGTGGTTGCCTCGTCTGATGAGGTCAGGCCCGACTTGTGGATCTTATGGATCCCTCTTGCCTTTACCATCGCGGCGGCTGCTTGCTCAGATGTTTCAGCCGCTGTTGCTTCGTCGAGGACGTCTTTGAGCGGGATCCTCTTCCGGCTGAGGAACTTCTTCTGCAGCCCCACATCTCGCATCCCAAACACAACGTGGTCTCGGATTGCGTTATCAACGTTGTCGAACTCGCAGTTGGCAGCCATTTGGCGAAGCGCTGCCACGAATTCCTTGATGGATTCACCTTCCCGCTGATTTCTTTGCTGGAAGGTGAACCTGTTTGCGATGGGGGTGCCTGTAGGTGCGTAGTGCTCCTGTAGGACTTCCTGCAGGTCGTTCCAGGACATCTCCTCAATGTCCCTGGGTGCCACGAGGTCAATCGCCATCTCTAGGACGTCCGATCCGCAATGAGCCAGGAAGAGGGCTCTTTTCCGCTCATCGTCGAGGTTCTGATAGCCATTACCTCGCAGGAACTGTTGGAATCGGACCATGTATGATCTCCACTTCTCCCGGGATGGGTCGAACGGGTTCAGCGCGGTCATCGGGGCTTGCGGGGTAGCCATTCTGGAAGTCGCTGTGGTGTAGTGACTTCAGCTCGGTGGGCGATCGTGCCGTGAGTCTTTCTCAGGTTCTCTTCTCTAGTCCTTCGTCGCCAGTGTTAGATCAGGCGCAGGAACAGAAGACGTGACCAGCTCGATACATTGAATAACTTTATTAGTTAACAAGTAACAAGACAAGACTGCTGGCGCGCTGCCGGAGCTCTCCTTATATTCGCTCCCGGCAGACGCACCACCCCTTGACAGGGATTCAAATCTCCCGCCCGATGGCTAGCAGCCAATCAGGGCGGATGTCCTTATAAGGACATAACAGACAGCATTGTAAATGCTATAACTTTGCCCAGTTATACTAGATTCAATCACAGATTCAGGAAGGGTCTCCAGTGACTCTTCACCAGTGCATTGATTGTCATTGTCTTCATCTAACCCAGCATTTGGGAAAGAACATTCAAATGCATTTTCCCAAAACACTCTTGTCAAACTGTCTTCTTCTGAAGAAGAAGGCTTTCTCATCTGAGTAAATTTCTTAAACCCTAATATTTCCTTTGAGGAAACTGCCAACGATAGTGCACCGTGGATGAAATCCATGCCCCTGTATCTTTGAAAGGGGACTGATGTGAATTCCATCTGTGCTGGCATGACCCAAACTTTATCTTTTCTCCTCATTGGCATGTCTTCATATTCTGAAATAAATGGCAACATTCTAAAAACAGTCATGTCCTGACTTTCACCATATATGATTACAACATTGGCAGTACCTCTCATAATAGCCTTATACAGCAAAACATAACAATTAAGTTGAATTTCAACATCATTTGTAATGGATTCCTTTAGCATTTCTTCCATGAAATCAAAACAAATGCCTTTCTTAGAAAATATATGAAGTCTATTCTGTATGAATCTCTTCCCATTTCCAGAGTTCTGGACAATGAGCCCAATCCATTTCCACTGGAAGTGAAGCAACAATTGGACCAGCCCCATAATTTGAAGGTCTTCATTTGGAAATAATTGACAGAAAAAAGCAGCTTGTATGTTGTCATCTATCTCTGCAGTTGAACCATACATGAGCTAAAAAAAGAGAAGAAATTAGAGTATATACTTCCAAATCACTTTTGTCTATTTTTAGGATCTTATTTAAATATTAATGTTCTCCAGGAAAGGACAGAATTGATCACTATTTACATATTCCAATATAAATTCTATGATAATTGTTTAGGTTTGTTTTAATAAACAATGCTCCAGAAATGTAAGAACTTCAAGAATGAATATGAACCTCTGGATTATGCTACATGTTTCCATGACATGATTTCCCCCATAGATTAGATATACGTAATTTTCTAGCATTTTGAATCATTCCTCTCTGGCCCACCCTGGATGAAATATATTTTGATGTTTAGCTTGATTGTGATTTTAACTATATGAGGCGATGTTATTCCTTTGTTTTGAATGTTTCTGACACTAATAGATTCATAAAGATAAAAGTTTGGAATAGAAATTAAACTAAATCAAGTTAGAAATACTGTATTTAGATTTGACTCCTTTCTTTATGGGATGGCTCTTACCTGTGGGATCTTATATACAGGTGAAACTCGAAAAATTAGAATATCGTGCAAAAGTTCATTTATTTCAGTAATGCAACTTAAAAGGTGAAACTAATATATGAGATAGACTCATTACATGCAAAGCAAGATAGTTCAAGCCTTGATTTGTCATACTTTTGATGATTATGGCTTACAGCTCATGAAAACCCCAAATTCACAATCTCAGAAAATTAGAATATTGTCAAAAGGTTCCATATTCTAGGCTCAAAGTGTCCCACTCTAATCAGCTAATTAAGCCATAACACCTGCAAAGGGTTCCTGAGCCTTTAAATGGTCTCTCAGTCTGGTTCAGTAGGAATCACAATCATGGGAAAGACTGCTGATCTGACAGTTGTGCAGAAAACCATCATTGACACCCTCCATAAGGAGGGAAAGCCTCAAAAGGTAATTGCAAAAGAAGTTGGATGTTCCCAAAGTGCTGTATCAAAGCACATTAATAGAAAGTTATGTGGAAGGGAAAAGTGTGGAAGAAAAAGGTGCACAAGCAGCAAGGATGGAGAGGATTGCCAGGAAAAGGCCATTCAAAAGTGTTGGGGACTTTCACAAGGAGTGGACTGAGGCTGGAGTCAGTGCATCAAGAACCACCACACAGAGACAGATCCTGGACATGGGCTTCAAATGTCGTATTCCTCTTGTCAAGCCGCTCCTGAACAACAAACAACGTCAGAAGCGTCTTACCTGGGCTAAAGAAAAAAAGTCATCTTTTCTGATGAGAGCAACTTTTGCATCTCATTTGGAAACCAAGGACCCAGAGTCTGGAGGAAGAATGGAGAGGCACACACTGCAAGATGCTTGAAGTCCAGTGTGAAGTTTCCACAGTCTGTGTTGATTTGGGGAGCCATGTCATCTGCTGGTGTTGGTCCACTGTGCTTCATTAAGTCCAGGGTCAATGCAGCTGTCTATCAGGAGATTTTGGAGCACTTCATGCTTCCTTCCGCAGACGAGCTTTATGGGGATGCTGACTTCATTTTCCAGCAGGACCTGGCACCTGCCCACACTGCCAAAAGTACCAAAACCTGGTTCAATGTCCATGGGATTACTGTGCTTGATTGGCCAGCAAACTCGCCTGACCTGAACCCCATAGAGAATTTATGGGGCATTGCCAGGAGAAAGATGAGAGACATGAGACCGAACAATGCAGAAGAGCTGAAGGCCGCTATTGAAGCATCCTGGTCTTCCATAACACCTCAGCAGTGCCACAGTCTGATAGCATCCATGCCATGCCGCATTGAGGCAGTAATTGATGCAAAAGGGGCCCAAACCAAGTACTGAGTACATATGCATGCTTATACTTTTCAGAGGTCCGATATTGTTCTATGTACAATCCTTGTTTTATTGATTTCATGTAATATTCTAATTTTCTGAGATTGTGAATTTGGGGTTTTCATGAGCTGTAAGCCATAATCATCAAAATTATGACAAATCAAGGCTTGAACTATCTCACTTTGCATGTAATGAGTCTATCTCATATATTAGTTTCACCTTTTAAGTTGCATTACTGAAATAAATAAACTTTTGCACGATATTCTAATTTTTCGAGTTTCACCTGTATACTCAGAATGTTTGACATGAACTGACCAATGAAAGCATTATGTCCTGCAATCACAGATATTACATTGTCCTTGAGGTCACATTTGTAATTTGGGATGAACCTTCCTTTTGTAGTGACAAGCTCCAAGGTAGCCAGATAAATCCATCTTGCCAGGAAATAGCTATTGGAGATATGGATACCGAGAGTGATGTTAGGCAAGATCCTGGAATTCTCATTGATTTCTTTGATTGCAAATTCCAAAGCCAAGATGTGCTGGTAGTTTTGCGTATTAAACCTGAAGTGAGTTTTAGAACAACAAACAAATCTGGAATTGGCTGCATTCTAATTGTATCACACAAGTTTAGATTGTGCATAGCATGAACACTGGTAAAGGTGGATGCACTAGAGTCAAACAAACCATTTGTTTAAAATATTCAAGGAAGAGGTCAAAGCAATATAACAATCCATATGCATTCAGGCAGCCCAATTGCAAAATGCCATAAACATCAATAATCAGTGGGTTTTTTTTTTTTTTTCTTAATTTGGAGGTCTATATTTAATTTTAGTTCCTACCCCAATTTTCTACTTTCCTTATTCAATACACTGGAAATTTCTGAGGAATATTGGATATAATATATGCATGTAGGACTAACTGCAACCATGCACACCTTAACATATCGCTGATATGAAGCAATGCTCTGCAGCGATTTATTTCATTTGAACTTCATCAAGTTATAGCCATATGAAAAAAATGTATAAAAATTAAACTGATGCCTGCTAGAATGGTACCAAAGCCATAGAAATGAAAACACATTGGAAAATAACTTGTGTAAGAGATGGAAATTGAAGCAATATTATTGAGAAATAATAGTGCAGGATAGGCAATTTAATATTCATCCTCCATCCTAATTTAAACATGTCAGGGCTTTAACTATTTTCTGTATTTGCATTACTGAAAAACAGGAATTCCATACATTAAATCACCAAACAGTTCATCTGATGGATTTCTTCTGAATGTTACTTCATCAGATACCATGTAAATTTGAAAAGAAATGCCCGCAATGACCAAATCTTCTGAATGATATCGCTTGTGCTTAATAAAAGGCTGATTTCCTACAGAACATTTACCAAGGGTTGTATCAGCTTCTACATAGAAGGACAATATTGCTACAGATCCAAAGAATAATATCATTTTGTAGAGCAATTTATCTCTCAGCCATCTGTTCACTCGATTAGAATTAGGCATTTGAAATAGGACAGCCTGAGATACAGTGTTCCATGAGGCTGCTTTAAAGTAGAGGTTTACTTTTTTAAAAATCAGAATGACAGGACTTTGTCCTCTAGCTGTACCCTTGGAGAAAGAGGAAAATTGCATTTTTGTTGCTGTTGAAATACATTGCTTTTAATATTTTCTCTAACTCCTGAGAGATTGAAAATAAGAATGCATAATTGATCATGATCATAGAGAATTAGACATGCTCAGGTGAACAAACCAACTTGTGATACACAGGGTATTGTAACCTGCAATTAAGGACCAAATAATAGTGATGGGGGACAGAAAGAACTAAATGAGAAATGTAAAAAGTTTTGTTCTCCAGGATCTGCAGCTGGCTTCCAACTGAGAAAACAACTGGATTCAAATGAAAATTTCAGTCATGATTAATTAAACAACAAATTAAACTGCATTAAATGAAATTTGGATCTCCATGTTAAGAAGCATCTTTCTCTTCAGATATTCTAAAAATAATACAATTAATCAAAATTCTAGTCTTGTCTGAATTTTGTTTTATATGCCTGTTGGTCAATAATGTGCTTATTTATGTATTATAATATTATAATACTTATAATATTAGCATTAGCACTGCATACATAATTCTACAATGCAGATTTTCCCTTTTGGGGAAATCAGTAACAGAAGTAGGATAACTTCTACTTCTTGGCACATTTGGGGCATTTCTGTTGTGGCCCCGCCCTCTGAGCCTGTCCCATCGGAGGAAGAAAGCTCCGAGCATGAGGAAGAGGAGTCAGCCAGGCCTCCCTCTCCAGGCCCCTCCCCTCTGGCATTGTCTCAGGTGCCGGCCAAGGGAGAGGAGATCAGTAGGGAGACAGCTGGCTCGGATCAGAGTGACGAAGAAACATCATTCCTGGACGCACGCCTCCGAAGGCGTGATAAACGTTTGCAGCATCTTAGGAGGCATGCTAGGGATTAGAACTGAGTCACTGGACCACACCCCAGAGACTATATAATAGAGGGTAGTGGTCAGTGATCCTTGTGACGAACAAAAGTAAACCTTGGATAGTCACTAAAGCCTCGTCCAGAACTGCGGAGAGAAATATTATTTCTGCTTGGACTTTTTGCACGTTAAGTACCTTATCTTTCTGTTTGTGAAAATAAAGGCATTTGGCAGACGGTGTGTCTATCGCTGCCAAGTGGGAGATAAGACCTGGGTGCGTTCCAAAGTGTTTCCTTAACCCTCGGCTGGCTGTGTTTGTGTGTGTGTGGGTACGGGGACAGATCATCTTGTTCGTCACCACATACTCCATCGTTAACCCACGATGGACCAACAGCTGCAGCAGCAGTTACAGCAGATGCTGGAGGCCAATCAGCTTCTGCAACAGCAAGTAGCACAGCTAACTGCCCAACTTGCTTTGGGAAATGCTCCTGCAGCTCCACCTCCTCCCCCTCCCCGTCCGAGATGCCCAGTGAACGTGCCAGATAGGTTTTCTGGGCAGCAGGAGATGTTTCCAGCCTTCTTGGGACAATGCCAACTGTTCATGGCGATGAGGCTGGAGGATTTTCCGGATGACCGGGCTCGGGTGGCATTTGTTATCAGCTCCCTCTCTGGCACTGCCGCCCAATGGGCCACGCCCCTGTTGTTGCAAGATAGCCCCTTGCTCCTGGACTTTCAGGGCTTTTTACAACACCTGCACACCATGTTTGAGGACCCCCTCCGGGTGCAGACGGCAGCGAGGCACATCAAGGACCTCCGCCAAGGCAAGCGCCCCCTGCAGGACTATATTGCAGAGTTCTGACTGCTAGGCCAGGATTCGGCTTGGAATGAGGTGGCGCTGATGGACGCCTTCCAGGACGGCCTTTCCGACGAGATGCAGGACGAGCTGGTTCGTGTGGAGGCGCCACCGACCCTCGACGCGCTGGTGACCCAATGCCTGCGCATCGACACCCACCTGCAACGGCGACGGCCCCGTCGGGCTCTTCCGGAACCACCAACAGCGTCGGCACCCCCCGCGTTTCGCACCGACAGTGCTTTGGACCGCACAGCGTTTTGTGGCGACGGCTGAGGAGCCCATGGAGCTCGGAGCAGCCAGACCTCAACTGACGGCCCAGGAGCGGATGCGGAGACGTCAAGGGGGGTTGTGCCTCTATTGCGGCGAGGTGGGACATTTTGCCGCCTCGTGTCCCCGGAAGCGGAGTGGACCGCTCAAGCCTGTTCCGGAGTCTCGGCGTGACCAGCCGGGAAACGGGCCAGGCCTGGCCTAGGGGAAACTCTGGGTCAGGCACGTGACCATGCCCCTCCGGAGTCGGAGGCTGTGGACTGTGAGCCCCCTCGGCACCTGATTTTGAACACCCGGGTGTTGTTGGCTAACTGGTCGGAGGGGCTCCAGGCGCACGCGCTGGTGGACTCGGGGGCCACCACGAACTTTATGGACCAGGCCTTTGTGGCCCATTACAAAGTCCCCTTGGTTCCAGTGGACCCTCCGTTGAGGGTCGAAACTATAGATGGGCGGGAACTCGTGGCGGGGCCCATCAAAACCGCTACCCAGCCCTTGCGCCTCGCCATTGGGAACCACGAGGAGGCGATCCAGTTTTACGTAACGGCGGATCTGCACTTTCCCTTGGTCCTGGGGATGGCCTGGCTTCGGGCGCACGACCCTCAGGTGGCGTGGTTGAGAAACGCCATCTCGTTCCCGAGCCTGCAGTGTGTCGACCACCTTCGCCACACCTGCGCCGGCCAGGACTTCTCTGCCCCAAACGTCTCCTTGCCTCCGGAGCTGACGCCCTTCGCCGACGTGTTCAGCGAGAAGGAGGCGGACCGCTTGCCCCCGCACCGACCCTACAACTGTGCGGTGGACCTAATGCCCAACGCGCCCCTGCCCTCGGGACGCCTGTACTCCATGTCGGAGCCCGAGCTGGCCGCCTTACGGGACTTTCTGGAAAAGAAACTGGCCCGTGGGTTCATCCGGCCTTCGACCTCCCCGCTCTCGGCCCCGGTCCTCTTCGTGAAAAAGAAGACGGGGGACTTGCGCCTGTGTTGCAACTACCGGCGCTTGAATGCCATCACAGTGCGAAATCGCTACCCCCGTGCCGCTGATCCCGGAGCTGATGGAGAGGTTGTGGGAGGCCTCGATCTTCACTAAGCTCGATCTCCGAGGGGCCTACAACCTGGTGCGCGTGCGAGAGGGGGACGAGTGGAAGACGGTGTTCGGCACTCGGTACGGACACTTCGAGTATACCGTCATGCTGTTCGGATTGACCAACGCCCCCGCGGTCTTCCAGCACTTGATGAACGACGTGTTCCGGGACATGCTGGATCAGTTCGTGGTGATCTACTTGGATGACATTTTGATCTATTCCCGGACCCCGGAAAGTCACCTCCAGCATGTCCGCCAGGTCCTGCAGCGCCTGCGGGAGCACCAGCTCTATGCAAAGTTGGAGAAATGCTACTTCTTCCAGACTTCCATAGAGTTCCTCGGGCACATCATCACCCCCGAGGGCATTGCGATGGACCCGCGCAAGGTGGAGGCCTTGCGCAGTTGGGAACCCCCGCGTCGGGTGAAGGACGTCCAGCGTCTGTTGGGATTCGCCAACTACTATCGGACCTTCATCCCGGGCTTCGCCACCCTGACCTTGCCGTTGACCCAGCTCCTTCGGAAGAAGGTCCCGTTCCAGTGGGGGCCCCCGCAGCAGCAGGCCTTCGAGGTCCTCAAGCAGGCCTTCCTCACGGAGCCAGTCCTGAGGCACCCCAATCCACACCGTCCGTTCGTGGTGGAGACGGACGCGTCCAACGTGGCGATTGGGGCGGTGCTGCTACAGGCTCCGGTGGATGGCGGCACTCTTTTTCCCTGCGCATACTACTCCCGGAAACTCAACCCTTCCGAGCGCAACTACACCATCTGGGAAAAGGAGTTGCTGGCCATCAAGGCCACGTTCGAGGCTTGGCGACATCACCTCGAGGGGGCCCGACACCAGGTGGAGGTGCGGACGGACCATCGGAACCTGGAGCACCTCACCACGGCCAGGAAGTTGAACCAGCGGCAGATCCGGTGGTCGTTGTTTTTCGCCCGGTTCAACTTCCACGTCACATACATTCCGAGCAACCTCAACCAGAGGGCGGACGCGCTATCCCGTAAGCCGGAATACTTTTGCCCCAAGGACTCCCTTCCCCCCCGGACGGTGCTGCCAGCGGACTCCTTGGCCGCGGTCCAGGAACCGGTGGACCTGCGGGCTCAGGTGCTGGAAGCGCAGCAACGGGATGATTGGTCGCAGCAGCGGAGAGCAGACGTCGGCCCCGCGTCCCCATGGACCGTGGAGGAGGGCTTGCTCAGACACCGGGGTCGGCTGTACGTGCCCACGAGTCCACTCCGAGCCCTCGTCATGAACCAGTGCCATGACAATCCCGTGGCGGGGCACTTCGGCTTCTTTAAGGCTTTGAACTTGGTGACACGGACTTTTTGGTGGCCTCGGGTACGGCATGACGTGCACGCCTACGTGACGTCCTGTGTGACGTGCCGACAGGCCAAAGCCGCATCCGGCCCCCCTCCTGGACTCCTCCAGCCGCTGCCGACACTGGAGAGACCGTGGGGAGCCATCTCCATGGACTTCCTGACAGACCTGCCCCTGTCCGCTACGTACACGACCGTCCTCGTGGTGGTGGATGCGCTCACGAAGATGGCACATTTCATCCCGTGCCGCGGCCTGCCCTCGGCCCGCACCACGGCTCGCCTGTTCCTGCAGCATATCTTCCGCCTCCACGGCCTGCTGGACCGGGTGGTTTCGGACCGCGGGGCCCAGTTCACGGCCCGCTTCTGGAAAAGCCTGATGGCCACGCTGGAGGTGCAGGTGTGCCTGTCGTCGTCGCACCATCCGGAGACTGACGGGGGCACGGAGAAGGTCATCGGCATACTGGAGCAGTACCTCCGCTGTTTTGTCAACCAGCAGCAGGACAACTGGGCCGAGTACCTTCCCCTGGCGGAGTTCGCTTTTAATAACTCCCAACACACCTCCACCCAGATGACCTCGTTCCATGCCAACGTCGGATACCATCCACGGCTTTTCCCGTTGACCATCATGGACTCCCCTGTTCCCGAGACCCGGGACTTCCTCTCGGAGCTGCAGGCGGTGCAGCAACTGGTGCGGCGGCAGCTGATCCGGGCGAAAGAGGATTATAAACGGTTCGCCGATCGCGCCCACCGGGCGACGCCACCGCTGGAAGTAGGAGATCGGGTGTGGTTGTCCACAAAACACCTCCCCACGGACCGGCCGGTGAGGAAACTGGCCCACCGCTTTATCGGTCCCTTCCCTATCGAGGCGGTCATCAATCCGGTGGCCTACCGGTTGACTCTACCCCGCTCCATGCGGCTCCACCCTGTTTTTCATCGGTCCCTCCTGGTCCCTGAGGCCCCCGCGAGCCATCTCCGCCGCCCGCCGACGCCTGCCCCCCCAGCCGCAGCCGACGAGGACGACGCCTCGACGTACGAGGTGGACAGTATCCGGGACTCCCGTTGGCTGAAGGGGCGCTTCCAATACCTCATCGCCTGGAAGGGGTACCGGCCCGAGGATTTCACCTGGGTGGACGCGTCTGCCGTTCAGGCCCCTGACCTGGTGCGGGCTTTCCACGAACAGTTCCCATCCCGACCCCATCCCGACCGTCAGACCCGGGGGAAGGGCCCTGAGTTGGGGGATAGTGTTGTGGCCCCGCCCTCTGAGCCTGTCCCATCGGAGGAAGAAAGCTCCGAGCATGAGGAAGAGGAGTCAGCCAGGCCTCCCTCTCCAGGCCCCTCCCCTCTGGCATTGTCTCAGGTGCCGGCCGAGGGAGAGGAGATCAGTAGGGAGACAGCTGGCTCGGATCAGAGTGACGAAGAAACATCATTCCTGGATGCACGCCTCCGAAGGCGTGATAAACGTTTGCAGCAGCTTAGGAGGCGTGCTAGGGATTAGAACTGAGTCACTGGACCACACCCCAGAGACTATATAATAGAGGGTAGTGGTCAGTGATCCTTGTGACGAACAAAAGTAAACCTTGGATAGTCACTAAAGCCTCGTCCGGAACTGCGGAGAGAAATATTATTTCTGCTTGGACTTTTTGCACGTTAAGTACCTTATCTTTCTGTTTGTGAAAATAAAGGCATTTGGCAGACGATGTGTCTATCGCTGCCAAGTGGGAGATAAGACCTGGGTGCGTTCCAAAGTGTTTCCTTAACCCTCGGCTGGCTGTGTTTGTGTGTGTGGGTACGGGGACAGATCAATTTCTTCCTCTTCTATATGGGTCTTTGATTGAAGCCCAATTTCTTTCTTATTTTCCTTCCTTCCTTCCTTCCTTCCTTCCTTCCTTCCTTCCTTCCTTCCTTCCTTCCTTCCTTCCTTCCTT
Organism: Pituophis catenifer annectens; assembly: GCF_029215685.1. Classification (NCBI taxonomy): domain Eukaryota; kingdom Metazoa; phylum Chordata; class Lepidosauria; order Squamata; family Colubridae; genus Pituophis; species Pituophis catenifer. The sequence continues at coordinate 32,254,172 of NW_027256885.1, read as the reverse complement.
CCTTGAAAGACCCATACACTTTACAGGTGAAACTCGAAAAATTAGAATATCGTGCAAAAGTTTATTTATTTCAGTAATGCAACTTAAAAGGTGAAACTAATATATGAGATAGACTCATTACATGCAAAGTGAGATAGTTCAAGCCTTGATTTGTCATAATTTTGATGATTATGGCTTACAGCTCATGAAAACCCCAAATTCACAATCTCAGAAAATTAGAATATTACATGAAATCAATAAAACAAGGATTGTACATAGAACAATATCGGACCTCTGAAAAGTATAAGCATGCATATGTACTCAGTACTTGGTTTGGGCCCCTTTTGCATCAATTACTGCCTCAATGCGGCATGGCATGGATGCTATCAGACTGTGGCACTGCTGAGGTGTTATGGAAGACCAGGATGCTTCAATAGCGGCCTTCAGCTCTTCTGCATTGTTCGGTCTCATGTCTCTCATCTTTCTCCTGGCAATGCCCCATAAATTCTCTATGGGGTTCAGGTCAGGCGAGTTTGCTGGCCAATCAAGCACAGTAATCCCATGGACATTGAACCAGGTTTTGGTACTTTTGGCAGTGTGGGCAGGTGCCAGGTCCTGCTGGAAAATGAAGTCAGCATCCCCATAAAGCTCGTCTGCGGAAGGAAGCATGAAGTGCTCCAAAATCTCCTGATAGACAGCTGCATTGACCCTGGACTTAATGAAGCACAGTGGACCAACACCAGCAGATGACATGGCTCCCCAAATCAACACAGACTGTGGAAACTTCACACTGGACTTCAAGCATCTTGCAGTGTGTGCCTCTCCATTCTTCCTCCAGACTCTGGGTCCTTGGTTTCCAAATGAGATGCAAAAGTTGCTCTCATCAGAAAAGATGACTTTTTTTCTTTAGCCCAGGTAAGACGCTTCTGATGTTGTTTGTTGTTCAGGAGCGGCTTGACAAGAGGAATACGACATTTGAAGCCCATGTCCAGGATCCGTCTGTGTGTGGTGGTTCTTGATGCACTGACTCCAGCCTCAGTCCACTCCTTGTGAAAGTCCCCAACACTTTTGAATGGCCTTTTCCTGGCAATCCTCTCCATCCTTGCTGCTTGTGCACCTTTTTCTTCCACACTTTTCCCTTCCACATAACTTTCTATTAATGTGCTTTGATACAGCACTTTGGGAACATCCAACTTCTTTTGCAATTACCTTTTGAGGCTTTCCCTCCTTATGGAGGGTGTCAATGATGGTTTTCTGCACAACTGTCAGATCAGCAGTCTTTCCCATGATTGTGATTCCTACTGAACCAGACTGAGAGACCATTTAAAGGCTCAGGAACCCTTTGCAGGTGTTATGGCTTAATTAGCTGATTAGAGTGGGACACTTTGAGCCTAGAATATGGAACCTTTTGACAATATTCTAATTTTCTGAGATTGTGAATTTGGGGTTTTCATGAGCTGTAAGCCATAATCATCAAAAGTATGACAAATCAAGGCTTGAACTATCTTGCTTTGCATGTAATGAGTCTATCTCATATATTAGTTTCACCTTTTAAGTTGCATTACTGAAATAAATGAACTTTTGCACGATATTCTAATTTTTCGAGTTTCACCTGTATATGTATATACATACACATAAATATAAATGTACTATAAATACATACATTTTTTCCCAGACTTTGCTGTTTCTTTAAAAGAGAATATTTGTAGGTAAGGGTTGAACTGTCTGGACCTTAGTACTCTCTGAGCTTGGTTGTTTTCTTGCAGATTTTTCATTGGATTAGTAGATAACATCATCTATACTACAAAGCAGTGGGGTTTGCTCTCATTGTATATGTGGCTTGCCTTGTCATTGAGATCTTCCTGCTTCCTTGAATTGGCTGTTGTTTACTGTTAGCTTGTTTGACTGCATTATTAGTTTCTTGACTGGACTTGTTTACTTGATTGTTGATCTTTCTGTTGATTGCTGATAAGGAGGTATTTTGAATTTTTTGTTTTCTTTTTGGCTTTTTGATTGTCTCTTTTGAATGATTTATAGTTGCTGTTACCTCTATAAGCATTTTTGGACTGGCTTGGTCTCTGATTCTCAGTTGAAACTGGTTTCCCATTTGAACCTATGGTTAAGTCATTCCATGTATTCTGACATGGAAATTAGCATGAAAATTAAGGCACTTCCATCATGTCTTCTGATGATGATTGCTAATTGGTGTTCATGGATGTGCTCTAGTAGTCTTCTGACTTTTGTCCTACACAGGGCCTGTTACAGTCCTTACACTATATGTTGTATATATTATATGTTGTATTTCTACTCTGGGACAGCTGGGTCTTTTGATTTACTTTGGATACTTTAGAGGGCTTTAATTGGCTTATATGCTTCAGTAAATCCATGTGGTTTCCCCTTTGCTGTATATTATTTACTCTTGTAAGCAATTGTATGGGTTTTTTTATGAAAAATATTTTTTTTTTATTTTTTAAAAACGTAAACATAAAATACATCTTTTAAGAACGAAGTCTTGATCCATTCATGAATAGGTACATTCGCTTAAAATTCTTTGATAACTCTTTCCAACATTTCTTCCATTACATCTTTTAGCATAAAAATCAAAAGACAAATTTTTAACATATATGCTAACATCTTAATCTAGACATTTACCTTATCATTTTATCACCACAAATCTTAATTTCCAAATAAACACAACTCTATTTTTATTTCCATTTATAAATCAAATTTCTATCTATCTTCCTTCATCCCTAGACCCATTTCATCAAATCTTTAAATCTTAAACTCTATTAACTTACACCTAATTTTTTTAAACTTATCATCTATTACACTTTTCATTTTACACAGAATCATTTCATACTCATCTCACTTCATTTTAATTATCTTCCAACATATTCTTCTTCACTCCATATCTATTGTTTTAACAAATTTCCAGCATTTTCATATTTGAACAAATTTCCAGCATATTCTCCTCTCCATATCTCCAACTATTGTTTGGCTGATTCCCAGCATATTTTGTTTTGGCTGTTTTCCAGCATATTCTCCTCCATACCTCCAGCTATTGTTTAGCTGATTCCCAGCATATTTTGTTTTGGCTGTTTTTCAGCATATTCTCCTCCATACCTCCAACTATCATTTGGCTAATTCCCTGCATATTTTGTTTTGGCTATTTTCCAGCATATTCTCCTCTATACCTCCAACTATTGTTTAGCTGATTCCCAGCATATCTTATTTTAGCTGTTTTCCAGCATATTCACCTACTTCTATAGTTGCTTTATCTCCAACTATTGTTTGGCTAGTTTTCAACATATTTGTCTATTCTTTCACTGTTTCCCAACATATTCTTCCTGGGTGATTCCCAGCATATTTCTAAATGTTTACCATTTCCAACATACATTAAGCTCAATCTTAATTTACTACTTAAGTCTGTGTATCTTATTTTACCATCCAACAATACATTAAACATTCATATTTAATCATATTTACCATTCTCCATTTTGTTTGCAATTTAACATTGAGACATATTGCATCTAACATATTTATGTATATTCTCCACATATTTTCCTATAAGCTAATAAATTCTCTTAGGTTTTTCTTGTATTCATATATGCTCTTATTCTTCTATAAAAATATCATTTTTATCTACCTTTGCATTAATTTTCTATTTTAATTACCTTGTTTTATTTTCCATGTGTTTATTCTATAAACACCTCCTGTTTAAATTCAAAATTGATTTAAACATAACATTTTCATTTTCAATCAATATGTTTTATATTCTAATTTCACAACCAAGTATATTTTATTTCTTCATTTCCTTATCTGACCATAGATATTCCATTTACAAGTAATTGTATGTTGTGTTAGTTATTTGTTTTATGAAATTTACATTGACAAGTAGATAATATTATGGAAATGTCAAAACTGCTGAAACATTTCAATCCCTAATCCTAGAAATACTTCTACATATATCCCTTTTTCATTTTCTCAATTCTGTTTTAGAAATTTACCTGCTGCCAAAAGATTTACCATCATTTATACAAGTTACATCTTTTTTAAACATTCTCAAACCAACTTATGATACACAGCGTATTGTAATCTGGAATTAAGGACAAAATAATAGTGATGGGGGATGGAAAGAATTAAATGAGAAATGTAAAAAAAATTGTTCTCAGACTATTGACTCTGGAGGGCCATGATTTACAACTGGGTGGGCAAGCCTTCTTGTGGTATGAGAAAAACAAGACCCATTGTTACTTTCAAAGACATTACATAAGGAATGCAATATTGTTAGTATGGGAGAAAATTGGAGAACGTTATTTGAGGATACCAGTTTGGCTTTCAACAACGGAAGCACTGATCCACCCAAACATCATTAACATGGGAAATATTGTTAGATATAAAGAGATTTTGAATGAAAAGGAGGAACTTAAAACTAAACAAGAGCTGAGTGATCAAGGGATCGACATGGCATGGTATTCACAAGTGCAGATACATTCTAGATATGAGAAAGTTGCTAAATATGGTTTCTATAAATAATTAACAGAATTAGATAAGATATTAACAAGGACAGAAGAAAGATTGATAAGAAAGCTGTAAAATTACTTATTGGTCATTAAACTGTAAGATGGACAAATGAAGGAGACAATGATAGCATGGGTGAAAAACTTTGGTTACACAATAGAATTATATAAATGGCAGAAGTTGTGGGACAGGAACTATAAACTAATAATGTCAACTGCATATAAAGAAAATCTGTATAAGATGGTTTATAGATGGCATCTTGCACTGGCAAGGTTGGCAAAGATGTTTAAAGAAAAGTCAGTTAAATGTTGGAAATGCCACCAGATATCTGGATCATATTATCATATGTGGTGGACATGTGTAGAAGCAAAAAAAAAAAAAATGGATAAAAATACAAATGGGGTTAGAAAAGATGATAAAGCAGCACATTGACTTAAAACCAGAAATATTTTTGTTGGGGATTTTACCTGAAACTAATAGGAAAGGAAATGCATATTAAATTATACACGTATTAACCGCAGATAGAATTGTATTTGCACAAAACTGGAAAAGTGGAGAGATCCCTACTGATGAGAATGTGATTAGGAAAATATTAAAATGTGCAGAAATGAATAGATTAATGCTTGGACAGGACAAACTGAACATGATATGACATGGGACTTATTTTATGAATGGTTGGAAAACAAAAATAGAAGTTAGAAATAAATGGAGATCAGTGAAATATAGAAAACATGTTAAGATAGAGAAGCAAACAATAGGATGACTCTTACTAATACGACTATTAAGATTATTATATTTAATGTTATTATTATATTCTTATTAGAAGATATGTTAAGAGGGAGAAATAAATAGATGTTTTATACTCATTATTTTTATTGTAAGATTAGAGAATCAATATCAATGTAATGAATACTGTTGTAAATTTTGATTGTTATTGCACAGATATATTTATACCAGATGAAAGACTGTTTAATGGAAGATGGAATGTTTAATAGAAGAATAGAATAGAATAGAATTTTTATTGGGAAAGTGTAATTGGACACACAAGGAATTTGTCTTGGTACAAATGCTCTCAGTGTACATAAAAGAAAAGATATGTTCATCAAGAATCATAAGGTACAACATTTAATGATAGTCATAGGGTAGAAATAAGCAATCAAATCATATTAGGAAACAGTCAATATAAATCGTAATGATACCAGAAACAAGGTTACAGTCATAGAGTCATACGCAGGAGGAGATGGGTGATAGAAATGATGACAAGACTTAGTAAATAGTTTGACAGTGTTGAGGGAATTATTTGTTTAGCAGAGTGATGGCATTCAGGAAAAAACTATTCTTGTGTCTAGTTGTGTCTAGTTGGTGTGCAGCGCAGTTTAAGTCAAAAAATTAAAAAGAAAATTATAGTAAAAAGTTTTGTTCTCCAGTATCTGCAGTTGGCTTCCAACTGAGAAAACAGCTGAATTCAAATGGAAATGTCAGTCATGATTAGTTAAATAACTCCTCCTCCTTCTCCTCCTCCTCCTCCTCCTCCCTTTCCTTGTCAACTATTAAAATAGGTTGTGTGAATCTGAAAACAGTAACTACGAGAATGATCTTAGAGTCCTAATGAGCTAGCAGTGTGCAGCAGTAGAACAAAATGAGAAAAGAAGTTCAAACTTTATCACATTTCTTCCTTCTTACCTTCCCTCTCCCTCCTTACCTTCATTTTTTTCATTAGTATGTCACACCTCATGTTCCTATATGTCTCAGTTTTCTGTGACAGCCTTCAATATCTCTCATGGCAGGTGTAATTCTCTATTTCTCACAAAAAGACACTTAGACTTACTTACTTGCTTACTTAATTATGTACTTATTTATTACATTTCTTTGCCACCTATCTTGCTGTGGGCCTACTCTAGGCAGCTTACAATCATGAAACAGAAGGAAAATTAAAAGATTGTAAACAGAATAGAAGTAAAATAATAAAACAATAAAATAAACAGTGGCAAAGGAACACAGGGTAATAATACATCAATTCACAGAGAAGGTTCTTCTTCTGGATTCCGATAATCAGAGTTCTTTGAACCACGAGATCCAAAATAGACCCTCTCTGCTGTCACAAGGAGGACAAGCTTGTCCTAACAGGATGAGGCAGTTCTTCAAATAGCCTGGACCTATGTCATTATGGACTTTAATAGTCATAACAACACCTTGAACTGCAGTCAGAAGCACATTGGTAGCCAATGAAGTTTGTGGAACAGAGATGGATCACCCTAGAGGCCGCAAAGACTACTGCTGCTGCTGCACTATGCACCAGCTAAAGCTTTTGAGCAGACCTCAACGGTAGCTTCATGTAAATGGAGTAGTCCAGATGAGAGATAACCAGGGCTTGAGTAACAAAGCACAGGGAGTCATGATTCAGGAAAAGTCATAACTGGTGCACAAACTGGAGTTGTGCAAAAGCTCCCGTGCTTACACCTGCCATCTGGTCTTTGGGCTGGAGTTGTGACTTCAGGAGAACCCCCAGCTTGCAAACTGGGTTTGAATAGATAATGCAGAACTAAAGATGACAAACTCTCAGATCCTGGAGCTCCCTGTACCCAAAGCCCATCAGTTTTGCCAAGGTTATATAAGAAACATGCTATAAGGATTGCATTCAAAATGTTATATTTCACAACTGCATATCTTTGGTTTAAAAAAGCAAAGAATTACTTTTCAATCAGTCCTTCAAGATGGTGAGTAGCCCTTTAATGAGGCAAATGAGGATTCTGTCACAATTTAGAGAAATTATAGTGGACCCAATAAATCAGTTTCATTTCTTTGTCAGCTGTTTTTTTCTGTTCAAATTGCATTCAAAATGTTATATTTCACAACTGCATATTTTTGGTTTAAAAAACCAAAGAACTAGTTTTGAATCAGTTCTTCAAGATGGTCAGTAATGAGGCAAATGAGGATTCTGTCACAATTTAGAGAAGAGCAAGTAAATCAGTTTCATTTCTTTGTCAGCTGTTCCTTTCTGTTCAAATTAGGTCTCAGAATAATAATGTAACATTTGGGGGAAAAGATGCAACCCAGTAATCCAGCTGCAGAAGCCAAAATGGAAAAGATCTCCACAGCCACCATGTATTTTCCCTTGGTGCTCAGATAGGTGGGAAAAAAAGATATCCAGACACTACAAAAGACCAACATGCTAAAGGTGATAAATTTGGCTTCATTAAAGCTATCAGGTAACTTCCTAGCAAGGAAAGCTACTGAGAAGCTGACAGCAGTCAAGAATCCCAAGAAACCAAGAACAATATAAAACATAGTGGTTGAACCTTCTTTACATTCTAGGACAATTTCTTCAGCCATGGAGTGCATGTCAGAATCTGGGAATGGGGGGGAAATTGCCAACCACACTGCACAAATAGAGAATTGTGTCAAAGAGCATGAAAGAACTATAGCATTGGCCAGCCTTTTCCCCACCCATTTCCTCATTTTGGATCCGGGCTTGGTGGCCCTGAAAGCAAGGACCACTATGATTGTTTTCCCCAATATACAAGAGAGAGCTACAGAGAAGATGATGCCAAAAAAAGTTTGTCGCATGAGACATTTCACCTGATCTGGTTGCCCAATGAAGAGCAAAGTGCAGAGGAAGGAGAGGAGGAGTGCAATGAGAAGAATGTAGGTGAGGTTCTCGTTGTTGGCTCTGACAATGGGGGTGTCCCGATGCTTAATGAAGATTCCCAGGACCATAACTGAGATGAAAGAAAAGAAGGAAGCAGTAGCTGTCAGGCTAATTCCCAGAGGCTCTTCATGAGACAAAAATGTGATGTGTTTTGGAATGCAAAGGTTGTGAGCTTGGTTTGGGTACTGATCTTCTGAACATGGGAAACAGTCATCTGCATCTGGAAAAGAAATTATTGCAGTCAAGTGTTTACTGTTGTAGACATTACTGAATTGGTCATCATTTCAGAAAATTTCCTTCCTTCCTTCCTTCCTTCCTTCCTTCCTTCCTTCCTTCCTTCCTTCCTTCCTTCCTCCCTCCGTCCCTCCCTCCCTCCCTCCCTCCCTCCCTTATACATGAGGCCCTGGCAACCTTGAGATTTTTCTATGCTAACCCCTTTTGCAAGACATATTCAGTTGGTCCACCTCCAGTGATTAATGGGTCCAGTGAGGTTCCAAAGTGAGTTGGGGAGTTGTTTCATAGGATCTGCTGCATGGACCTGCCAAAGCCCCCGCTGTTACTGGAATAGTGAGGTAGCAGAGGGCTTGGATAGAATTTAATAGGGTCAGCCCATGCAACTTTTTTCATCCCATTGAACCAGGCATTATCTGTGTTTGATGGAGGATTTGAAAGAGTTGAAAAGAGTCAGGAGACAGCTAGAGCATTGCTGAAGAAAGATGAGGGATGAATCTGAACAATGACAAGCTAGAGTCACTATTAAGTGTGCGTCATTTCTCAAAAAGTGATTACTAGACACCAACAATTCATAATTTTTGTTCAGTTTCTCACCTGCCCTTTTTAGGGAAAGTGGTTGAGAAGAAAGTTGAGCTGCAGCTCCAGAAGATCCTTGATTAAATGAATTATCTGAATCTGTTTCAGTCAGGTTTCAGGCCTAGATATGGCCTGGATATGGGAAGGAAATGTTATTTGTCATTCTTTTGGATGATTTCTGGAGAGAATGGGATAGGGATAGTACATCCATCCTGGCTCTTCTTGATCATGGTATCTTTTTGAGCTGGCTTTGGGAATTGCAAGAGGAAAAAAACAATTCTGGTCTGGGTCACCTCCTCCCTCTTTGACCAGTTCCAAAGGGAGCAAGAGGTCCAGCCTGCAACACCAACTATGGGGTGCTATATGACTCGGTGCTTTCTCTGTATCTTTTTAGTATCTACATGAAGGTGCTCAGTGACTTCATTTGTCATCACAAATAAAGTGTATAATCAGCATGCTGAGGATACTCAAGTGCATATCTTCCTCTTGGGCAAAGTAACTGATGCTGTGCATGTTCTTTCATAGCATTTGGATGTTGTGGGGTATTAGATGAAGAAAACAGGCTTCAACTGAACCCTGGTTATTTTGAGTGGCTATGAGATTGAAGGCTCCTCTATATCCGAGGTTGGCCATTTTTCTTCTGGATAGTACAGGTGAAACTCGAAAAATTAGAATATCGTGCAAAAGTTCATTTATTTCAGTAATGCAACTTAAAAGGTGAAACTAATATATGAGATAGACTCATTACATGCAAAGCAAGATAGTTCAAGCCTTGATTTGTCATACTTTTGATGATTATGGCTTACAGCTCATGAAAACCCCAAATTCACAATCTCAGAAAATTAGAATATTGTCAAAAGGTTCCATATTCTAGGCTCAAAGTGTCCCACTCTAATCAGCTAATTAAGCCATAACACCTGCAAAGGGTTCCTGAGCCTTTAAATGGTCTCTCAGTCTGGTTCAGTAGGAATCACAATCATGGGAAAGACTGCTGATCTGACAGTTGTGCAGAAAACCATCATTGACACCCTCCATAAGGAGGGAAAACCTCAAAAGGTAATTGCAAAAGAAGTTGGATGTTCCCAAAGTGCTGTATCAAAGCACATTAATAGAAAGTTATGTGGAAGGGAAAAGTGTGGAAGAAAAAGGTGCACAAGCAGCAAGGATGGAGAGGATTGCCAGGAAAAGGCCATTCAAAAGTGTTGGGGACTTTCACAAGGAGTGGACTGAGGCTGGAGTCAGTGCATCAAGAACCACCACACACAGACGGATCCTGGACATGGGCTTCAAATGTCGTATTCCTCTTGTCAAGCCGCTCCTGAACAACAAACAACATCAGAAGCGTCTTACCTGGGCTAAAGAAAAAAAGTCATCTTTTCTGATGAGAGCAACTTTTGCATCTCATTTGGAAACCAAGGACCCAGAGTCTGGAGGAAGAATGGAGAGGCACACACTGCAAGATGCTTGAAGTCCAGTGTGAAGTTTCCACAGTCTGTGTTGATTTGGGGAGCCATGTCATCTGCTGGTGTTGGTCCACTGTGCTTCATTAAGTCCAGGGTCAATGCAGCTGTCTATCAGGAGATTTTGGAGCACTTCATGCTTCCTTCCGCAGACGAGCTTTATGGGGATGCTGACTTCATTTTCCAGCAGGACCTGGCACCTGCCCACACTGCCAAAAGTACCAAAACCTGGTTCAATGTCCATGGGATTACTGTGCTTGATTGGCCAGCAAACTCGCCTGACCTGAACCCCATAGAGAATTTATGGGGCATTGCCAGGAGAAAGATGAGAGACATGAGACCGAACAATGCAGAAGAGCTGAAGGCCGCTATTGAAGCATCCTGGTCTTCCATAACACCTCAGCAGTGCCACAGTCTGATAGCATCCATGCCATGCCGCATTGAGGCAGTAATTGATGCAAAAGGGGCCCAAACCAAGTACTGAGTACATATGCATGCTTATACTTTTCAGAGGTCCGATATTGTTCTATGTACAATCCTTGTTTTATTGATTTCATGTAATATTCTAATTTTCTGAGATTGTGAATTTGGGGTTTTCATGAGCTGTAAGCCATAATCATCAAAATTATGACAAATCAAGGCTTGAACTATCTCACTTTGCATGTAATGAGTCTATCTCATATATTAGTTTCACCTTTTAAGTTGCATTACTGAAATAAATAAACTTTTGCACGATATTCTAATTTTTCGAGTTTCACCTGTATTGCACTGCCCCGGCAGACCTATTGTGTAATCTGGGGGTTCTCCTGGACTCAGGTGTCAGTCATGTTTAGGAAAGCCTTCACTGAACTTCATCTTATAAGCAATAGCACTTATATACCACTTCACAGTGCTTTGTGGCCCTGTCTAAGCAGTTTACAGGGTCAGCATATTCTGTATCCTTACTTTACCAACCTCAGAAGGATGGAAGTCTGGGTCAACCTTGAGCTGGTGAGAATTGAACTACCAAACTGCTGTCAGCAGTCAGCAGTATTAGCCTGAAATCCTGCATTTTAACCACCGCCACCACAGCTCTTATGTACCAGTTGTGGCCTTTTCATTCCTACTCTCTATCACTCATATCTTGGTCATCTCCCATATGGATTGTTGCAATGCAATCTATATAGGGCTACTCTTGAAGAGGCTGTAGCTGATATAGAATGCAGCATTACAAACAATATTGGGCACTCCTAGTGTTCAACATATAATACCTCTGCTATATAAACTTCAATTTTTCTCAGTTATATCTGGGTCCAATTCAAGGCATTTTAAAAGGTAAAGGTTCCCCTTGCACATATGTGCTAGTTGTTCCCAACTCTAGGGGATGGTGCTCATCCCTGTTTCAAAACCAAAGAGCCACCACTGTCCGAAGACGTCTCCGTGGTCATGTGGCCGTCATGACTAAATGCCAAAGGCGCACGGAACGCTGTTACCTTCCCACCAAAGGTGGTCCCTATTTTTCTACTTGCATTTTTTATGTGCTTTCGAACTGCTAGGTTGGCAGAAGCCAGGACAAGTAATGGGAACTCACCCCGTTATGCGGCACCAGGGATTTGAACCGATGAATTGCCAACCTTTGGATCGACAAGCTCAGCGTCTTAGCCACTGAGCTATGTCTCCTCAAGGCATTTGCTAATACTTGAAAGCCCTTTCTCAGATTACTTTAGGAATCATAATCTCCACTATATGATCCTATCCCACCTAATCAGACAGGGATGGTGTATGGCAGACTCTATCATTTAACGAATTTTGGCTGGCAGGTTACAAGAAGACAGCCTTGTCAGTGTTTCTTGCAAAAATCAAATCCAGAAGCACACACAGATAAACTGATTCAGCAACTTCTTTATATTCATAATAACATATAAAGTATTTACAATACCAATAGTTGATTCTTCAGCAGACATGTTCATACACAAAGTATGGCAGAGAGACTTAACACAAACTGGTTTCAATTTCTCTGTACAGAATCAGTTCTGTTTCAGCTCCCATTGGCTGACTTAGTTGCTATGCCTATTCATTGGCTGACCGTGTTACCATGCCTTTCCAGTTATGAATATTCTAACAAGCCTTTTCTGCTGTTGCTCCTGCTGTGTGGAACACCAGACCCTCAGATTTGAGGCTGGTCCTTGTTCTTCATCAGCATGGAAGTTGAAGACTGATATGCAACCCTGGGTGTCATGAGGGCATTCTTTTCACCTGATTATTTTAACTTTTAATGCTGCAACCCTACATTTAAATTTTATTTTTAACTTTATTCTTACTTATACCTTTATACTATGATTTGCTTTTATATATATAGTCTAGTGAAAAGAAGAACCAGGGGTGACATGATAGCAATCTTCCAATATCTCAGGGGTTGCCACAAGGAAGAGGTGGTCAATCTATTCTCCAAAGCACCTGAAGGCAGGACAAGAAGCAATGGATGGAAACTAATCAAGGAGAGAAACAACCTAGAGCTAAGGAGAAATTTCCTGACAGGGATAACAATTAATCCTGTAGGTGCTTCAACAGTGGAGGTTTTTTAGAAGATAATCAGTTGTCTGAAAAGATATAGGGTTTCCTGCCTGAGCAGGGAGTTGGACTGGAAGACCTCTAAGGTCCCTTCAAACTTATACTAAAATATTTATTTATGTATTTACTTACTTATTAAATTTATATTGCCGCCTATTGGCACATGGCGACTCAAGGCAGCTTACAAGAATATAAAAACCTTATATAAAAACAATAAAATAATAAAAGAGACAATTATATAATACATTCATAAAATAATATAATAAAATAACCCCCACCCCCCCACCCCCCCGGTGATAATATATCACACAAACCATTTAATGGGCTCCATCCTGCTCTGGGTTCCCCAGGCCCACTAGCAGAACCACTCTTCCCGAAGAGTGTTACAGTGGGGGGGGGCATTCTAATCTCTGGGGGAATTATGTTCCAGAGGGAGGGGGCCACCAAGGAGAAGGCCTTTCTTCTGGGTTCTACCAGGTGTATCTCCCTAGGGTGTGGGACCCACAACATTCCTATCCTCCCTGCTCTGGTGGGTTGGATAGATGTGACTGGCAAGAGATGGTCCCTCAGATAATTTGGTCCCAAGCCATTAAGGGCTTTAAAGGTGACAGCCAGCACCTTGAATTGCACATGGAAGCAAATTGGCAACTAATGCAGTTCCTGCAGGAGAGGTGATACATGTGCAGACTGAGATCTGCACAAAACCATGCAGGATGCTGCATTTTGCACCAACTGGAGCTTCTTGATGCTCTTCAAAGGCAGCTCATGTAGCGCACATTGCAATAGTCAAGACAGGAAGTGACTAGGGCATGAGTGACAGTGAGTAGGGATTGTTGGTCCAGGAAAAGGCATAATTAGTGCACAACCCGCAGTTGCTCAAAGGCCCTCCTGACTACGACTGCCACCTGCTCTTCAAGCAGGAGTCGCAAGTCCAAGAGAACCTCCTGTTTATGCACAGGGTCTGTTTGGGGTGGTGCTTCCCCATCCAAGACCAAAAGTGGAAATTCTTCCTGGGCCAAAGAACCCCAAACCCAGAGCCACCCAATATTGCAAGGATTTAATTTCAACCCGTTGCTCCCCAACCAGCCCCTAACAGCCTGGAGGTACTGTCAGAGGGAGGACATAGTATCGCTTCACTCACCACAGACTGGACATACAGCTGCGTATCATCAGCATATTGGTGATACCTCAATCCGTGGTGATGGATGATCTCACTCAGTAGCTTCATATAAATGTTGAAGGAGCAGCTTTCTGTGATCTCTCTCTCTCTCACACACATACACACTCACCATCTTTACAAATGTGGAGGAGATTCTAACACAGGAAGGAGCAATTTTCCCGGATCCATGGATTACCAAAAAAACCAAATGGAGGAAGCGAAGAAAGAGAGGTAAAAGGGCGGGAATTCTGAACAGATTAAGGAATAGTAGAAATAAAACTCCTCTGCCTTTAATTTTCCTAACCAACGTATATTCACTTGCTAATAAGATGGATGAAATACTCCTTTTAAACAGATACAATTCTGACTTTTACAATTCAGCAGCCCTATGTTTCTCTGAAACCTGGTTAAATGAATCAATTGAAGATAGCACCCTGCATATCCCAGGGTTTCCGATTCAACAATCAGACAGAATTGCAGAAACATCTGGTAAAAGGAAGGGAGGAGGCTTATGCTTATATATCAACAACAGCTGGCCTCAGGATATAACTATAATATATACATTCTGTGACAAAAACCTAGAAATATTAATTCTCAACTCCAAACCATACTATTCGCCTCGTGAATTTTCCTCATTTCTTCTAATTGTTGTTTATGTCCCACCACAAGCCTGTGTAAACAAGGCATTACGAACTCTAGCTGACCAAATTATGGAGGCTGAAGTCAAATACCCCGATTCATTGGCCATTAATTTGGGAGATCTAAATAAGGCAAAATTAAGGAAAGAGCTACCAAAATACTTTCAGCATGTCAATTGTCCCACTAGGGGCAAGAATACTTTAGATCATTGCTACACAACATTAAAAGATGCTTATCAGTCCTTACCATGAGCAGCTATGGGACACTGATCATTACATAATTCACCTTGTACCTGCTTACAAGCAAAGACTTAAAACCACAAAACCAACAATTAAATCAGTGAAGACCTGGACGGAGGAGGCAAAGATAAAACTACAGGCCTGCCTTGACTGCACTGATTGGAATGTTTTTGAAAGTACCTCTGCAGACTTAGATGAACTCACAGAGACTGTAATATCATATGTCAGCTTCTGTGAAGACCTATGTGTACCCACCAGGAACTTGCAAATATACAGTAATAACAAACCTTGGTTCACAGCTAAACTTAAGCAGCTACGTCATTCCAAAAAGGAAGCCTACAGAAAAGGTGATAAAATGCTGTACAATCAGGCCAGAAGTGTATTAATAAGGGAGATCAGAGCAGTAAAAAGAAGCTACTCTGAAAAGCTAAAGAATCAGTTCTCAACAAATGAACCAGCAAACATGTGGAAAACTCTTAAAAATATCACTGGCTATGGCAAACCTCCTTCCCAGGCTGAAGGATATCAACAACTGGCAGATGACCTGAATGTGTTTTACTACAGGTTTGAAAGGAAACTACAGCCACCTATCTCCACAACCCTCATCTCAGACACACCAACAACAGCCAATCCTCCTACAATTGACCCCATCCCATTTGGTTCACAACCCCCATCTCATACACCTCAACAACAGCCAATCCTTCTACAATTGACCCCATCCCCTAGTGATCACAGAAAAGGAAGTGCAATACCTATTTCACAGACAAAAGCCAGGAAAAGCTCCAGGCCCAGACAAGATAACTCTTTCTTGCTTAAAAGTCTATGCTGAACAATTGGCCCCCATCTTCACCCACATCTTCAATAAATTGCTAGAGATATGCTATGTTCCTTCTTGCTTCAAACACTCTACTATCATCCCAGTGCCAAAGATGCCCACCATCAAGGAACTGAATTACTGCAGACCAGTTGCTCTAACATCTGTAGTCATGAAAACCTTTGAAAGGCTAGTGCTGTCCCACTTGAAAACCATCACGGATCCGCTGTTAGTCCCCTTGCAATTTGCATACCAAGCAAATAGATCAACAGATGATGCTGTTAATATGGCTCTGCACTACATCCTACAACATCTTGAATCTCCAAAGACCTACGCAAGGGTCCTCTTTGTAGACTTTAGTTCAGCATTCAATACCATCATTCCAGACACCCTTCTAACTAAGCTAAACCAGCTACAGGTACCTGAACACACTTGTAAGTGGATCATAAGCTTCCTAACAAACAGGAAGCAGCAGGTGAATCTAAGCAGAATCTGTGTGCTCTCCCCACTTCTCTTCTCTCTGTATACTAATGACTGCATCTCTAATGATCCATCTGTTAAACTACTGAAGTTCGCAGATGATACAACAGTGATCGGTCTCATTTAAGACAATGATGAATCCGCATACAGATGGGATACTAGCCTCGTGGTATGACCGGATCAACCTGGAACTGAACACACTCAAAACCGTAGAAATGTGGTAGACTTTAGGAGAAACCCTTCCATACTTCCACCTCTCACAATACTAGACAACACAGTATCAACAGTAGAGACCTTCAAATTTCTAGGTTCTACCATATTGCAAGATCTAAAATGGACAGCTAACATCAAAAACATTATCAAAAAAGCACAACAAAGAATGTTCTTTCTGCGCCAACTCAGAAAGCTCAAACTGCCCAAGGAGCTGCTGATACAGTTCTACAGAGGAATTATTGAGTCTGTCATCTGCACCTCTATAACTGTCTGGTTTGGCTGTGCAACCCAACAAGACAGACAGATATAATTAGAGGATAATTAGAACTGCAGAAAAAACAATTGCTACCAACCTGCCTTCCATTGAGGACCTGTATACTGCACGAGTCAAAAAGAGGGCTGTGAAATATTTACAGACCCCTCACATCCTGGACATAAACTGATTCAACTACCCTCAAAACAACGCTATAGAGCACTGCACACCAGAACAACTAGACATAAGAACAGTTTTTTCTTGAATGCCATCACTCTGTTAAACAAATAATTCCCTCGACACTGTCAAACTATTTACTAAGTCTGCACTACTATTAATATTCTCATCTTCTCATTGTTCCCACCACCCACCTCCTTCCACTTATGACTGTATGAGATCTCACCTTTACCATTTTTTTTACATCTTTCTGAACTGTAATTCCCAAAATGATAATAAATGCATTCCACCGAAACTTGAAATCTCTTCACTTTCATAGAAATCATAGGTGAACAGATTTATTTTTATGGTCTGGTTTATCTTTCCCAGAGTAAAAAAAAAGATGGCATGATATTTGAATAGACTCCTAATTAATCAATATCTCTCCTGAATTATGGAGAGATGTAATCAACATCTCTCCTGACTTATGATAAATGAATTATGGACACATTTGTAAAGAGATAGTAAACTACTGTTTATAATTAAAAAGTAATATAAGGCATTGCACAAAATACATAGTAATGAAATCTGTTCTTTAGATCTCTTACCTGTCTTGTTTGAAATTTTCCCTTCTGGACATTTAAGGCAATCATAGCAGCAAAAGGGCTTTCCTTCTATTTTTATTTTGCTGCAACCTGATAAGCATGGAGGATTGCACATAGAAAAGGGCTGTACCTATGGACATTAAGAAGGAAAATTGAGAAATTTTTACTTAACCTTTCAGGAATTTTTGCATCTGAAGAATTGGATTTGACTAGTATTTAAGGCATACAGAGTGGTACCTTGGAAGTCAGCTGCTTTGAAACTCATTGAATTCATCATTTGTTTGGTACTCAATGCACAAGCTGAAACTTGTTGATGTTGGCTACCTTGTGACTCACAACCTTATTCCTTATGAGAAAAAAAATGTTGTTGTTTACTCATCATTTTTGGTACCTCCCAGTACACTCCCAGTACCTGGTTTACTCATTGCATCTCCCAGAACCAATTAACAATGACTACAGAGGTATCACTGTATTAACAAAATATTGTCAAACAGGCCAGAAACACACATTGGGAGAAGCAAGCAGCCTTAGTCATTTTACAAACAACACTTAAGATATGAGAAATGCAACTGTATTGCAAAACTATGATGTTGGGTAAATGTTTTCCAATTAAATAAGTACACAGGCTGGATGCTGGGTTGGCTTTGTTGTACGTTTCACTGCGTTACGTGTTTGTCAGCCGAGCTTCCATCCTAAGACTTACAGTAGCCTGACAGAGAACTTTATCACGTCTCTGTAGTAACAGAGATAAGACTGTCTTGTGATTTCTGAGCTACTGCACATGTCCAAGCTTAAGGAAAAAACTTCCTGATTTACTTTTTCCTTTGTCCATCTGTGTTATAAAACTGCCAGTACCGATGTAGTTAGTAAGTTTGTTTTATTTCTTTATAATAAATTGTTTCTTAGAATATATTTCGGGTTTTCTTTCTTTAAAGTATACAGCATGGAAAACAAGATCCATCCGTTTCTAATTAAGTGCAATTACCCCAGGGGAGTATCGAAGCTGATTTATGCTTTGACAGTACGAAGCATACTTACTTAGGTAACCATGTGACAGAAAGTGGTATAATTTAGGAAGTGCAACCATATTGGTTATTTTTTAAGACTCTTTTTTTATTTGTGTAATCAAATAAGATGTCCTTTGCCACAGTTGGTGAAATGACAAACAGAATCTTCAGAAAGGATTCATTTCTAAAATGAAATTATGTCTTAATGGCTCCAAGGATCTTCTATATTGTCTACTTGAAAGGATGTTTAATTGCTTCTTTGGAAGAACCATGGAATACTTTCATAACCAGAAGAGCCTTGTATTTAAAAATTTGAAGTTCATTCTAACTGGAAATCATTCTTGCACTATAACATTATAAAAGAATTTATATCACAACCAAAAGTCTATCTTTGAATTTTATGGAAAATTAGATTTCCAGTATTGATTCCATGTATTGCATTTATAGCTTTACTTGGTAAATTATATATTATGTTAAGTAGTTTTTTCCAATTTAAAACTCCAAACAATTTTCAGACAGATATTTTACAATAACGTAATTCGTGGCATATTTATAAATAGTAGATATTT
The DNA here is from genome assembly GCF_029215685.1 of Pituophis catenifer annectens. NCBI lineage: Eukaryota > Metazoa > Chordata > Lepidosauria > Squamata > Colubridae > Pituophis > Pituophis catenifer. Next base: position 32,235,069 of record NW_027256885.1, on the reverse strand, counting down.
TATCCTTTGGCTGTCAAGCAGAATCTTCTTACCTTTTCTTTGTTATTTTACTTCTCTTACACTAGTTTTGCTTATATATTTTTTCTAAAAAAGTGATATGGTATCACATCTTAATTAAATAATTCTAATGTGTTTGGAATGTAATTTTCTCTGAAGTCCATGGTAATTTCTGTTATTGTCGAATCTGCATCTACTGACCAAATCAGATCAGAACCCTGAAAGATGTATCCACTCTCCCCTTATGGAAATGCCTTAACCTTTGAGGCAGATTAAGTTGCAAAGCATTCTATAGTCAAATATGCTATGAAAATTCAACCTCCATGGGTCACCATTTCAGAATCATTTATTTCTTCATTTTTAACATAAATTAACCACTCAGTGAATATTGTATGTTCAAAGACAGAACACTTCTAGAAATATGTGTAAATAATGAATTACCATTTGAATAACATGGTATCAATTCAGGGTCCAGGAGAAGAGCCTTTTCTGCCATGACTCCCACCCTCTGAAACATTGTTCTCCTTGAGAAAAAATCCACTTACACTCTTAATACCCACATAAAGAGTATCAAAACCTCACTCTGCTGATAGGCCTGGAGCCCCAATAGGGGTGTTCATGTTGGAGGTGGTTAGTAGATATCACATATTGAAGAATATTATTTTCAAATGGTATGTTTTAACCTTTTCTGAAAATATTTATAATTTTTCTTTTCTTTTTTTTTAAGGCTCAGGAAAATCAGGAGGATGAGGGAAAAGGCTACATTCTCTTGTTATAGAATGACATTTGTCTTATTGACCCTAACAAATTCAGTTCAAGTCAGTTTTTATATTGGGTTTTTAATTTATTATTATTCAGCTCTTTTTTCCCCTACAAAATTAAGCTAGAATGGTTTCATAAATGCAAAACAGGAAAAAAAACAAAACCCCAGGATGGAAACACAACTTTGGTTAATTTATGCTTTACTGCTACATTTGTAGAGAAATAGAGACCTTTCATCTATTTACTGCATTTTTAAAAAATGTTGCAAACATGTTCAACAATCCTAACTCTGAGGATAAATCATAAGTTCCTCAAAGGCTTTAGTGTCTCTTTTTCTCACATGGAGATTCAGTGAACACAAATCTTAGCATTGATGGAGTATTAGGGAGATGGTGGGGAAATGGAGAGCCTCTTGTACCCATCAGCCCTTATAACTGCATTTACTGCATCATTATCTTCATTTAACAACCCCATCGTCCCTTGTGGGGTGGAGTCTGGGCAACTGAATGAAGTGTTAGCAGAGTGTTTACTAGCCAGATGCCCTTCCTGATGCCAATGCGGAGAGTTGTTCAGCAGATATATTCTCATTGTGCCTGGAGAGAGAAATATCTGCCTCTACTTAGGATCAAACTCACAGCCTCCTTACTGTGAGGCAAGAGCTCCACCTCTAGGCCACCACACCACTCTAACTGCATTTACTGCATGATGCTAATCAAACGAAGCTGATTTCATAATAGGGGTGTTTGGTGTCTGGGTAGGAAATCTGTTAACATACTTATATCTGTTACACAGAGGATGTCGCAGATTGCAATTTTTAGAAAGCCGAGTGCTACTAAAACGCACCACTTTACATAGTGTTGCTATTTGAGGTCCTGCTTCTAAAACTCCAACATTCCCAGAAATCATGTAAACTCTGGGACAGAGTTTTTCCTTATATTTTGTAAATCCCCCTTGATTGAAATCTCTCTTCTAATCAGTGCAAATGTTTTCTGTTGGTTTTTCATTTTAGGGCAATCATGTTCACGAGTCACTCAGAAAAGAGTCATTGTATGCCTGTAATTCCTGAAAGAACTTTCTGAACATTGAAGCAGTAACTATAAATAAAGTAAATTATTCACCGTGGTTTGATATTGCCAAACTACCTGGTTAAACATGGTGGGCCAGATGATCTCCTCTGCAGAAAGAGTAAGGAGGTTTTCAGGGGGAGTTACTGGAGCTATGTTTCCAATTTTGATTCGATGAAATGATTGGTTGGGGAAGGTGACCCAGTTGATAACATCAAATCCAGTTGCTAGTTCTCCTCTTTCATCAAAGGAAACCATATCTCCAGCATTGTTGTTAAAAGAAACAGCTTTCAGATACCAATGGAACTAAATGGAAACCATTAAAAATAATTATAACAATTGGAAGTAATGAGCAAGTATGAATGTAGGATCTTTCATAAATTAGGTGTTATCCTTTTAAAGCAGAGCAAACAGCAAACATAATATGAGGAATATTTATTGTTATGGGGATGTAACAAAAACTTGAATACCTGCAGGAATTTCCTTCTAAGGCAGAATTAGTCTCTCTCTCACTCTCTCTTCTTTCCTGGGACTAAATTGGCATTTACTTTCTCTTAACAGTCCTTCTAATGACTTATGCATCCTTTCTAAAAAGCATTTGGGTATTTAGAATTCCTTTAGTATTCCCATGCATGTTGGAAGCAATATTATCATCTATGTCAGTTGGACCAATAATGTTGACTCTTGCTGTTGCTCACGAGCTCTGGTGTACTAAAATATTATGAGCATTTGATCTATGAAGAACCAACAAAATTGTTGTGGTCTATCTACTGATCACTCTTCAATGCCATTGTTTCTTTTTTCCTTATGTATCTCATACTCTTCTCTTCACTGTGGAATCAAAATGCAGGACCCCAAGCAAATAATCAAGACTCACTGCAACTCAATGCCCTTCCTTCCTTCCTTCCTTCCTTCCTTCCTTCCTTCCTTCCTTCCTCCCTCCCTCCCTCCCTCCCTCCCTCCCTCCCTCCCTCTCATAATCTTCTCCTCACTGTGGAATCAAAATTCAGAACCCAAGCAAATAAGCAAAGATAATTAATTCTTAACCTAGGACACTGAAAAAATTCCACCCAGAAACTAGTGGAAAGAACTTCTGCAGAGAGCTTATATTTCAAAATGGAAGGCAAAATATGCGTGCATATCTATTCATAAGTAATTACATAATAGATCTCAAGTTACTTCCAGCTCTTCTGTTATTTAAAGAGAACAATTGTCTTACTTAGAAGAAGAATTTGCATCATAAGATTCAGAGGTTCCTAGTGGAATGTTTTGATAGAACTATCACAAACCACTGTGGGATACAGGGATACATTCCTTATATCCCATTAAACAATCCCATTCATTTGGAAAATGATTTACCCCACACTCCTTCTAAAACTTCTCTTGAATTAACCATTGACATTGCCTCCTTCTCATTGTGCATTGTTGTACCCTGTGTTTAGTGTTATCTGGAATTATTATTTGAAGTTCTGACATATCACTTATGAGTTAATTCAGTTTCAGAATGCTCTTATTAGTTATACAATTCCAAAATACTAGCTGAACATTTATATGACTGGTCCTTACATAAAGGGGTATTTTTATCCATGTCGTTTTTACCTGCCACGACTCTTGACTGAGTTCCCAAGCATTTCCTCTTTTTCTGCTCTTAGATGAAAGCATGGCTTGCAGAGCATGGGCCACTGCATAGACAGCATTGTAAATGCTATAACTTTGCCCAGTTATACTAGATTCAATCACAGATTCAGGAAGGGTCTCCAGTGACTCTTCACCAGTGCATTGATTGTCATTGTCTTCATCTAACCCAGCATTTGGGAAAGAACATTCAAATGCATTTTCCCAAAACACTCTTGTCAAACTGTCCTCTTCTGAAGAAGAAGGCTTTCTCATCTGAGTAAATTTGTTAAACCCTAATATTTCTTTTGAGGAAACTGCCAATGATAGTGCACCATGGATGATATCCAGGCTTCTGTATCTTTGGAAGGGGATTGATATGAATTCCATCTGTGCTGGCATGACCCAAACTTTATCTTTTCTCTTCATTGGCATGTCCTCATATTCTGAAATGAATGGCAACATTCTAAGAGCAGCCATGTCCTCATTGTCACAATATATGATTATGACATTGACAGTACTTCTCATAATAGCCTTATACAGCAAAACAAAATCATTAAGTTGAATTTCAATGTCTTTGGCAACAGATTCCATTGGCATTTCTTCCATGAAATCAAAGCAGATGCCTTTCTTAGAAAATATATGAAGTCTATTCTGTATCAACTTTTTCCCCTTTTCAGGGTTTGGGAGAATGAGCCCAATCCATTTCCACTGGAAGTGAAGCAACAATTGGACCAGCCCCATAATTTGAAGGTCTTCATTTGGAAATAATTGATGGAAGAAAGCAGCTTGTATTTTGTCATCTATCTCTGCAGTTGAACCATATATGAGCTTAGAAAAAAGAAGAAATTAGAGTATATATTTCCAAATCACTTATGTCTATTTTAAGGCGACCATCAGCCTGTGGAGCTAGCAGTGGAGTTGGACAGTGAGGACACTGTGGAGGACAATGGGCCAGTCCTGGAGTCAGGGAAAGACCAGGATGAGGGCTTTGCGTCGGAGGGAGAGATGGGGCCAGGTCCATCTGGAGCAATGTGCGGACTCTGGAGCCTCCAGAGGGGGATAGCAGAGAGGCAGAGAAACAGGAGGAGCCTGTTCCTAGTGCACATGTGCGAAGAGCTGCCAGAAGATAAGAGCAGCTAAATCAAAAAGGCCGACTCAGGAGTAAGGCCAGGAAATGATTGGCCCCTCCCAGAAGACTTAAAAGAGCAGCAACAGCTCCTGGGTTCTTTGTAGGAAAGCAACGTTGCTACATTTGCTTCTTGTCAGCGTATCTTGCTTCTGAACTTTTGCCAAGAAAAGCCTTTGGCAAGGTGCTAAAGTAGGCAAAGGTTGGTGATAAGGCCAAAGGAGTGTTTACGAAGAATTTGTTTTGGACTTAATTTGGACTAAGATGAAGTAATTCTCAGTTTTTCTAATAAAATATGTTGGTTTAGGACTGATTGTGTCTGATAATAACTACTTGGGCCTAGATCACAACATATTAATGTTCTCCAGGCAAGGGCAGAGTTGATTACCATTTGCATATTCCAGTACAATTTCTATGATAATTGTTTCTTTTTGTTTTAATAAACAAAGTGCCAACTGCTTCATATCCATCTGCAAGGATGGATATGAACCTCCGGATTATGTTATCTTGAAACATGTTTCAATGACATAATTTACCCTGTAGATTAGATATACACAACTTTCTAGCATTTTAAATCATTCCTCTCTTTCCCACCCTGGATGAAATATATATGTTTCTGACACGAATAGCATTCATAAAGATAAAAGTTTGGAATAGAAATTAAACTAAATCTAGTAAGAAATACTGTATTTAGATTTGACTCATTTCTTTATGGGATGGCTCTTACCTGTGGGTTCTTATATATACTCAGAATGTTCGACATAAACTGACCAATGTAAGCATTATGTCCTGAAATCAAAGATATCACATTGTCTTTGAGGTCACATTTGTAGTTTGGATTGAATCTTCCTTTTGTAGAGAGAAGCTCCAAGGTAGCCAGATAAATCCATCTTGCCAGGACATAGCTATTGGACATATGGGTACCGAGGGTGATGTTAGGCAGGATCTTGGAATTCTCATTGATTTCTTTGATTGCAAATTCCAAAGCCAAGATGTGCTGGTAGTTTTGCATATAAAATCTGAAATGAGTTTTAGAACAACTATAGCCAAATCTGGGATTGGCTGCATTCGAATTGTATCACACAAGTTTAGATTCTGCAGGCCACAAGCACTGATACAGGTGGATGCACTAGCATCAAACAAACCATTTGTTTAAAATATTCAAGAAAGAGGTCAAAGCAATATAACAATCCATATGCATTCAGGCAGCCCAATTGCAAATGCAATAAACAATAATTAGTGGGTTTTTTTTTCCTTAATTTGGAGGTCTATATTTAATTTTACTTCCTACCCTAATATTCTACTTCATTTATTCAATACACTGGAAATTTCTGAGGAATATTAGATATAATATCTGCATGTAGGACTAACTGCAATCATGCACACCTTAACATATCGCTGGTATGAAGTAATGCTCTGCAGGGATTTATTTCATTTGAACTTCATTGAGTTATAGCCATATGAAAAAAGTGTATGAAAATTAAACTGATACCTGCTAGAATGGTACCAAAGCCATAGAAATAAAAACACATAGGCAATTTAACATTCACCCTCCATCCTAATTCAATCATGTCACAGGCTTTAACTATTTTCTGTATTTGCATTACTTAAAAACAGGAATTCCATACATGAAATCATCAACCAGTTCATCAGATGGACTTCTTCTGAATGTTACTTCATCAGACATCATGTAAATTTGAGACGAAATACCCGCAATGACCAAATCTTCTGAATGATATTGCTTGTGCTTAATAAAAGGCTGATTTCCTACAGAACATTTAGCAAGGGTTATATCAGCTTCTACATACAAAGACAATATTGCTACAGATCCAAAGAATAATATCATTTTGTAGAGCAATTTATCTCTCAGCCGTCTCTTCACTCCCTTAGAATTAGGCATTTGAAATAGGACAGCCTGAGATACTGTGTTGCAGAAGTCTGCTTTAAGGTTGAGGTTTACTTTTTTAAAAAAGCAGAATGACAGGACTTTGTCCTCTAGCTGTACCCTTGGAGAAAAAAGCATATTGCGTCTTTATTGCTGTGGAAATACATTACTTGTAATATTTTCTCTAACTCCTTAGAGATTGAAAATAAGAATGCATAATTGATAATGATTATACAAATCTAGACATGCTCAAACCAACTTGTAACATACAGGGTATTGTAACCTGGAATTAAAGACAAAATAATAATGCGGGACAGAAAGAAGTAAATGAGAAATGTAAAAAGTTTTGTTCTCAGACTATTGACTTTGGAGGGCCATGATTTACAACTGGGTTGGCATACCTTCTTGTAGCATGAGAAAATCAAGATCCATGATTACTTTCAAAGACATTACATAAAGAATACACTATTGTTAGTATGGGAGAAAATTAGAGAACATTATTTGAAGATACCAGGTTGGCTTTCAACAAGGGAAGCACTGATCCATCCAAACATCATTAACATGGGAAATATTTTTAGATATAAAGATGTTTGAATGAAAAGGGGGAACTTAAAACTAAACAAGAGCTGAGTGATCAAGGTTTCAACATGGCATGGTATTCACAAGTGGAGATACATTCTAGATATGAGAAAGATGCTAAATTATATGGTTTCTATAAAGAATTTACAGAATTAGAGAAGATATTAACAGGGACAGAAGAAAGATTGATAAAAAAAGCTGTATAATTATTTACTGGTCATTAAACTGGAAGACGAAAAAGTGAAGGAGACAATGATAGCATGGGTGTGAGAGAAAAGTTATTTTTCAATTGCTGTGCCTATTAATGACTTTTATTTATTTATTTATTTTATTTTATTGGATTTCTATACCGCCCTACTCCCGAAGGACTCAGGGCGGTGAACAGCCACAAAATAAAACACATAAATACAAAAATTTAAAAATAGAATAAAAACGAATTAAATAATTTGGCTGAGACAAATTTAAAACACCCAATAATTTAAAAACAAATTAAAATTTATATTTTAAAAGGGGAGAAGATATAGGCCAGTCCAGCTTGATGAAATAAGAAAGTCTTGAGCGCGCGACGGAAGGTGCGCAGATCCAGGATCATCCATATCTCTGGGGGGAGCTCGTTCCAGATCGTAGGTGCCCCCTCAGAGAAGGCTTTCCCCCTAGGGGCCGCCAGTCAACATTGTTTGGCTGACGGCACCCGGAGGAGCCCATCTCTATGGGAGCGTACTGGCCGGTGGGAGGCTATTGGTGGTAGCAGGCGGTCCCGTAGATAACCAGGTCCTAAGCCATGGAGCGCTTTAAAGGTGATAACCAAAACCTTGAAGCGCACCCGGAAGATCACCAGGAGCCAGTACAGCTCGCACAGGAGAGGTGTTACATGGGAACTCCATGTCGCTCCCATAACCACCCGCACGGCAGCACTCTGCGCCAGTTGGAGCCTCCGAGTGCATCTCAAGGGGAGCCCCATGTAGAGAACATTACAATAGTCCAGATGAGAGGTGACGAGGGCATGACTGACTGTGCGTAGGGAGTCCCGATCTAGAAAGGGACGCAACTGGTGGATCAGGCGAACCTGATGAAAAATCCTCCCGGTCACGGCCATCAAGTGCTCTTCTAAAGCCAGCCGTGAATCCAGGAGGACGCCCAAGTTGCGAGCCCTTTCCGAGGGGGCCAATGATTCGCCCCAATAGTCAGCGATGGCACCAGCTGACTATATTGGGACATCGGAAACCACAGCCACTTGGTCTTGGATGGGTTGAGCCTGAGCCTGTTTCTCCCCATCCAGATCCGTACGGCCTCCAGGCACCGGGACATCACTTCAAGGGCATCGTTGGGGTGGTCCGGGGTGGAGATGTACAGCTGGGTGTCATCAGTGTACTGATGGTACTTCACCCTGAAACCATGGATGATCTCGCCCAGCGGCTTTACATAAATGTTGAACAAAAGGGGCGAGGGGACCAATCCTTGCGGCACCCCACATATGAGGGGCCTCGGGGTCGACCTCTGCCCCCCTGTCAACACAGACTATGACCGGTTGGAGAGAAAGGAGGAGAACCACCATTGTATGGTGCCTCCCACCCCCAACTCTTCCAACCGGTGCAGCATGATACCATGGTCGATGGTATCAAAAGCCGCTGAGAGATCTAATAGGACCAGGACAGAGTAGTAACCCCTGTCCCGAGCCCTCCAGAGATCATCAACCAATGCGACCAATGGCGTTTCCATGCTGTACCCAGGCCTGAAGCCTGACTGGAACGGATCCAGATACGTCGTTTCATCCAGGTACCGGGGAAGCTGTTGCGCAACCACACTCTCAACAACCTTCGCCACGAAGCGAAGGTTGGAGACTGGACGATAATTATCCAACACTGCCGGGTCCAGGGAAGGCTTCTTGAGGAGAGGCCTCACCACCGCCTCCTTCAGGGAGGCGGAGAAGACACCCTTGCCCAATGAAGCATTATAATCCCCTGGAGCCAGCCTCGTGTCACCTTCCGGGAAGCCAAGTGGGTGAGCCAATCAGAAGGCAGCTGATGGGTTTGAATCTCCAGGGCTTTTATGTTCCCTCCCCTAACTGTCACAGTTGACAGTATAAAAGGAGATACTTGACAGAAAACCGTTGGCAGTCCAGAAAGCAGTTCAGAAGGCAGTTGGCAGTTTGGAGAGTTCTGTTCAGCTTTTCTGTTAGAAGTGTGGGCAGTTTGGAAGTCAGTTAGAAGGGCTGTTCTGATGCAGTCTGATGGTTTACAAGACTCTTTCTTGTGAGGAAGAATAGCCAGAACTAACATCACTTAGAGCGATTATATATATATATATATGTACATAGACATATATATATATATATATATATATATATATATATATATATATATATATATATATATATATATATGTTTTCTCAGGTTTTCGTGGGTGTTTGTATTTAGGTCTTTGGTTATTCGGGTCTTCTCCCACGTAAAATTGGAAGTGTCTTGGCGACGTTTCGACAAAGTCTCATTCGTCATCTTCAGGCTGGTGTTCTCGGCTTCGTGCTTCCAGGAGCAATGTGAGATCGCAGCTGTCTCTTCCTTTTAACTGCTAGTGGGGGTGTGAGCTGATTGGGTGGGAACTTGGCTGTGTTCTGATTGGGTGGAGGTGTGTTCTGATTGGTTAGGGGCTTGGCTGTACTCTGATTGGATGGGGGTGTGTTCTGTTTGGGTGGGGGCTTGGTTGTGCTCAGCTTAGTCTGAGTTGCAGGGGGATTTGAGCTGGTGAGCTGCGTTGTTGTTGTTTGGCTTCGTGTTTGTGGCCGTGCGAGCTCTTCATAGTGGGTGTCAGTCTGCTTCATGTATGGATTGGAGGGGTTTAAAGTGGCTGATGATGCAGCTGCGGTCTGGCTTCTGGTCCTTGGTCGTGGCTCATTATCAGTGTGGGTTTGAGTCTGCTTTCTGCGTGGATGTGTGGTGGTGACATCCTGTGTGGCTATCCCAGTCTCCCATAAGTCTCAGAATAAACAACATAAAATGTCTGACAGGCCTGAAAGTGATGATTGGAGATTTCATCCCACCATGGCCATTTAACATCTTTTCTCAACATAGGAAAAACCCTGATTACAAAAATATCACACATTTATACCTATGAATTAAAAGGAATAAATATTTGACCTTTACAGGGAGGAGTCATAAAATATGGGTGTGTCTGGCTGAAGAGGTTCAAAAAAACCCGAAATAGTGCTATCCCAGTCTCCCATAAGTCTCAGAATAAACAACATAAAATGTCTGACAGGCCTGAAAGTGATGATTGGAGATTTCATCCCACCATGGCCATTTAACATCTTTTATCAACATAGTGAAGGGAAACAATAATAAGGATATAATAAATAATGCTAGGATATGATATACTGGTATACTAGATTCTGTAACCATTAGGTTCTTGTAATACACATATGCCTTTGTATTTGTATCACATATATTATGCCTTTATATTTGTATCTCCTGTAACAAACATATTCTGTTATTAGGCCTGTAATGTATCTGGTATTTGTCAGACATATGTCCCTGCCATTTGACCTGAACCCATATTAATCTTCTCCCTGTTTCTTTCTTGTGCCATCTAATGTTGTGGCCCCGCCCTCTGAGCCTGTCCCATCGGAGGAAGAAAGCTCCGAGCATGAGGAAGAGGAGTCAGCCAGGCCTCCCTCTCCAGGCCCCTCCCCTCTGGCATTGTTTCAAGTGCCGGCCGAGGGAGAGGAAACAGCTGCTTCGGATCAGAGTGATAATGACACATCATTCCTGGACGCACGCCTCCGAAGGCGTGATAAACGTTTGCAGCAGCTTGGGAGGCGTGCTAGGGATTAGAACTGAGTCACTGGACCACACCCCAGAGACCACACCCCAGAGACTATATAATAGAGAGTGGTGGTCAAGGATCTTTTGTGACGAACAAAGCAAAACCTTGGACAGTCACTAAAGCCTCGTCCGGAACTGCTGGGAGGAATATTATTTCTGTTTGGACTTTCTTGAACGTTCGTATCTTATCTGTCTGTTTGTGAAAATAAAGTCATTTGGCAGACGGTGTGTCTATCGCTGCCAAGTCGGAGATAAGAACTGGGTGTGTTCCAAAGTGTTTCCTTAACCCTCGACTGGCTGTGTGTGTGTGTGGGGACGGGGACAGATCATCTAAGAGCATGGTACTATCTCAGTCTTAATTTATGTTGATCTGGATAGACTCCTACTTTCCAGGGCCAGGGGGCCTAAGTGGCCAATTGAGTAAACAAAGAAATGCTCAAGATGACTAATTGGGAAGTTTCTATTCCCCCTTGCAGGGCAACAAGGAATGCACGGGCCTGGATTGGGAGGCCAGAGTTGGGTACTAAGCTGACGTCTCTGAGGGTATAAAAGGACGCCATACCTTCCCCAAGGTGTGGCTATCTCCTCGCATGCATTGTATCTGTATGTTCTGGATATAGTTCCACCCAGTATTTTGTTTTTGGCCATAAATAAAATCTGTTTTTTTGCAAGCCTCGTCTTGAGTCTCTCTCTTTGGCATTCTGGTAACTCAAGTGTATTTTGGGACCTTACAATAGGAAAAACCCTGATTACAAAAATATCACACATTTATACCTATGAATTAAAAGGAATAAATATTTGACCTTTACAGGGAGGAGTCATAAAATATGGGTGTGTCTGGCTGAAGAGGTTCAAAAAAACCGAAAGAGTGCTATCCCAGTCTCCCATAAGTCTCAGAATAAACAACATAAAATGTCTGACAGGCCTGAAAGTGATGATTGGAGATTTCATCCCACCATGGCCATTTAACATCTTTTATCAACATAGGAAAAACCCTGATTACAAAAAGAGCCTTGATAGTACAGGGGTTTAGTGCACCCTGTTATTAACACAGCTGCCTGCAATTTCTGCTGGTTCGAATCTCTCCAAGGCTCAAGGTTGACTCAGCCTTCCATCCTTTCTAAGGTAGGTGAAATGAAGACCCAGTTTGTGGGGGCAATAAGCTGACTTTGTATAAAAATATACAAAAGAATGAAGGCTATTGCTTAACGCATTGTAAGCCGCCCTGAGTCTCCGGAGAAGGGCGGCATATAAATCAAATTAAAAAAAAAAAATATCACACATTTATACCTATGAATTAAAAGGAATAATTATTTGACCTTTACAGGGAGGAGTCATAAAATATGGGTGTGTCTGGCTGAAGAGGTTCAAAAAACCCGAAAGAGTGCTATCCCAGTCTCCCATAAGTCTCAGAATAAACAACATAAAATGTCTGACAGGCCTGAAAGCGATGATTGGAGATTTCATCCCACCATGGCCATTTAACATCTTTTATCAACATAGTAAAAACCCTGATTACAAAAATATCACACATTTATACCTATGAATTAAAAGGAATAAATATTTGACCTTTACCGGGAGGAATCATAAAATATGGGTGTGTCTGGCTGAAGAGGTTCAAAAAAACCGAAAGAGTGTTATCCCAGTCTCCCATAAGTCTCAGAGTAAGAGCCTTGATGGTACAGTGGTTAATGAACCCTGTTATTAACACAGCTGCCTGCAATTTCTGCTGGTTCGAATCTCTCCAAGGCTCAAGGTTGACTCAGCCTTCCATCCTTTCTAAGGTAGGTGAAATGAGGACCCAGTTTGTGGGGGCAATAAGCTGACTTTGTATAAATATACAAAAGGATGAAGGCTATTGCTGAGCACATTGTAAGCCGCCCTGAGTCTCCGGAGAAGGGCGGCATATAAATCAAATTAAAAAAAAAAAAAAAAAAAAAAAAAAATAAACAACATAAAATGTCTGACAGGCCTGAAAGTGATGATTGGAGATTTCATCCCACCATGGCCATTTAACATCTTTTATCAACATAGGAAAAACCCTGATTACAAAAATATCACACATTTATACCTATTATTTTATTTTATTTATTTTATTTTATTGAATTTCTATACCGCCCTACTCCCGAAGGACTCAGGGCGGTGCACAGCCATGAAATAAAACACATAAATATACAAAATTTAAAATCGAATAAAATGAATTAAATAAATTTGGCTGAATTAATACCCATAATTTAAAATACCCATAATTTTAAAATACATTAAAAATTTAAAATTTACACTTAAAAGGGAGAAGATTTAGGCGAGGCCAGCTTGATGAAATAAAAGCGTCTTCAACTCGCGGTGGAAGGTGCGCAGATCCGGAATCCTCCGTATCTCTGGGGGGAGCTCATTCCAGATCGTTGGTGCCCCCACAGAGAAGGCTCTCCCCCTAGGGGCCGACAGCCGACATTGTTTGGCCGACGGCACCTGGAGGAGCCCCTCTCTGTGGGAGCGTACTGGTCGGTGGGAGGCTGTTGATGGTAGTAGGCGGTCCCATAAGTAACCAGGTCCTAAGCCATGGAGCGCTTTAAAGGTGGTAACCAGAACCTTGAAGCACACCCGGAAGACTACCGGGAGCCAGTGCAGCTCGCGCAGGAGAGGTGTTACATGGGAGCTCAATGTTGCTCCCATAACCACCCGCGCGGCTGCACTCTGCGCCAGTTGGAGCCTCCGGGTGCACCTCAAGGGGAGCCCCATGTAGAGAGCATTACAATAGTCCAGACGAGAGGTGACGAGGGCATGAGTGACTGTGCGTAACGAGTCCCGATCTAGAAAGGGACGCAACTGGTGAATCAGGCGAACCTGATGAAAAATCCTCCCGGTCACGGCCGTCAAGTGCTCTTCTAAAGACAGCCGTGAGTCCAGGAGGACACCCAAGTTACGAGCCCTTTCCGTGGGGGCCAATGATTCGCCCCCAATAGCCAGCGATGGCGCCAGCTGACTATATCGGGACGTCGGAAACCACAGCCACTCGGTCTTGGATGGGTTGAGCCTGAGCCCGTTTCTCCCCATCCAGATCCGTACGGCCTCCAGGCACTGGGACATCACTTCAAGGGCATCGTTGGGGTGGTCCGGGGTGGAGATGTACAGCTGGGTGTCGTCAGCGTACAGATGGTACTTCACCCCGAAACCACGGATGATCTCGCCCAGCGGCTTTACATAAATGTTGAACAGAAGGGGCAAGAGAACCGATCCCTGCGGCACCCCACATATAAGGGGCCTTGGGGTCGATCTCTGCCCCCCTGTCAACACAGACTGCGACCGGTCAGAGAGAAAGGAGGAGAACCACCGTAAAATGGTGCCTCCCACCCCCAACCCTTCCAGCCGGTGCAGCATGATACCATGGTTGATGGTATCAAAAGCCGCTGAGAGGTCTAACAGGACCAGGACAGAGGAACAACCCCTGTCCCGAGCCCTCCAGAGATCATCAACCAACGCGACCAATGCTGTTTCCGTGCTGTACCCAGGTCTGAAGCCCGACTGGAACGGATCTAGATACGACGCTTCATCCAGGTACTGGGGTAGCTGTCGCGCAACCACACTCTCAACAACCTTCGCAACGAAGCAAAGGTTGGAGACTGGACGATAATTAGCCAATACTGCCGGGTCCAGGGAAGGCTTCTTGAGGAGAGGCCTTACCACCGCCTCTTTCAGGGCGGCAGGAAAGACACCCTCACCCAACGAAGCATTTATAATCCCCTGGAGCCAGCCTCGCGTCACCTCCCGGGAAGCCAGCACTAACCAGGAGGGACACGGGTCCAACAAACATGTGGTCGCGTTCAATCTACCCAGAATCCTGTCCACGTCATCTGGGGTCACAGGATCAAACTCATCCCAGATAACAGTCTCAAGACCTGTCTCCGTTACCCTCGCTGGATCTATCCCGTCAGAGTCCAGACCTGCCCGAATCTGAGTGATTTTGTCATACAGATACTGAACAAAATCCTCGGCTCTTCCCTCCAAGGGGTCCTCCCGCGCTTCCTGGTGGAGCAGGGAGCGGGTCACCCTAAACAGGGTGGCCGGGCAATTATCTGATGATGCAATAAGAGCAGTAAAATGAGTACATTTTGCTGCTTTTATCGCCACTAGGTAACTCCTAATATGAGATCTTACCAGTGTTCGGTCAGATTCAGAAAGACTAGCCCTCCAACAGCTCTCTAGGCGTCTTTTCCGGCGCTTCATCTCCCTCAGCTCCTCGGTGAACCAAGGAGCCAGGCGAGATCGGCGCCGGGTCAGAGGCCGCAAAGGCACGACTCGATCCAGGGCTCCAGCAGCCGCCCTATCCCAGGCGGCCACTAGGTCCCCAGATGAGGCGTGAGCCAGAACCTCCGGGATTGGCCCAAGCTCCATCTGGAACCTATCAGGTTCCATCAGGCGCCTGGGGCGGTACCATCTTACCGGTTCCGCCTCCCTGCAGCGGGGTGCCGCGGTTCGAAGGTCAAGGCGAAGGAGCGAGTGATCTGACCATGACAAGGGCTCGATGACTATATCCCCTATCTCGAGATCACTCAACCACTGTCCAGAGACAAAAACCAAGTCCAGTGTGTTTCCCCCAGTGTGCATAGGGCCATGAATTAGTTGGGTCAGGTCCATGGCCGTCATGGAAGCCATGAACTCCCGAGCCACCTCAGACGCCTCACGCACGGATGGCATGAATTAAAAGGAATAAATATTTGACCTTTACAGGGAGGAGTCATAAAATATGGGTGTGTCTGGCTGAAGAGGTTCAAAAAAACCGAAAGAGTGCTATCCCAGTCTCCCATAAGTCTCAGAATAAACAACATAAAATGTCTGACAGGCCTGAAAGTGATGATTGGAGATTTCATCCCACCATGGCCATTTAACATCTTTTCTCAACATAGGAAAAACCCTGATTACAAAAATATCACACATTTATACCTATGAATTAAAAGGAATAAATATTTGACCTTTACAGGGAGGAGTCATAAAATATGGGTGTGTCTGGCTGAAGAGGTTCAAAAAAACTGAAAGAGTGCTATCCCAGTCTCCCATAAGTCTCAGAATAAACAACATAAAATGTCTGACAGGCCTGAAAGTGATGATTGGAGATTTCATCCCACCATGGCCATTTAACATCTTTTATCAACATAGGAAAAACCCTGATTACAAAAATATCACACATTTATACCTATGAATTAAAAGGAATAAATATTTGACCTTTACAGGGAGGAGTCATAAAATATGGGTGTGTCTGGCTGAAGAAGTTCAAAAAACCCGAAAGAGTGCTATCCCAGTCTCCCATAAGTCTCAGAATAAACAACATAAAATGTCTGACAGGCCTGAAAGTGATGATTGGAGATTTCATCCCACCATGGCCATTTAACATCTTTTCTCAACATAGGAAAAACCCTGATTACAAAAATATCACACATTTATACCTATGAATTAAAAGGAATAAATATTTGACCTTTACAGGGAGGAGTCATAAAATATGGGTGTGTCTGGCTGAAGAGGTTCAAAAAAACTGAAAGAGTGCTATCCCAGTCTCCCATAAGTCTCAGAATAAACAACATAAAATGTCTGACAGGCCTGAAAGTGATGATTGGAGATTTCATCCCACCATGGCCATTTAACATCTTTTATCAACATAGGAAAAACCCTGATTACAAAAATATCACACATTTATACCTATGAATTAAAAGGAATAAATGTACAGTCAGGTCCAGAAATATTGGGACATCGACACAATTCTAACATCTTTGGCTCTATACACCACCACAATGGAGTTGGATTGAAACAAACACAATGTGCGTTAACTGCAGACTGTCAGCTTTAATTTGAGGGTATGTACATCCAACTCAGGTGAACGGTGTAGGGCTTACAGCAGTTTGTATATGTGCCTCCCACTTGTTAAGGGACCAAAAGTAATGGGACAATTGGCTTCTCAGCTGTTCCATGGCCAGGTGTGTGATATTCCCTCATTACCCCAATTACAATGTGCAGATAAAAGGCCCAGAGTTCATTTCAAGTGTGCTATTTGCATTTGGAATCTGTTGCTGTCAACTCTCAAGATGAGATCCAAAGAGCTGTCACTATGAGTGAAGCAAGCCATCATTAGGCTGAAGAAACAAAACAAACCCATCAGAGAGATAGCAAGAACATTAGGCATGGCCAAAACAACTGTTTGAAACATTCTCAAAAAGAAGGAATGCACTGGTGAGCTCAGCAACACCAAAAGACCTGGGAGACCATGGAAAACAAGTGTGGTGGATGACCGAAGAATTCTTTCCCTGGTGAAGAAAACACCCTTCACAACAGTTGGCCAGATCAAGAACACTCTCCAGGAGGTAGGTGTATGTGTGTCAAAGTCAACAATCAAAAGAAGACTTCACCAAAATGAATACAGAAGGTTCACCACAAGATGTAAACCATTGGTGAGCTTCAAAAACAGGAAGGCCAGATTAGAGTTTGCCAAACAACATCTAACAAAGCCTTCACAGTTCTGGAACAAGATCCTATGGACAGATGAGACCAAGATCAACTTGTACCAGAGTGATGGGAAGAGAAGAATATGGAGAAGGAAAGGAATTGCTCATGATCCTAAGCATACCACCTCATCAGTGAAGCATGGTGGTGGTAGTGTCATGGCGTGGGCATGTATGGCTGCCAATGGAACTAGTTCTCTTGTATTTATTGATGATGTGACTGCTGACAAAAGCAGCAGGATGAATTCTGAAGTGTTTTGGGCAATATTATCTGCTCACATTCAGCCAAATGCTGCAGAACTCATTGGATGGCGCTTCACAGTGCAGATGGACAATGACCCAAAGCATACTGAATAGCAACCAAAGAGTTTTTGAAGGGACAGAAGTGGAATGTTATGCAATGGCCAGGTCAATCATCTGACCTGAATCCCATTGAGCATGCATTTCACTTGCTGAAGACAAAACTGAAGGGAAAATGCCCCAAGAACAAGCAGGAACTGAAGACAGTTGCAGTAGAGGCCTGGCAGAGCATCACCAGGGATGAAACCCAGCGTCTGGTGATGTCTAAGCGTTCCAGACTTCAGGCTGTGATTGACTGCAAAGGATTTGCAACCAAGTATTAAGAAGGGAAAGTTTGATTTATGATTATTATTCTGTCCCATTACTTTTGGTCCCTTAACAAGTGGGAGGCACATATGCAAACTGCTGTAAATCCTACACCGTTCACCTGAGTTGGATGTACACACCCTCAAATTAAAGCTGACAGTCTGCAGTTAATGCACATTGTATTTGTTTCATTCCAACTCCATTGTGGTGGTGTATAGAACCAAAGATGTTAGAATTGTGTCGATGTCCCAATATTTCTGGACCTGACTGTATATATATATCTGACAGGATATTTATTTTCATGTAAATAAAAATATTTATTGTTAACTGCTTTAGAGGCTCATTTGTTAAAGTAGATCTTAATAGAGATAAAGGTTTATGGTTCATTGATTTATTTCCTCCACAACAATTGGTAGCAGAGGATGGTTGTTTAAATCTTATCTCTATCTACTTAACAAATATGCCCACAGTAAAGTCAACAAGGAAGGCAAAGATTGCAACCCGAGCCTTCAACAGGCGCATGGCAACCCAACGCTGACTAACAGAACCAGGGGCCAGGGCAACTTCAGCTGAGGTGCTCAATGCTTCAATAACACAGGAAGCTAGAATAATGACAGGTCCCAAGGAAAGTATGCCGGTTCTAGAAATCCTCGCCGCCACGAGTGACAGCCCTCTGCCTGCAGATGTCGAGAGCAGAAGGACGCCCCTTCTAGCCTCAACTTTGAATTGAGCAGAGAGGGAAGAAATGAGATTGGCAATACTCCAAGCATTCGGCTTGCAGGCAGCAAGCGAAGACCTGGTTGCCCATCTCACTGCTCTACTTCAAATTACAAAAGTGGTGCCAAATGAAATAGACAGGACTGATGTCCCGAATGGTACCAGATCAGTAAGAGCCAACCAATCCTGTCAAGAAAATATTTATAACTGTAGTCAGGCAAAGGTGGGAAAATTAAAAATACCTTCCTCAGGTTTCCCGCTCGAAAATATGGCACCCAGCAAGTTCCCAATTCAAACTGGCCAGATTAAAATGGCGTCAACTCTTAAACTGTCATGTACCACTGACCCGCAATGGCAAGTGGGCACCGGCATCGAAGCCACCCACTTGGCAGCGCATAATGCTGTGGTGGCTCAAAGCGACCAGCCAGCAGAAGAGCTAGCTCCACCGGCATCAGCGGTACCACTGGTCCCAGCCATGCCAAACATGAAACTGGGCCGAATGGGCCCGCTCCCAAGAGACCAGCCAGGTCACAGCGGCCCAAGCAACAAAAACAAGAAGCTCGCCTACCAAGCTTGAAATAGAAAATGCTTTCAAAATATTGACAGAGGCTTTCAGGGCCATCTTCCAGATCCCTCAAAACTACATTGCGAAAGTGACCCACTCCGACACACTTCTGACGACTGCAGCCTGCTACTTACATACTTACATGATGGCAGAGTCTCCTGCGGCGTCTCCAATCTTTGGAGCCATTTCAGGGACTAATCCAGCCGAGGCTGAGGTCCCAGAGGCAGTCCTGAGGCCTTCTGCAGAGGAGCCGATGAAGAGATTCTCACTCCTGGGCATCCGTGTGAAAGGAAAAAACCACAGTAGGCTAGCAGGATTCCTCAACGTAGATAAACAGTTTAATCACCAACATGGGCAGACGCACAGCACAAACCGAAATACAGGGTCAAAGTCAGCGCTGCGTGCAATTGCCATGCAGCTCTATTTAATATTTATCATAAGCCATTATCTGGCAAACCCATCACCAAAACCCCCCTCCCACCATAGTTTCAATTTCCCGCTGAGTGTGTGCTGCCAATGACGTCATCAAACAGCACCATGCAGAGAGCTGGAACCCTCGCCGATGGAATACATTCTCCTGGCTGCCGTGGGAGGTCTTGCCACAGGTTGGTCGCTGGCCCAGATCTCTCCCCTCCCCCATCGTAAGTGTCCACGTGTGGCGAGGCCTGGCCAGGGCTAGACAGGTGGCTCCCCTCTACCAGGGGCCCACCTGTACGGAGGACAGTAGAGGTATTAGTGTCATTATTTTTTTTTATTGAAAAAGTTTTTCAAATACAAATTTTTCCCCCTTTCCCCCCCCCTCCCTAACCCCCCTCCCCCTCCCCTCCCCCCATGGCTTTTGCAAGATGAAATCCAAATTAATATCACATTATATAATACTTTACCACCCTTTTACACCACCCCCTATGTGCTAAACATTTCTTTCTAACATTATTATAATGTATAGTATAATGTATACTATACATTTCAAAACAGCATTCGGCTATAAAACTATATAATAGATCCTAATTTGGCATTTATTCTACTCATAATCTACCCATTTCCTCCACCCCCATACATATATCTCTTAATTCAACTCTTTTAAGTATATTAATATCTAAACATAACATCCCTTTTCCTAAACTAAGCAATCAGTAACGTTACCTATCACCTTGTACCATATCAATTTTGTTTCACCCACTTTCCTACAGGTCTACCATACATAATATATTTAATATCTTTATTCTTCTGCCCGTATCACTAAAAGATATTTCCATATAAAAATAAAACCCTCAAGTGACTTTAAATTTGTATTCCATATAGTATCTTCTGTAATGTCTTTCAACTAGATTGTTAATTCCATCGACCATGTTAGGGTAACATCGAGTCCTGCTTCCAACAGCATATTCAGTATCTTCAATTACCATCTGCCCCCATCATTCATAAGTATTTCTGTATATATAAAAAAAACCCCGAGTGACTTTATATTTATATTCCATATAGTATCTTCTGTAGTGTCTTTTGTCTAGATTATTAATTCCAATAACCACATTAGGGTAACAGCCAGATCATCTGCATGCCCCAATTCCATAGTTCTCTTGCCTTATAGCTCAATATATACGTAATCCATTTTTCAGAGAGTCCAAAATAGAAAGTTCCAATCCGCTCAATCACAGGCCATCTTCCACATCCCAAAAACACCAGCACTGCAGAGATCTGTTATTCTTCTCAAAATAGTATAAGTCTGTAATTTGCCTCAGCTATATTTTCATGTATCAGCCTTCTATAAATCCCGCTTATTATATTTAATAATATAACTTGTCGTTTTTCCATTACCTCCATCTCCATCTGCTTGGCCTGAGTTTCAATCTCTTGTTCATTTTGCTTTTCTTTATCCCCCTCCTGTGTTCCTGACACTGATGACATACGTGGAGATGTTGGGCCCATTTTAAAAACCTTGTAGTAAAATTCTTCCGCTTTTTCAACAGTGTTTAATTGATATCTTTCTCCTTGATATCTCAATATTATACCAACTGGAGCATCCCACCTAAATGGGATGTTTTGTTTCTTTAGCTCAGTCACCAAAAATCCAAAGTCCTTTCTATCTTTTAACATCTTGGATGGCAGCTCTTTATATATCCAGATCTTCATTCCATTCATTTCTAGAGTGGAGTTAAAAGACTTTTGCACAATATCATTTCTTATTCCTTTATCAGTAAAATAAATCACCACATCTCTAGGCAATTATCTTTGCTTTGCCACCCAAGAATTTACTCTGTAGACCTTATCAATCTTACAGAATATTTCTTCAGAGCTGACCTTTAAAATCACAGCCAGAACTTCAGCAGACATCTTTCTCAAGTCCTCTCTGTTATTTTCCTGTATTCCTCTCATTCTGATCGCAAATTCCATGGATCTGAATTGCATCATTGTAACTTCATTTTCAATCCTTTGCTTTATATTATCTACATTGTAAATCTTGTGATCAGCTTCCTTCATTTTAGACTCTACTTCTGAGCTATTTTCTTGAATCATTGTCAAATCATTTTCAATTCTTTGTATTTTATTATCCAGATTATGAATCTTATAATCAGCTTCCTTCATTTTAGACTCTATTTCTAAATTGATATCTTTATCCATCTTTATAATTACTTCTGAAAAACTTTTCAAAGCTGTTACAATATAGCGCTTCAGGTTATCATACTTTTGTTGAACCAGCTCTTTAATTTCCTGTCTAAATTTTTCAAGATTCTGGTTCATAATCTCATCATGTCTTGCCAACTCCTCCACAACAAATTCCTTTAAATCTTTAAAACCATTCTTCTGCATCTGCAAGCTCAAAAATTGCTCTTGTGATTTATAATTGGGGGAGCCCCCCCCACAGCTTGGTTGTCTGGCTTTGTCAGTTTTAACGCCATCCTGCCACGCAAACAGACTCTTTTTAAAGAAAAAGTCTTCTCTCCACACAATATCAATATCAAGTCTCTAAGAAGGAAGAAGCATGAAACAGAAATTTTTCTCTTCTCTTGTAGCCAGCGCTATTGCTTCAAATACTTTGTAACATATTAAGCCATTCAAACGGAAAGACTTTCGCTTTCAGCTGTCTTCTCAAGCCTCAGCCAGCCACCATTTTAAACCTTCTTTTTTTCCCTTTTCACTCTCTCTTCATTCTTAAAAACAATCATAGGGTTGTTACAAATACTTGCGATTTAAAGTCCCAAATCCGGATTTCATCCTGCTTATTCAAGCAATCTGTTAGTTTTCGCTGATTAGGTTGATCACATCATCTAGCTCTGCAAAGCGCAGAATTCTCCCGAAGCCCGGAGCAGCGGTGAGCTGGATAGGGAGCCTCATCCTGCTTCCTCCCCCAGAGTAAAAAAAAACTCTGGGGACTTCGCAGAGGGCTCTACCTGCTCTCGCTGGCTCTCCTCACATTTCCTTAAGGAAACGGAGTTTTTCGAGCCGCCTCCCAGCTGTAAAGGCGGCTCTTTACGGGCGGGGGGGGGTTGGCGGTCCCAAAAGACTGTCTAGCGATGATGGAAGCCAAACCGGAAGCCAGGGTATTAGTGTCATTAGAACAGCATGTCAACACCCCAGGTCTGTTTGGGTATTTACGCCGTATTAAGCATGCGGCGTGAATGTCTGGTGCATCCACTCATGTAGCCTGCGAGAAGGGATACCCCTTCCATTGGACTAAATACTGTATCTTAACCCTCCACACCCTAGAGTCTAGGATCTTATTTATTTCATAATGATCTGTATGTACTGGGCCTGGTGGGCCAGGAAGTCTACAGGCCATTCCACTGTTACTGGTTTCAACAAGCTACTGTGAAATACAGGATGTATCTTCAACAAAAGGGGAGGTAACTTGAGAGCCACAGTAACAGGATTGATCACCCAAATGATGGGAAATGGGCCTATATATTTTGGTCCGAGCTTCCGACTCGGTATTTTCAGTTTTAGGTATTTGGTTGATAAGTAGACTCGATCACCCACACAGAATGGTTTCGGGTCTGCCCTCTTTTTATCTATGTATGCTTTGTATTCATCCATAGCTTTTTGTAAGGCTGTTTTTACACTTGGCCACACTAAACGAATTTTCTCTGCCCACCCAGCCAGGGTATCTCCATCCATCGATGGCGGATCTAACGCCGGTATAGCTGGAAAATCCGTACCGTACACCACATGGAAAGGGGAAAGACCTGTGCTACGATGGGTAATATTGTTATAGGCCGCCTCTGCGAATGGCAAAAGACCGGACCAATTTGATTGTTGATTCGAAACATAGCACCTTAGGTATTGTTCCACCATGGCATTGGCTCGTTCAACCACGCCATTGGTGCTCGGATGGAATGCTGAGCTCAAGCCCTGGGTGGACCCTATCAATCGTAGAAAACATTTCCAGAACTTGGCAGTGAACTGAACACCACGGTCTGATATAATTTGTTTGGGTACCCCATGGAAGAAATAGATATGTTGGAGAAACAGGTCTGTAAGGCATCTAGCAGACGGTATTCCCTTACATGGTACAAAATGGGCCTGCTTCGAGAACGAATCCACCACCGTCCAAATCATGGTGTATCCATTACTAGGGGGGAGATCAACTATGAAATCCATTGCGATCTCCTCCCATGGGATTTGCTACCATCTGTAACAATCCTATGGGCTTTCCTGACCATGGTTTAGTTGCTGCACAGGTTGAACACCCCTTGACATACGTTTCAATGTCTCCACACATATGTGGCCACCAGAACTGCCTTCTAATGTGGTGGAGTGTTTTCAAGAACCCAAAATGTCCTGCTGTCTTGGAATCATGACACCTCCTCAAAACTGATTCGCAGGGTTTCAGGGATATACATCTTATCCCCTTTCCAGGCCACTCCATCTCTATAGGTTACCAACACCTGATTCTGTGTCAGCCACTGGTCATTCTGTACAGCCGCTTTCAGCTTGGCCTTGAATGGAGTGTCAGGCCTGTTGATTGCTAGTATTATTTGTGATGGCTGGTTGGGTGGTATAAGGGCTTCCACTACCACCTCCCTTCTACTGTTGTATTGGGGCATCCAAGATAAAGCATCCGCTAAAAATTTTTCCCAGCTGGGACATATTTTAACCGGAATGAGAACTGGAAGTACTGTGCCCACCGTACCTGTTTAGGGGACAACTGCCGAGATGTTTGCAATGCTTCCAAGTTCTTATGGTCCGTCCATACTTCAAACGGATGGGATGCCCCTTCCAGAAGGTGTCGCCATGTCATTAATGCCCAATGGATGGCAAATGCCTCCTTTTCCCATATAGCCAAACTACGTTCTGTGGGGATCAGTTTCCGGGAGGTGTAGGCGCACGGGTGTAATTCGTCCTGCTCATTCTTTTGTAGAAGTATTGCCCCCACAGCCATGTCACTAGCATCTACTTGAACAACAAACATCTGAGTAGGATCCGGATGTTTGAGAACAGGTTCCTGAGCAAAGAGTCGTTTCAACCACTCAAATGCCAACTGACAATCAGATGTCCAATTCAGTGGCTGTCCCGGTTTGGGTCTTGATGTTGAGGGTTTGGTCCTCAACAGGTTTGCCAGAGGTAAGGCTACTTCAGCAAAAGAAGGAACAAACTGCTGATAAAAATTGGCAAACCCCAGAAAACTCTGTAGCTGTTTCCTAGTCTGTGGGTCTTGCCAATCTAAAACAGCTTGGACCTTACGGAGATCCATCTCCACCCCTTGTGATGATATTCAATATCCTAGGTAATCTATCATTGTTTTGTGAAACTCGCATTTTGACAGTTTCACAAACAACTTGGCTGCCAACAACTTTTCCAACACTTGGCGTACCAGACAGGTGTGATCTTCCATGGTCTGGGTATAAATTAAAATGTCATCTAGGTATACAAGGACCCTTCTATACAGGTGTTCATGCAGGACCTCATTGGTCAATTGCATAAACACCGCAGGGGCCCCTTGTAACCCAAACGGCATAACCTGGAACTGATAACTTCCCAGGAGACAATTGAAGATGTTTTTCCACTTGTCCCCTGGTTTGATCCACACCCAGTAATACACCTCACATAGGTCGAGTTTTGTGAAGATATGACCACTAGCCAAAGTAGCCAAAAGGTCCTTCATCAAAGGCAGTGGGTATAAATGCTTCACATATACTCCATTAAGGTCCCGGAAGTCGACACATAGACATAACCTTGCTTCTCCCTGAATAGCACAGGGGCCGCCATACAGGACCTGTTGGGTTTGATAAAGCCTCTCGCTAAGTTCTTATCAATGTACTTCCTCAATTCCTCTAATTCCTTCTGTGTCATTGAGTACATTCGTGGTTTTGGCAATTTGGCCCCAGGAATCAACTCAATGGCACAGTCTGTGGACCTATGAGGTGGCAGCGCCTCACACTCCTCCTCACTAAACACAGCAGCCAGATCTGCATAGATGTTGGGAAACCCCTGAATTGGATGAACCCCACTGGAGTACACCCCTTCTCTAGACCCCCTGCTCGGTCAGCAGCAGGTGGGTCTGGGCCGAGAGCTAACCGTAATTTCCGGTATCTGCCTTCACACCATATTGTAGGGCCCCATTTATCAAGCCATGCTAACCCCAAGATTATTGATTCAATCATCTTTTTGACAACAATGAACCAAATGGTTTCTCGATGGTCCCCTATCTCCAGATGTATACTTTCCGTCAGGTGAGTTGCTGCCCCCCCCATAGTGACTGATCCATCTGCTCAAAAGTTACAGGGGTTTTCAAGCATATAATACGACGCCCCCAGCTCGACGGATAAGACATTGAGTGCAGTCCAAATCCACCAAAGCCCCATATCTCAATACAGACTCTGAGCGGGAGTTCCTTAGTATGACTGGGATTATGAAAGGACGGATGGGGTCTCTCACCATAGGGTCCTCCGGGTCCTCATCGTCACTATCCTCGGATACCACCGGAAACTTTCCCAAACCTGGTGCAACCCCGGCCTCCCTAGTTGGAGGCTTATTGTCCACTGCGGGGGTCTGTGTCACTTGCAAATGTTCAGGCGACATCCGGACTTGTCCCCTCATTGAACTCCCAACAGGTGGTTTTTGGGTTGGTAGTTGTGGGACCAGCATGGGACACTCAGCCGCCCGATGTCCCATCTGGTTGAATTGAAAACATCAAAATAACGGCCGGCGAGCCCGTTCAGCAGGTTCCGGAGCAACGCTAGGTTTTGTCACTCTAGGGCTTTGAGCCTGTTCCATGGGTTTTTTCAGCTGTCCAGAGGTGGTCCCCTCACCCCTTGCATGGAATTCCTTCAAGCCCACATCTAGTTCTATGGCTCGGTCAATCAGTGAGGCAACCCTCGATACACACACGCCTGTCGGAGGTCCCGGTCCAAGCCTTTACGGAATTGATGGACCAGAAGACGTTTTGGCCAACCCATCAGGCGGGGCGCAATCTTAAGGAATTCACGGACATAGTCTCTAGCCAGCGTGCCTCTCGGCTTGAGGCCAAGAAGTTCTCCCTCCGCAACTTGCACACTAGACTCATCTTCAAATCAGGAGCGGAGAGCTTCTAGGAACTTCCCTAAATCCACAAGTTCTCAGGCGTGGTTGCTGTGTAAGCTTGCCACCCAATCGGCTGCCTTTCCCGTCAGGACTGTCATGATAGCCACCACCATTGCCCACTGGGAAGGATACTAACGGCCGTATAAATCCAGGTTGCTTATTACCTGACTCAAGAATAGGGCCATCCGGTCTGGACTCCCATCAAACATGGCCTACATGGCAGGTGGGCCCCATACATCTTGAGGGGCCCACAGACCTGGCGGCCAAGCTGGAAGGGGGTCTGGCGTTCTGGCTGTCCCAGTGCCTCTCCTATCGATTCTATCTGTCTGTGACCTCCCCCCTGGAGGCCCCTGAACCCCTTTTGTTGGCACTGTATCAGGTTTTGGGGGGTGGTCCAACCCTCTGTTCACCCTCTCCCATTGATGACCCATGGTCCCAGGGTACCGGGTCATCAACGGGCCTGCTGGCACCTGAGCTACTCGAAGCTTGGGGCTGGTAAGATGGAAATGAGTTTCTGAACTAGTAATCCCTGTATCCTGCCATGAGGGTCCCTGTGGGGGCTCTAAACCCATAGCCCAGAGTTGCCAAGATGGGGCATCACGGAAACTGGCCTCTCCAAATCTGTCCCGCAACATGTCCATAGAACTAGGGCCATCAGCTGTGGGATATCCCCACTCCCCTTCCTCATCCTCTGTCCAATGCCAGTCTCTCCACCCCTGGAAAGATGCTCCCAGATGAGTGGGTGTTGGCATTTTAGGTCCCGTAAGAGCAGAACTGTGCCACCACTCCCCTGTGGCTTGCTGACCAGCCCTTGCTCCTTGCGATGAAGACCCCTCCTCCTCTAGGTGAGCCCCGCTCCTGGTCTGCTGCACCTTTGGTTTGACCACCAGCTAGTTAGCAGTCTCCTGTGTCTCTTCTACAAGCAACCTTTCCTCCACAATGTCTTTGGCCACCGTCTCCATTTCAATCCCCTCCGGGACTGTCCCCTCTGCCATTCTCTAAACAGCCTTTGAAACAAACAGGATACTAAAGCCAACAGCGAGGTGAATGAAAAGAGTAGGAGGAGCACTGCCTTTCTTTAGGCTTGTCTTGTCCTGGTCTGTGTGAAAGGAATAAACCACAGCAGGCTAGCAGGATTCCTCAACGTAGATAAACGGTTTAATCATCAACATGGCCAGACGCACAGCACAAATCGAAATACAGGGTCAAAGTCAGTGCTGCGTGCAATTGCCACGCAGCGCTATTTAACATTTCTCATAAGCCATCATCCAGCGCACCCATCACCAAAACCCCCCTCCCGCCGTAGTTTCAATTTGCCGCTGAGTGTGTGCTGTTGATGATGTCATCAAACGGCACCATGCAGAGAGCCGGAACCCTCGCCAATGGAATACGTTCTCCTGGCTACTGTGCGAGGTCTTGCCACAGGCTAGTCGCTGGCCCGGATCTCTCCCCTCCCCCATCGTAAGTGTCCACGTGTGGTGAATCCCAGCCAGGGCTCGACAGCTGCTTTGTATGCAAACTACACTCTCAACCGGGTATGGTCCAGTGTGGTGCAAAAGACCCCATATGAGGTAATGTATGGCCATAAGCCAAGATTAACACATCTCCACGTATTTGGAGTGATGGCCGATGTCCACATCCCCAAGGAACTAAGAAATATTTTTGTTGGAGATTTTACTGAAACTAATAGGAAAGGGAATGCATATTTAATTATACACATATTAACCGCAGATAGAATTGTATTTGCACAAAACTGAAAAAGCGGAGAGATCCCTACTGATGAGAATATATACATATATATATATATATATATATATATATATATATATATATATATATATATATATATATATATATATATATATGGTTTTAATTTATATGCCGCCCATCTCTGGAGACTCAGGGCGGCTTACAATGCGTTAAGCAATAGCCTTCATATTTTTGTATATTTATACAAAGTCAGCTTATTGCCCCCACAATCTGGGTCCTCATTTTACCTACCTTTGAAAGGATGGAAGGCTGAGTCAACCTTGAGCCTGGTGAGATTTGAACTTGCAGTAATTGCAAGCAGCAGATGTTAATAACAGTGCTTTAGTCCACTGTACTACCAGGCTCTTTCCTAATATGATTAGGAAAATATTAGAATGTGCAGAAATGAATAGATGAATAGATTAACACTTGCTCTAAAGGAGAAAGAACAAACTGAATATTATATGACATGGGAGTTATTTTATGAATGGTTGGAAAACAAAAATAGAAGTTAAACATGAATGGAGATCAGTGAAATATAGAAAACATGTTAAGATAGAGATACAAAC
Organism: Pituophis catenifer annectens; assembly: GCF_029215685.1. Classification (NCBI taxonomy): domain Eukaryota; kingdom Metazoa; phylum Chordata; class Lepidosauria; order Squamata; family Colubridae; genus Pituophis; species Pituophis catenifer. The sequence continues at coordinate 32,206,009 of NW_027256885.1, read as the reverse complement.
AATATGATGATTCTTACTAAAATGACTATTTTATTTAGAATATATTATTATAGTCTTATTAGAAGATATGTTAAAATAGAGAAATGAATAGATGTATTATGTGCATTATTATTGTAAGATTACAGAATCAGTATCAATGTAATGAATACTGTTGTAAATTTGATTGTTATCGCACAGATATTTTTTTTTACCCAGATGACATTCTGTTTAATGGAAGATGGAATGTTTAAGTCAAAATATTAAAAAGGAAAAATAAAGTAAAAAGTTTTGTTCTGCAGTATCTGTACTTGGCTTCCAACTGAGAAAACAGCTGAATTCAAATTGACATTTCAGTCATGATTAATTAAACTCCTCCTCCTCCCTTTCCTTGTCAACTCTTAAAATAGGTTGTGTGTTTATCTGAAAACAGTAACTGTGAGAATGACCTTAGAGTCCTAATGTATGATCACTTAAATATGAGCTAGCAGTGTGTGGCAGCAGCCAAAGAAACTGTTTGTTGTTTTAAAAGCTAAATGTTTGTTGTATAAAGAAGCATAAAATTGGTTGCAGGATTTGGGTTTGGCTAATCTAGAGAAAAGGATTAGGGGGGACATGTTAGCAGTAGTCCAGTGTTTGAGAGTTTGCAACAAAGGGAGGGGGGTGTCAATTTATTTTCCAAAGCATCGGAAGGCAGGACAAGAAGCAATGGATGGAAAATAATCAAGGAGAGAAGCAACTTAGAACCAAGGAGAAATTTCTTGACAGCTAGAACAATTAATCAGTGGAACAACTTGCCTCCAGAAGTTGTGAATGCTCCAACACTGGAAGTTTCTAAGAAGATGTTGGATAACCATTTGTTTGAAGTGGTATAGGGTTTCCTGCCTAAGCAGGGGGTTGGACTAGAAGACCTTCAAGGTCCCTTCCAACTCTGCTATTCTATTCTATTCTATTCTATTCTATTCTATTCTATTCTATTCTATTCTATTCTATTCTATTCTATTCTATTCTATAGAATGCCACTTCTTTATATTGGTTATACTTCATCACATGGCAACAAAAGAGTCCATCTAGCAGACTCATCTAACTGTTGAAGAGGAACCAAGTCCGTATGAATACTGCAGAATATCACATAACAGGAGCCCAGGCCAGGATCTCTCCCCAAATCACCACTGACTGGTGTATGTACCCTAGGGAAAAAAGTGGCAAAGCAGCATAACACAATGCTGCCCATTCTAATCATATGAGTTGATGCAGAAGGGAAGAATGGTTGCTTGTTTTGAAAAGCATTGATCTTAAAAATGGGGGCCTGATCTCAAAGACCTAAGGATCTATCCATTTCTTCAGGCTCCATGGGTTCAAATGATTCCTAGATACTGGGGCAAGACTCCTCCAAAGGCATCAGCCCCCCACCTGGACCTGTAATAAGGCTGACTGCAACCATGAACATAATTCAGCAAGTTTTGTCTGATAGATGCAAATTTGATTTGAAGTCTCATCTATGAATCTTATTCCAAATAGTGAACAGTGCTTCAGATGAACCATGCAGCAGGAACAACCCCCATGTCCCCCTGAAACCCATCCATATCCAGATCAGTAAACATGGGGTAGAACAATCTAATGGGCACATTCTCCCTGAAGTGGATAATGGTAGTAGAGAATCTCATAGTAATAAGGGCATGAGCTGATTATGATAAGGGAATCACAAAGATAGCCCTCAATTTCATATCAGAGAGCTACAGGAACACCAGATCCAGTGGGTGGCCATTGCTCTATTCAGGCTCTGGATGATCTGGGATAGACCTATGGCTGTCATGATGTCCTTTGACTTCTGACCCTCATTGTACTCCACTCTTAGAGAAGGCCGATTGAAGTCTCCCATGAAATGGATTCAACTAATCAGAGATAGAAGTTGCTCTTAGTAAATAATTAAAAGGCGGGGAAAAGATTTTCAGAGCACTAGCCAGTCCCAAAGCTGTTTGCTCCTTTATGCCCACAAGCAAGGCTGCTGAGCCTTCCTTTCATGCCTTTCCAGTGGTGAGGAGGGTCCACCTCACTTACAGTATGGAGGGAGAATATTCCACAGGATTGGGTCAACAATAGAGAAGGCTCTCTTCCTGGATTCCACTAGTATGAATCTTTTGGCTGACAGAATCCCCAACATACTTTTCCTGCTTGATATGATGGGACAGGCAATGGGATGAAGACGGTTCCTTAGGTAACCATACTCTATGCCAAGTTACACACTGTAACTTGTCCCACAATCATACAATTGTCATCTGCCACCTTCGAGAAGCAAAATCAATGGGGAAGTGAGTGGGAAGTTACAAATTGAAATCTCAAGACCACAGAATGCTGCCACTTCACAGAATTGTTCTTTTTTTATTGCAAAAGTTTTACAATTACATTTTCACCCCTTTCCCCCCCCCCTCAACCCACCCCAAACTTCCCAACCTCATCCTTCCTAACCCTCCCTAACCCTCCCCTCCCCCCGGACTTCCACACAATATACTCAGATCAAGAAAAAAAAACCCTTTTGTATAAAACTTGAACCCCTCCATCCCCCTTATAATTTTTCATCTTCATTACATTAAAATATTTCTATCTTAATATAACATTTTCAAATAAAAGCTATTTGATACTTCCTGGTTTGATATTTGTTCTGGACATAATCTATCCACTTTTTCCATTCCCATTCATAAGTCTCTTGTGAACAATCTTTTAAATATGCTGAAATCTTTGCCATCTCTGCAAAACTGGCCATCTTCAAAGTCCATTCCTCGATAGTGGGCAAAGCTTCATTTTTCCAGTATTTACCTATCAATAATCTCGCTGCTGTTATCATATACAATATCAACTTTGTTTCACCCAATGTAAACCCCTTAACTATACCCAATAAAAACAATTGTGGAGAAAATTGAATTTTTTTCTTCAAAACATTCTGCATAACCCACCAAATTTTTATCCAAAAAGCTTTAACTTCCTTGCAAGTCCACCAGACATGATAATATGTAGCATCTAAACAATCACATCTCCAACATTTTGGCTGAACATTAGGGTACATGCATGATAATTTCTTAGGATCTAAATGCCATCTATAAAACATTTTATAAAAATTTTCCCTCAAATTCTGTGACTGTGTAAATTTAACATTCTGAACCCAAATTTTTTCCCATGTATCCAACATCACTGGTTCTTCAAAATTCTGTGCCCACTTAATCATACAATCTTTAACCAACTCAGTTTCTGAATCTCTTTCTAACAAGACATTGTAAAGCCTTTTAATATGCATTGGACCTTTCTCTTTTATATGTCTAACCAGTTCTTCCTCATGCAACATAATACCAATTTTTTGGTCCTCTTTCCATCTCAATTGAAGTTGATTATATTGTAACCAAGTCAAATTAATCCCTTCATCCAACAGTGTCTCCAATGTCTTCAACTGCCATCTGCCCGCATCTGTAAAAAGAACCTCTTTGTATAAACCCCCCCCGAGTGACATTATATTTGTATTCCAAATAATATGACCAAGATCCAGCCATAGCGGTATTTTATAATCCCATTTAAGTCGGTGCTTCTTCCAAACTCTCATCAGGGAGTCTCTAAGTATATGACTTTTAAATACTTTATCCACTTTATTTTCGTAAAATAAGTAAGCATGCCATCCAAATTGAAGATCAAAACTTTCTATATTCAATATTCCAGTCTTTTTCCTTCCAAACCAATCACCTGCTTGAGATAAAGCTGCTGCTTCGTAATATAACTGTAGGTTTGGGAGTTTAAGACCTCCCCGTTCTGGAACATCTTGCATAATTTTTAATTTCACTCTCGGTTTTTTCTCGTTCCAAACAAACTTATTCACTCCACTTTGCCACTCTTTCAATTGTTTATCGCTTTTAAGCACCAGAATCATTTGAAACAAAAAAAGAAATCTTGACAAAATATTCATCTTAACTGCTGCTATTCTTCCAAGTAAAGACAGCTGCAGTTTTTTCCAAGTCTCCATATCTTTCTGCACATCTCGCCACAACACCTCATAATTATTTTGAAACAGTTTGATATTTGATTCTGCAACCTGAACTCCTAGATATTTTACCTTTGGTACAATCTCAAAACCTGCCCTCCTTTCAAGCTCGTGTTTACGATCTTGTGTCATATTTTTAACTATCATCTTAGTTTTTTTCTGATTCAATCTAAAACCTGAAACTTTACCATAATCTTGTATAATGTCTTTCATCTGGATTATTGATTCCATTGGTTGTGTTAGGGTAACAACCAGATCATCTGCAAATGCCTTTATTCTGTAGTCCTCTTGCCTTATCATTATACCTTTCAAGATATTAGAGTCCCGTATTGTATTTAACAAGACTTCTAGTGTTAAAATAAATAGCAATGGGGATAATGGACATCCCTGTCTTGTTCCTTTTTCAATTTTAAACTCTGTTGTCAAACTTCCATTAATAATAATCTGTGCCTTTTGCTCTTGGTAAATTGCTGAAACCGCCTGTATAAATTGATCCCCAAAGTCCATCTTTTTTAAAGTCTTTAATAGAAAATTCCAATCCACTCTATCAAAGGCCTTTTCCGCATCCAAAAAGACCAGCACTGCAGGTACCTGTTTATTCCTCTCAAGATATTCCAATAAATCTATTACTTGCCTTACATTATCCTTCATGTATCTGCCCTTGATAAATCCCGCTTGATCATCATGAATCACCTCTTGGATAACTGGCATCAACCTGTTGGCTAGTACTTTTGCATAAATTTTATAATCAGTATTCAGAAGAGATATTGGTCGATAATTCTCCGGTTTTTTAGGACCTACTTGATCTTTTGGTATCAAAGAGATATAAGCTGTTGTCCATGATGGGGGTATTTTACCCCCTTGTTGAATATTGCAAAATAAATCTCTAAGTTGTTCCACCATTTCTGCTTGCAAAGTTTTATAATACACTGCAGTCAAACCATCCGTTCCAGGAGCTTTAGCTGTTTTTAATTGTTTAATTGCTACTATTATCTCCTCCTCTGTTATAGGATAATTCATTCTTTCCTTTTGTTGATTAGTAATTTTTGTGACTCTTTTATTATCTAAGTATTTTTCTATAAGTCCATTCTGCATATCATCTTTAGCATATAGTTTAGTATAATAGTCTACAAAAGCTTCTTTAATTAATTTTTGTTGAAAGATTTCTTTCCCTCCAATATCAATACTATCAATAGTCCGTATACTCTGCTTCTTCCTTAATGTATAGGCCAGCCATCTGCCCGGTTTATTGGCGTTACAAAATGTATTGTGCCTCGCATATTGTAGGTTTGTTGCAACTTGTTCCGCCATAAGCATTTGGAATTGATCTTTCAAAAGTTTTATAACACCACGTAATCTTTCATCTGTTGGGTTTTTAATAAGTAGCTGTTCTTTATTCTTTATTTCTGCTTCCAGTTCAGATCTTTTCTTTTGTCGATTCAGTCTATGTTTAGAGTTCATGTAAATGAGTACCCCTCTCATGTAAGCTTTGCTCGCATCCCACACAATTTCAATTGGGGTACCCTTATTCAAATTCATCTCAAAAAATTTTTTCAACTGTTTCTTAAGTTCTGTTATATTTTTTTCATATCTGAACAAGTTCTCATTTAATCTCCATGATCGTCTCTCAATTTTACCCATCTCAATTTCTATCCATACTGGGCTATGGTCGGTCAGAGTTCTTGGAAAAATCTTTGTTCTTTTTGTCTTAACAAGTAGATCATCTGACAACAAAATAAAATCAATCCTAGAGAAGGATCTATGTCTATCAGAAAAAAAAGTATAGTCCAATTCTTTTGGGTTATATATTCTCCAAATATCTTTTAATTCCAAATCTTCTTTCATATCAAAAAAAGTCTGTGGTAGTCTGATCCTAGATTTCGCCAAACTCTTTTTATCTAATTTAGAATCAATTACTCCATTCCAATCTCCCATGATTAAAATAGATCTATAATCCCATTGCAATATTTTAGTGTGTAGCATTTTATAGAAGTGATCCTGTTGTTGGTTGGGAGCATAAATTCCAATCAAAAGAATTTGGCCATTTACTGTAAGCAATTCAATTGCTATAAACCTACCATCTTCATCTGCTTCTATAATTTTTGCTGTCAATCTTTTGTTTACATAAATAACCACACCATTCTTTTTTTGCAAAGTTGAAGCTATAAAATGTGTTCCTAATTTAGAATTTATCAAGTATTTTTGATCTTGAGTTCTAATATGAGTTTCTTGTAAACAAATTATATCATTATTAAATTGTCTCAAATATGTGAATAACTTCTTCCTTTTCTGTAATGAATTCAACCCATTCACATTCCAAGATAAACACTTAATTGTCATCTTTATCTTTTTGAAGCGACGAGCAGAATAGCCGAAGATCTTCCGAAATCTTCGGTTTTGCTCCCCCCATGGCTTCAGTCTCTTGTGTAGTACTCTTAGCTCCCTTTTTGTATTGTCTTTCCTGTTGTTGCTTTTCTTTAAGTTGCTTAGATTTTGCATGAGTTATACGCTGGTCTTTGACTTCAACCATCCGAGCCGGGTCCAAGATTGGAGAAGATTCTAACAGGTGCTCCTCCAGAAAGCCTCCTACAGCACCCTGCATTTCCTCTGGCTCCGCCTGCTTAGACTGTTCTTGCAGCTCTTGCTGGAGTTGCTTCTTATCACTCTCCTTAATCTCCAGCACTGTAGATGTACGTGGAGATGGTGTTCTCTCTTTAAAAATAGTAGAATAAAAATGCTCCGCCTTCTCAACAGTGTTCAACCGATATCTTTCTCCATTGTATTTCAAAATTATACCAGTTGGGGCATCCCACCGGAATGGTATCTGTTGTTTTTTCAATTCATTTACTAGAAAACCAAAATCTTTTCTAACTTTCAACATTTTGGGTGGCAATTCTTTATAAACTCCAATTTGAGCCCCCCCCCCCCACTTGCACAGAGGAGAGAAAAGATTTTTGCAGGATATCATTTCTTATTGTTCTGTCTGTAAAATATATCACCACATCTCTAGGCAATTGTCTTTGTCTGGCCACCCAGGAATTCACTCTGTAAATTTTATCTATTTTATAAAAAACCACATCAGGATTAATTTTTAATAACACAGCCAAGGCATCAGCACAAATCTGTCTCAAATCCTGTCTATCATCCTCTCTGATTCCTCTGAGCCTTATAGCGAATTCCATGGCCCTGAATTGCATCATTATAATTTCATTTTCAACTCTCTGCATTTTATCATCAACATCAGAAATTTTATAATCATTGTCCTTAATCTTAACATTGACTTCTGATTTGAATTCTTCCACTTTGGAGTCCACTTTAATAATAAATTCTGCGAGGCCAGACGCCACATCCGATATTTTTCTAGTCACCTTGCCATAATCCTGTTTCACCATATCTTTAATTTCGTTAATTTCCTGCATAATTTCCTGTTGAGGTTTTTGAAGTTTATCGTCTATTTCCTGTTGAGATTTTTGAAATTTATCATCCAAAGCCTGAGAGATAAATTCTTTTAAATTTTCAAAATCAAAATCTTTTTTCTGAGTCTGTTGGGTGGGAGGAAGCTGCAGTTCATGTTTGTGTGTGGGGGATCCCCCCCCCTGCTGCCTTTCCTTCCTGCTTCTTTGATGCCATCCTGCCACGTAAGTTAGATTTTCTGAAAAGGGAAATCCTTTTTCCTTTTCCACCTCCACAAAGACTTCTGAAAAAGTCCCCCAGGTTTAATCAAATAGAAACTAGACTGAAGCAGACTCAGATTTTAAAGAAAGAGTTTTTTCCTCTTCTCCTGTTCCTCTTTATTACAGGCAGCGCAACTTTGTAACAGATCAAAGTAGCTTCACAAAATCACTCTCGCTAGCTTGTTAACTCTGCTGCTGGGCGCCATTTTTTTTTCAAATCACTTTCACTCGTTCGTACTTTCTCTTAAGTTAAAAAGTCACCAAAGCATTAATACTTGTGATTTCCAAGTTTGAGGGTTCAAGTTGATATTTCCGCTGTTTGTTAAGGTTGGTTTCATTCAATTTAAACGTTTGCTGCAGCCGGCTTGTTCTGCAGGAAGCAGAATCGTCCCACGCCGTCCGGAGTCTGGCAAGTTGAAAGGGAGCCGCGCCTGTTTCCTCCCCAGCAGCGATTTTCTGGGGGCTCACAGGGGCTCAACCTGTACCTTGCCTACTCTCCTCCTACAATCCTATGGATTTCAGAGTTTTCAAGCCGCTTCTCGATATCGAAGCGGCTCTACAGACGGCGGGGCTGGCGGGGCTGGCGGTCCTTAAGAAGAGACCGTCTTCACCGGAGGCCAGCAAACCGGAAGTCCCCACAGAATTGTTCTAACAATGGTAACTGGGAGTGCCTGTAGAGGGTAAATTGCCCTCTGCAGAGCACAGCGGTATACCATGCAGCGTTGCAACACAGATACTTCCAAACTCTGAACGTTTTAGAAAAAAGAATAGTCTTTACTGTGATAGTTCAAACAAAGCTTCTCATAAACAAAGATAAAGCTTTCAATACAAAACATTGTTGCTTACATTTCTAGTTCCGTCACTCCGACACAATATCTCTCAGCAATAACATCATGAGTAGGAGTGAGCAGTATCAGCAAAGCATAAGTGAGCGTGCGAAGAAAAAAGGGGAAGAGGGAAGAATACTGCTGAGTTTACTGCCTTCCTTATATTTCCGTTTCAACCAATTACTCAATTAGTTACTTTACAGTAGTTAAAGTCATAGTACACATTTTTGATATATTATCTACCCAAATGTAGGATACAGATCCAACATTCTCCCCTTTGGGTAGACTGATATATCTACGATCTTAAACCATATTGTTCACATGTATCTATATGTTTTCTACTTCCCTGTGCTTTCGTGAAATGATCTGCCACGTTATCTTCTGAAGCACAATATACAAGTTTAATCATTTTGTTCTTTATACATTCCCTGACATTAAGATATCGGAGATCTGTATGTTTTGTTCTAGTCTTCACGGCTATATTTGTAGCCATTTTTATCGCTGCTTGGTTATCTTCATTGACTATTATAGGATCCTGTATATCTATTCCTATATCTATCATTAGTTGTTTAATACTAATCAAATCTGTACATAATAAAGACAAACAAGAAAACTCTGCCTCCATTGTAGACAGACTCAGATGTTTCTGTGTTATTGAACGCCACCCTATCAAAGATTTTCCCAGAAATATGGCTATTCCTGACGTCGATTTTCTTGTATGAACATCTGTAGCAAATCTAGCATCTGCATAAGCAGTTAAACGCAATTCTTCTGCTGGTTTTTGATGGTTTGCACAATTCCATTCTGAATTGTTTCAATAGATTGTTTATTTTATCGGTTTGAGATAGTTTAAATACTCCTCTAGTTTTTTCAATTCTAACACCTAGGTATTGTTGAATCTCCCCTAGATTTTTAATTCTGACATGAGATGCTAATTCGTTAATAATCTTATTGGCCTCTTGCTCATTCTTTGTGATTAAAGCTATATCATCTGTAAATAGAAGTAATAATGATACTGTATTATCTCTTTCCATTTTGAATAAACATGGATCTGCTAATCCTGCCCTAAATCCAATATTATTCAGTGTTTTTACAATGCACTGATTCCATTCATAACCTGACTGCTTCAATCCATACAGGCTTTTCTTTAACAGCCAACAGTCAGTGTCTCCATTTTCATCAAATCCTAATGGTTTCTTTAAATAAAATTCATGTTGTAATGGAGCATGAAGATATGCGGTTTCTACATCTAAATGATGCACTAAATATTTATTTTTAGCCGCCCACACCAATGCTGCTCTTAATGTGATAGCTTTCAAGCTTGGAGCAAATACTTCATCATAATCATTGGACGATTGATTAAACCCTTGCGCTACTAGTCTAGCTTTATATATTGGTGTTCCATCTATCCCATTTTTTAGTTTATATATCCATTTGCTACCAATTATATTTTTACCTTTTGGAATTGGTACAGATTCATATATTTTCAGATTCTGTAAAGATTTTAACTCTTTAGTCATTGCACCTTTCCACGCTTTCTGATCTTCAATTGGGAATGTGGTTAATTCATTATATGTAGTCGGGACTCTATTTACTTGATAGACTGTAGTTGCTTGATATCTATCAGGTGGTCTCGTCACTCTATTCGACCTTCTTGGGAGTTCAGGACTTACAGATTGCCTTTCTACCTTTACTTCTTCCTGTACTAGCTCTTTTTCCACCTCTTTGCTCTGAGTATCAGGCATTTTATTGTTAGCTTCAATCTGGGTTTCAATAACTAACTCATTTTCAGTATTTAATTTATTCCACCCTACATGTTCCATAAATTTGGCATTTGCACTGCTAACTATAGTTGATGTCCCTTTTTGCCAAAATCTGTAGGATCTGTGATTGGAATTATAACCAACAAATATTAATTGTTGTGCCCTACTCTGGCCCTTACGCCTTAATTGCGCTGGAATATGTACCCATGCAGGTGATCCAAATGTGTGAATATAGCTCAAATCTGGCTTTCTTCCATGCCATACACTATATGGAATTTTATTAGTGGTTGTATTTATGATGTTATTTAAAAGTGTGTTTGCGCACATAATGGTTTCTCCCCATAAATTAGCTGGTAAACCCGCATCAGCTAACATAGATCTCATCATTGCTTATAGAGTTTGTCCTCTCCTCTCCACATAAGAATTATGTTGTGGCCGATAATGCTTTATACCAGCATTTTCTAACATTGATTTAAACCTTGTATTGACAAATTCAGTACCATTGTCTGTTACAATGGTAACTATTTTGTGGTTTGTTTTCCTTTCCACAAACTTAATCCATTGAGTAAAATATCGGCAAGTTTCTGCCTTTGTTCTCAATAAATAGCAAAAAACATACCTAGAATAATGATCAACTATACTGAGAATATAACAAGCACCCCCTAAACTAGCTTGCATTGGTCCTATTAAGTCAGCAAATACCACCTCCAGTGGTCTTTTGGTTTTAAACCCATCAAACCTATTAGCAGGAATTGTTCTACTTTTCTGCTCATTACAAACATTGCAATTTAAATACTGGTTACATGGTTTCAGCTTCAACCCATTAACTAATTTAACAGTTTGCTGTAACATTTTAAAGCTGATATGTCCCATTCGTCTGTGTAGTAGATGTATACATTCATCATGCGGTTTGACATTTGAATATACAACATTTGTAACATGGTTACTAGATAGTACATATAAACCATCATTCAGTTTTCCAACAATTTTAGTTTCACCTTTTTCAATTAAACAATCATTTTGTCTAAACAATACTGTATATCCTAGCTTAACCAATACTCTAACTGAAATTAAATTGAAGTTTAGGTTTGGTACATATAACATATGCATTTGTTCCTTTACATATGGACATATTGCCATTCCTTCACCACGTGCCTTTAGCTTCCAGCCATTTGCTGAAGATACCTTATTAGTACTAGGTAACATTTTGACAAAATAGTTTGGTGTTTGGACAAGACATAACGACGCACCACTATCAATAATCCACATATCGTGGTTAATTGGTTTCTTACCAAACATAGTTACGTTACATTGTTGTTTATCTTTTATCTTACATTTAACCATGGTTTGTTGTTTTGGTTTTCTGCAAAACTTTGCTATATGACCCTTCTTTCCACAATTAAAACATTGTTTTACAGTATATACATGGTTATTTGTTTTTACATTTACATTAGTTGACTCAGGTTCTTCTCTTAATTGTTTTCTTTCTTCTCTCCTTCTGGCCTCTTCTAGTAATCGTGAAGTTACATTTGCCAAAGTTAGTTCATGTTGTGTGAGAACCTCGAATAATGTTACTATGTCATCGTAACTTTCATCTAGCGATGATAACAGTACATAAACTTGCTGCTGCTCAGAAAAAAACACTTCTTTTTGATGTAGCTCACTAAAAATAGTTTTTATGCAATTAATGTGTGTTAACATATCACCACCCTTAAGTAGCTTTGTACGAAACAATCTTCGTGTAAGGTTAATTTGTGCTCCTACATTGTCACGAATATAAAGACGTTTCAAATTGTCCCAACATTTTGCAGCAGACTGTTCACCTTCAATATGAACAAGCTGTGTATCGTCTAGAGACAAACCAATAATACACATTGCATATTCATTCTTCCTCTGGAACTCGGCTATCTTCCTGGCATCCTCGGCATTATCAGCATTCCAGGAGGTAACGTCTGGTGGATTCTGCACTACATCCCATAGCCCTTCCTTCCACAACAGGAGACTGCATTTAGTGGACCAGGATTTGTAGTTGGAGCCATCCAGCCGGGTAACCAACGATAAATTGGGAACTTGACCCTGTGCCATCATCAACAGAATATTAAATACGTATCAGAACGTTTGGAGCAATTAAAGTGTGTCGCAGCTTTCTTAATGCTGTAACTGGTAAATAAATTGTGGCTCTGGGCCCATAACCAGTGTTGAGGGCAATTTACCCTCAACACTGCCAGAAATGCTGTAACATAAATTGAGCATATCTCTTAGTTCTTGGTCCCAATTAATTTCTGTGAGTGAGATTACCTAGATTTTCTTCCTCATGCTCATGCTTGACCTGAAATAAGACATGAAAAAAAAATATTAAGGGCCATATTTCAAACTTTGTCAACTTCTGATTCAGATTGAACCTTAACATCTATCACTGACATAAAATCTTCTGCAAGTCATGCACTCTGCAACCCTGCGCTAGGATGAAACGGCAGGTTAGAAATGGCCTTTAGATTGATGGTCTAGGGCAGTGATGGCTAACCTTTTTGCTGTTGCGTGCCAAAAGCAGGGGCCACGCAGGGGGTGTCATGCGCGCACATGCACACACCCATAAATCAATGTGCACTGCCCCCCGCGCTCACTCCACTTTTGGCACGGGCCTTCCGGTCCCACCAGAAGTCAGCAAAGGGGCAGTTTCCGGCCTCCAGAGGGCCTCCAGGGGACGGGGAAGGCCATTTTCACCCTCCCCAGGCTCCTAGAAAGCCTCTGGAGCACACACCCTCCAGAGGAAAAAGACTGTTTCCTGACTTCCGGTGGGCTCAGAAGGCCCGAAAATCAGCTGGCCAGTGCACGCATGCACACCAGAGCTGAGCTAGGCAACGCTCGCATACCCACCACTATGGCTCCAAGTGCCACCTGTGGCGCACGTGCCATAGGTTCGCTATCGCGGGTCTAGGGTATCTTAATCATCCATGTTACTAAATGACTTGCAAAGTATCTGCTATAGAGAGGAACAGGTAAAAGAAGTTTTGAATTTCCACTATTCATAATCTACAATTGTGAGCGCTCAGGTATTATATGCAACTTTTCATTCCTGTTAGCAAAATGATTCTGTAGAAGTCTTTTTTCTATTCTTAATAGCAATTTTCCTTTAGGGTACCAAAGTTATTGTCACTTGATAGAATGTTATAGATTTTTCCTAATTATGAAACTCTGCATGATTTTTCTTCTTGAACATGTTTCAGAGATGTTTGATAGAAGATTGGGTTGAAACGATGATGACACAAAGCTATGTTCAGATTTACAGTACTGATTCCAGTTCCAGAAACTCCAGCATGCAATGAACCCTACGGTTTTTGTTGTGGGGGAAATAGCACAGAATCAGTGACAAAATTGAACTTCATATTCAGAGTTATTTCTTTATTAATTGCCCCTTTATATTCAAATCGGGTCTCAAAATAATGATGTAGCATTTGGGAAAAAAATATGCAGCCTAGTAATCCAGCAGAAGAAGCCAAAATGGAGAAAATCTCCACAGCCACAATATATTTGCCCTTGGTGCTCAAATAGGTGGGAAAAAAGGATATCCAGACACTACAAAAGACCAACATGCTAAAGGTGATAAATTTGGCTTCATTAAAGCTGTCTGGTAACTTCCTAGCTAGGAAGGCTACTGAGAAGCTGACAACAGCCAAGAATCCCAGAAAACTAAGAACAATATAAAACATTACATTCTAGGACAATTTCTTCAGCCATGGAGTGCATTTCAGAATCTTGGAAGGGGGAAGAAATTGCCAGCCACACTATACAGATCACGAGTTGAGTCAAGGAGCAAGAAAGGACAATAGAAAGAGCCATCCTTCTCCCCGCCCATTTCTGCATTTTGGAGCCTGGCTTTGTGGCCATGAAAGCAAGAACAACTATGGTTGTTTTACCCAAAATGCAAGAAAGGGCTATGGAGAAAATGATACCAAAAGCAGTTTGTCTCATGAGACATTTCATGTGATCCGGTTTTCCAATGAAAAGGAAAGTGCAAAGGAAGGAGAGCAGAAGAGCAATGAGAAGGATGTAAGTGAGGTTCCTGTTGTTGGCTTTGACAATTGGGGTGTCCTGCTTTTTAATGAAGATTCCCAACACCACAATGGTGATGACAGAAAAGAAAAGACTAACAGTGGTCAAGGTGAGTCCCAGTGGCTCATTGTAAGACAAGAAGATTATTTCTTTTAGAATGCAAAGAGTTTGAGCCTTGTTTGGATATCGATCTTCTGGACATTGGAAGCAATCAACTGCATCTGGAAAAAGAAAAGTTGATGGCCAATTTCAAGAAATAGTCATGAAGCAGAACTGAATGTTAATTAAGGGGATTGATTTATTCCTAATTGAGCAATGCCTGTTTGCATTTAGTTCTGACTATAAATGTGCCAGATGTTCAGAAATTTACATATTACTTGACAGTAATTCTCCTATTATAAAATCTAGTAATGATTCAAATAATAATCTTATACTGGGGTGCTTATATTGGTGCTTTCTGAGCTTGGTTGTTTTCATCCAGATGTTTCATTATGCAAAATAGGCAACATCATCAGTGTCAGTCATAGACTAGCACTGATGATGTTACTGAATTTGGGGAATGAAATGTCTGCAAGAAAACCACCAAGTTTAGGGACCCCCAATGATTCCTATTTTAACCCTGATGTGCAGATATTCTCCATTATTAGAATACTTTATCATTCACACCGTTTTTGGAGAAAAAATTGAAAAGCAAAAAAATGGTTACATTAGGAAAATATATAATATATGATATATTATTATTTAATGGAATTAAACTCCTAAATTCAGCAACTGCATCCCAGTTCTATTCCTTTCCTTTTATATGTTTTGGAAAACAAAATTTTAGCATCAGTTAGAAGCCATAGTTGGGAACAATCTAGAACAAATGAGATTGGAAGCTGATTTTTGAATTCCCTGAAATATTCTTTCACTTTTGTTATTTATAAAGTAATATCATTGAATAGAAGCTATTTTTGGTGTAAATATTAGCATTTTGAACCATATTTAAAAGGACTGAATAGTCTTGCGCAGGACACTCTTACCCATCTGATTTGAAATTTTCCCTTTTGCACATGGAAGGCAATCATAACAGCAAAATGGCTTCCCTTCTATTTTCATCTTTCTGTATCCTGGATAGCAATTGTCATTGCACACAGAAAGCGGCTGAACCTATCAAGAAGTGAATGCAGGGTTTATTACAAGGCATGCATTTTCCTTCATAAAATTCTATCTCAGTATGTATTTTACTTTTACATAATAAATGTTGGATGTGGATGTTCCAAAATCTCCTTGATTTAGAGAAATTATAGTGAATTACAGGTAATTAGAGCTAGAATCAAAAAGTGAAGGTGGGTACCCTAAGAATTGGAGAAGTGAGGATAGCATCATTTGGCCAGGCCAAAGTCTGGATCCAGAAGAAATTAGTTAGAAATAGAAATGTATATATTTACTTTGAATTTCAATTTCTTTCTTTCCTTTTGCCCCCAAAACGACCAGGGGTTCTGTCTTAACTAGGGTTAATATGATCATTGATATGGGATTCCCCATTTCTTTTTGCTTCCCAGCCATATCAGACAAGTAGACACAATGTAGGATATGACCACATTTAATGTGAGAGTCCAGTCAAAAGCATAAACTATCTGAGGTCCTTTTCCAATGAAAGAGACATAAGCCCAACCTCAAACTAAAATCCATTGACTCTTATCTTGGGCCAAATTGTCTTGGCAGTAACAAGATCACATTCTTGTTCATAGATAGCACAAAATAAACTTTTAGTAATTTTGAACCTCATCTTTGTTCCTGACTTCTTGCCCCTGACACACTAATTGTCTTTTTCTGGTCATATCTTTCAAGTATTGATGGAAAAAGAAGAAAATTAGCAGCAACAATTTTATCCTTCTTTATTGACCTGGTACTTGGTATCCTTTACTGATAGACGGTCTGCAGAAGATATGTAGAGGACATTGACATTAGAAAAGAAACCAACAGCAACTTTATAAAGAAGATGAAGGATCGGGATATTTCAGTGACTATTTTGATAAGTCAATCAGTTCAAATGACTGAATTATTTCCAGTCGTTTGGAAATAAGGACTCTGAGGCTGAGCAAGAAAGAAAAAGATCCCACTAGTTGCAAATGATTTTCAGAGAACTAAAAAAAGAACTCAATAGGTTGAAAGAAGAACGAGTCAATCTCTTGGATCTAATAGAGATGGCTTCCCATATACAATGATTAGCAAAATGGAAACTGTGAAAATCAGGATAGACCAGGGGTGAAATGCTCCCTGGCTCAGGCAAGTAGGTAGCGATGGCGGCGGGCAGTTCGGAGAATCGGTAGCAAAAATCCCTTCCCCCCCCCAGCCTCCAGCTTGCTTACATTCGCACGCCTGCCTTGCTTCGCTTGCTATAATCCCTGCAATTGATTGCATCAGCAAGCAACTGAATCTCCCTGCCTGCAATCAAGCTCATCGGTGAGCAGCTCTTTCAGCCTGCCTGTAAGTTTTTTTCTGTTTTGGGAGCTTTAAAAAAATAGTTAATTGGGGTTTTTTTTAGTTGTTCTTTTTTTAGACCTAGCCATTTAAAGTTTAGGAAGTTTTAAATTTAGCTGCTTTTATATGAAAATAAAAATAAAATAAAATAAAATAATATTTGTGCAGCTTTCTGAGATTTTGTGTGTTTCTGTAGTATTTCACTCTAACTACACAAACAGACAAAATCTCACAAAGCTGTATGTGGAATTTTGTGTGTGTAAAGTGTGAAAGTTGTTTTTTTGGGCTTTTTGTGGCTGTGTGAGGTTCCTGCTTGTTGCAGGGGCCATTTTAGGTCAAGCACAGCTGCTTTTACATTGTGGGTGAGCCAGTTGTGTTGTGTTGTGTTGTGTGTGTAAAGTGTGAAAGTTGGTTTTTTGGGCTTTTTGTGGCTGTGTGAGGTTCCTGCTTGTTGCAGGGGCTATTTTGGGTCAAGCACAGCTGCTTTTACATTGTGGGTGAGCCAGTTGTGTTGTGTTGTGTTGTGTTGTGTTGTGTGTGTGTAAAGTGTGAAAGTTGTTTTTTTGGGGCTTTTTGTGGCTGTGCATATTTATTTATTTGTTTATTTATTTATTTATTTATTTATTTATTTATTTATTTATTTATTTATTTATTATTCAAATTTCTATACCGCCCTTCTCCTTTCGGACTCAGGGCATATGCATTCTTATTTTTGAAAATTCTATTCTTTATTTATTTTTGTTGTAAATATTGAAAGATATCTATTCACATTCAGAAAGAATTTGCAGAATTTTTATGCAACAGCTGTTAATGTAATATATGTTCAAAGGCAGAGTGATCAGAAATGCATTAATTAATTCAGGAAATTTTTACCACAGGTTTTCAGGTCTAAAGCTTCTAGCTAAGCTAATTAAGAAAGGAAACCCATAACTACATTTCACTAGTTTTCTTCTCATAGGAAATGGAAGAAGTTTGAAGAAATAAAAGTCATGATATCTTTATCTTATGAAGATAAGATAGGATGAGCAATTGAATAATATAGTTCTTGAAGAATATAAAATATGTACCAGTTTTGCTTAATTTTTATCTCAAATTTTTAAGCACCCTGATATGAACACATACCAATATGGATGCTTGTATGGATATAATTTGCAATCCAACAAGTACTGAACAGGCACAATCATTTAAGCCTTTCCGTTTTAATGGTTACATTTTTTTTTTGTGTATTCTGCCTCCTACTATCCATTGTATTCTATCTGAATTTCAGAAACAAGTACACTACAAATCAAAAGTAGAAAATATACAGCTCCCTAGCAATCAACATTGGCAACCAACATATTTCAATGGTCTGAAATACAACCAGTGCTAAATATTTGGATGCTTTCCTCATTTTCAGAATTTGGCAGAGGCAAAAATAGTATCTTTGTCAGCGCTTCAACGCTGGCATAGAGAGCAGAGGAGAGAGAGATAAGCTCTGAACTTTTGCCTGCTAAATCCCTTTGAAGTCGGGTTGTCGTGGAAATGAGGAGGGGGGACATTCCTGGGAAATGATGAGACAAGAAGTCTGAAGAATGACTTGGAAGATAGCCAATGAGAAGCAGAGATTTGGGGATTGGAAAGGGAGGGATTGGGTGGCAAAAGGTCAGTCTTGTCCGCATCGAGTCATGATCCGGTGGCTGTGCTCAATTAAAGAAAAATTTCCTTAAAGATTGGCAGTTTGGAAATTCATTTATTTTGAGATAGCATCGATGTCTGACAGATGGACAAGACTGACCTTTTGCCCCCCAATCCCTCCCTTTCTGATCCCCAAATCTCTGCTTCTCATTGGCTATCTTCCAAGTCATTCTTCAGACTTCTTGTCTCGTCATTTCCCAGGAATGTCCCCCTCCTCATTTCCATGACAACCTGACTTCAAAGGGATTTAGCAGGCAAAAGTTCAGAGCTTATCTCTCTCTCCTCTGCTCTCTATGCCAGCATTGAAGCGCTGACATCTGGCCCCTCTCCCTTCACTCTCCCAGCGGGGCCTGTGTGAGATAAACAACAAGTTTAGTAACTCACCCCCTCCGAGGTGGTACCCCACCCCTCCCGGCTTGTCTGGGTGATCTGCATGGAATTTAGCTATGAGGCAGTCAGCTTGGATGTTTGTGCTCTTCACCCAGGAAGCTTCTGACAAGGGGTAGCCCTTCCACTTAATTAAGTACTGGAGGCTCCCTCTGTGCCAGTTCGAATCGAGAACTCGCTGTACTTTATAGTGGGTCTGGCCTCCAACAATCAAGGGCCCTGGGGGATCACGTGGCACCGGCCTTAAAGTTGACCCTACTACAGGCTTCAGGAGGCTACTGTGAAAAACGGGGTGTATCCTCCCTAGTAACCGGGGCAACTGCAATTGTACTGTAACCAATTTTCCCCTGTTAGGAATCACATTAATGTGTGATTTTTCCAACCCCCCCCCAAAAAAAAATGGACCCATCCAAAAGACCCAGAAAGAAATAGGATCCCAATCACATTTTTTATTTTGAGAGGTCTTTAAGCACTTTCCTTATTGCATTTGTAATTTAATTTTATCATGACATTCCTTTTTAATATTCCCAATGGGAGTACATGGGAACACTCCGTAATGCCAAGTAATAAATAAGCAAATAAAAAGAGATATCATTGTAGACAAGTTTTTAATTAACCCACTCAATTTCAGAAGAGAAATTCTTAATATTAAGACGGCCCTATTTTTCAACACTGTATTGCAAAATAAATAATAAATATCACTTGGTTCTTTTCACTGATTTCAAATGATTTTTATTCCATATCCTCAAAATCACATGATTTGAACCATTTCTTTTCACGTTTGATGACTGACATGAGCCTCCACCTGCTCAAACAAATCAATTATCCACTATTGATATTTTGTAGTCCTGCAAAAATACCTTTTTGATAACAAAAGAGGGGAAATGAGAAATCATCCTTCCTCTTTAATTGTGAAATCTAAGTGATTTTGTGATTTTGTGGAAGCGACCGAGGCAGTCAGTGGCTTTTGATATTCAATCCAGCGCTTCTTCTCCTGCTCCCCTTTCCTCCCCTTGAGTGGTGTATAACTTGAGATCTAGCACCTTGGATTCTTTCTTTTAGTCTCTTCCCAGCCATCCTTTTGTTCTCCGCTTCAGCTCCAAGAGCTGCAACCAACCCCCATCACATCACATCCCTGGGTGGAGGGGGGCTCAGGAGAACTTCAGCAAGGGTGACCGGGTGACCCTTGGGGCGGAGACCCCCTTCCTGGCTCCCTTAGCCACTTTGAGAGCAGCCATGCAAGCCCAACCCAGCCCAGTCTAGCCAGCTTCCTTGGTTGGCAGCCATGGAAGTGGGATGGGGGGAGAGAATGTCCAAGAAGACCCCCGCGCTGCCCCGCTTGCTTCTCCTGCCCCCTTGCCCTCCTTCTGTCAGGCTTTGATGCTATCTCAAAATAAATGAACTTCCAAACTGCCAATCTTTAAAGAAATTTTCTCTTTATTCGAGTACAGTAACCGGATCCTGGCTCTTCGCGGTCAATACTGACCTTTGCCCCCCAATCCCTCCCTTTCCGATCCCCAATTCTCTGATTCTCATTGGCTATCTTCCAAGTCACTCTCCTGATTCCTTTTCCCGTCAGTTCACAGGAATGCTTCCCCCCTCCTCATCTCCAAGGAGACCGAATCTTCAAAGGGATTTAGCAGGCAAAAGTTCAAGCTTCATCCTCCCTTTTCTATGTCAGCGCTGAGATGCTGACACCTTTCACATGTTGCCTCGGTCTGCAGACAAGACCCCTCCCTGAGGTGCTATCCCCCCGATCTCCCACAATCGAGCCTGAGAAGACACAACTTGTTGGCCTTTGCCCCCCATACCATGTGAGCCCCACTCATTTCCCTTTTGACCTGCTCCGCACTGGGCATTGCCTCGGCTCAGGAGTCGGACTCTTGACCCTCCTCTGGGGCATCCTTCACCCAACTGATCCCTAACAATTTTATGGGCTGGGGGGGGGGAAGAAAATAAAAGTTTCCGGGCATTGGGGAGCTGCCACGTGTCAGGTTCTGCAGAAAAAATACCAGCCAAACAATGTTTAGGTTTAAAGGTTTTATCTTCTCTGACACTCACTGACCACCCAAGCAATAAACAATGCAAATAAAGGATTGACAGAGCTAACATCCAGTGCTTCCCACCACCTTTAAACAGTTCCTGCCACCACAACCCCTCTACTATACACATGCCCTGTCACTCAGTGCTCCTGGATGTGCTGAGTCACTCTGAGTCATTTCACAGTTGTAAATTGTGCTCCTGAGGTATGCCTGCCACTGGAGATATTCTGAGGCAGTTCTGGAAGTCCTGCAAGGGGCATGGCAATGTCCAGCTGTTTGCAACATGGTTGCCTCCCCTGGGATAGGCCCATGTTGATCTCCCCCCCCCCCCCGAATGACGACTCCGAGGCGAGCATTCCGGAGCTGACATGCGGCCCCTCTACCACAGAGACCATATCTGGAAGAGAGAGAATATGGTCAGGTGGTTTGGGCCCCCCAGTTTATCTGGGTACTTGTGGTGGAATTGGGCCACCAGTTGAGGTGCCCTAACATCTGTATCAGGAACCTATGAAGCCTCTGCCAAGGGGAAGCCTTTCCTTAGGACAAGGTATTGCAGCCACCTCCTTGCCACCTGGCGTCTAGAAGGTCTTCCACTTCGTAGTGCTGTTCCCAATCTACGTTTATGGGTGGAGGTGGCTGTACGGGACCCCTCCTTATGTGTGACGGCTGAACTGGCCAGATCAAGATGCAGTGGAAGACTGAATGTGTTTTCCCCAATAATTGAGGCAATTTTAACCACACGGTGATGGGGTTAATTACCTTCACAATAGGAAATGGTCCAATGAATTTAGGGCCAAGTTTCCTACAGGGCACAGATAACTTTAGGTATTTGGTAAAAAGGAAAACCATCTGCCCTGATTGACATTCAAACATCCATATCATCGGACAACTAGGGCGTGGGGTTTTTTTTAAGATGTTTTGTTTTCAAGAGATCAGTCAGCGGGAGAGCTACTTGGGCAAAGGATGGGATGAACTGGTGATAGAAATTAGAGAACCCCAAAAAACTCTGTAGCTGTTTACGAGTTTTTGGGGGTTGCCAGTCGAAAGCTGCCTTTACCTTCACAGGATCCATTTCAACACCCTTAGGTGAGATACAGAACCCAAGATAATCCAGCCATGGCTGGTGGAACTCACATTTCGGAAATTTTACGTATAAGTGCACTGCTAGTAGCTTTTTTAGGACCTGACGCACTAGGGAGACATGTTCCTCATTGTCCTGGTATATATCAAAATATCGACTAGGTAGGCAAGCACTCCTTTGTATAAATGTTCATGCAACACCTCATTGATGAGCTGCATGAACACAGCGGAAGCTTCCTGGAGGCCAAAGGGCATATCTCTGAACTGATAGATATCCAGGGGGCAATTAAAGGCTGTTTTCCATTCATTCCTTGCCCACATTCTTATCCGATAATACACCTCCCTTAGATCTAATTTAGTAAAAACATGGCCCTCTGCCAACCGGGCCAATATATCCTTCATCAACGGGAGAGGATATAAGTGCTCTATTCAGACCGTGTTAATCCCTTGGAAGTCAAAATAAAGGTGTAGGCCCCCATCTTTCTTTTCTCAGCAGGACCTTGCTGACTGAATGAAACCCCTTTTTAGATGTTTTTCTATGTACACCCTGATCTCTGTCAATTCCTGTGGAGTCATAGAATACATTTTGGGCTTGGGTAGTTTAGCCCCAGGGAGGATCTCAATAGCGCAATCCATGGACCATTGAGGTAGGGTGTTACACTCTCATTCGCTAAATACCTCCTTCAGGTCTGCATATACTCTAGGGAATTTTCCATCATCTGTTTATTTAACATGGGGTGGTGCAATACTTCGTCCATCTGGTCTTGGTTTTTGGGGTTTCTCCTCATGGGGTGGTGGGTCAGGGCCAATCCCTATCTGCAGGTGGCGAGAGCCAACACCCCCCCCGCACCATATAATTGGGCCCTACTTATCTAACCATGCTAGGCCAAGTAATATCTCCTCCGTAATGCTCGGGATGACGATACACTTCAGTGTCTCTCAATGTTGCCCTATCTCTGTGACTTGTGTGGCCGGTCGACCCCCCAACAATGACCCATCCATTTGCTCAAAGTGTATTGGCTTTCCCAATGACCTAAGGCCTACCCACAAACTGGCGGCTACTGTAGCACTCATCAAACAAGGAGTACACCCTGAATCAATCAGGGCTGTGCAGTTCCGTAGAACTGTACAGAATCTTAGCTAGAGGTTCTCCCGAACTCCTGCAAACCCCCAGCAGCCCACCTCTGCATGCACCTTCATAATCAACAGGACTCATAAGATGCCACTTCTGTGTATTGACTATACCTCATCACATGGCAATCAAAGAGATCACCTAGCAGACTCATTTAGCTATTGAAGATGAACCAAGAGAGTATGATTACTGCAAAACACCACACAACAAGAACCCAAGGCAGGATCTCTCTCCAAATCACCACTGATTGGAATATACCCCAGGAAAAGTTGGCAAAGCAGCATAACATAGTGCTGCCCATACTAATCCTGTGAGTTGATACGGAAGGGTAGAATGGTTGCTTGTTTCGAAAACCACATTGATCTAAAGAACAGGGGGTGGAGGGGAGCAGCTCACAGACCTAAGGATCTATCCACTTCTTCAGGCTGCATGAGTTCAAATTATTTCCAAATATTGGAGCAAGATTCATCCAAAGGCATCAACCCCCGCCTTGACTTGCAATAATGCTTGACTCCAACTGAGAACATATTTCAGAAATTTTGTCTGATAGATGCTAACAAATAATTTCACATGCCCATGCAAGGATTTCTCTGGATCTCCTACACTCAGAAGTGCAGGTGGCAATCAAAACAGGGCTACAGAATGATATACTGTCAGAATATTCATGAACTGAGATAGAATGGCAAGAGGTCAGCCAATGTATAGGCATAGCAATTAAGTCAGCCAATGAGGGCTGTTTGGGAGCTGAGACTGGAAGGAGCCTGGCTATGGCTCTGGAGCTCCGAGGTCTGTGCTGAGAACTAAACTAGTCTGGTCCTGTCTCTCTGCTGAGAATTGAAAGTAAAACTAGTCTGCTGTACTCTGCTTGTGTTTTGCTTGTAACTGCTACCATGTTGGAAGAATCTGCTGTTGGAATTGTACATTTTATTCATGTGTTATGTATATAAAGAGAAGTTAATGAATCCTGCTGCATCAGTTATATGTGTGTGCCTTCTGGATGTGATTTCTGCAACAAACTCTGACATACAGTATATGCAGATGAAATAAGGATGGAGAAGTATTGAAAGGGCAACATCTTTTCTGTCACAATATAAAACTTAATAACAACTCTAGCTCACATTTGGTTGAGTTAGTCATTTGTGAAGTCCCAGTTATCCACTAGACACCTCTTTTTTCCCTTAATTCTTCAGTGAAACATAGGGAACAATGAATTCTATGAAAGAGGATAGGTTGCATGGGTGCAATTTGGTTCAAAGCCTCCTCTTTCTCACTTTCTCCTCCTCCTCCAAGTTTGGAGATTCTGGACAATGTTGTAGAAATGCTTTGACATTACTTCTCCTGGGATGTTTCTTCAACTTTCCAATTCGAGATTGCATCTAGGAATTCTGCATTCCAGATCAACATCAACAACTTCATATAAGAACTGCTGTGAGTCCTCCTCCAATTCCTGTTGTGCATTCTCCTCCTCCTCCTCCTCCTCCTTTTCCTTTGTCTTAGTCAAATCTTAAAATAGGTTATGTGAATTTGAAAACAGTAACTGTGAGAATAACCTTAAGGGTCCTAATGGGTGATATTTTAAATATGAGCTAGCAGTGTGTGGCGGCAGTCAAAGAAATGTTTGTTGTATAAAAAGCTAAATGTTTGTTGTATAAAGAAGCATAAAATTAGTTGCAGGACTTGGATTTCGTTAATCTAGAGAAAAGGATTAGGGGGGAGATGATAGAACTATGACAGTATTTGAGAGTTTCTCACAAAGGGTGTGTGTGTGTGTGTGAATTTATTTTACAACGCATTGGAAGGCAGGATAAGAAACAATGGATGGAAACTAATCAGGGAGAGAAGCAACCTGGAATTAAGGAGAAACTTCCTAACAGTGAGAACAATTAACCAGTGGAATAGCTTGCCGACAGCAGTTGCGGGTATTTCAACACTGGAGTTTTTTAAGAAGAGCCTCGATAGTCAATTGTCTGGAATGGTGTATGATCTCCTGTTTGAGCAGGGAACTGGACTAGAAGATTTCCAAGGTCTCTTCCAGTTCTATGCTGATAGATTGAGATATAAATATTTATGCACAGTTTTGCTGAGCTTTGGCATTTACTACTTATTATGGTTTAATTAATGGGACTCCTTACGCACGGTCACTCATGCCCTCGTCACTTCCCGCCTGGACTACTGCAATGCTCTCTACATGGGGCTCCCCTTGAAGAGCACCCAGAGGCTCCAACTGGTCCAGAATGCGGCCGCGTGGGTGAGTACGTGGCTGTGGCTGCCGGCGTCCCGGTATAGCCAGCTGACGCCATCGCTGGTTATTGGGGGCGAATCATTGGCCCCCACGGAAGGGGCCCGCAACTTGGGCGTCCTCCTGGACGCACGGCTGTCTTTAGAAGGGCATATGACGGCCGTGGCCAGGGGGGCTTTTTATCAGGTTCGCCTGATACGCCAGTTGCGCCCCTTTCTGGATCGGGACTCCCTACGCACAGTCACTCAAGCACTCGTCACCTCTCGTCTGGACTATTGTAACGCTCTCTACATGGGGCTCCCCTTGGGGTACACCCGGAGGCTCCAACTGGTGCAGAATGCGGCCGCGCGGGGGATTATGGGAGTGACTGGGCGCTCCCATGTGACTCCTCTCCTGCGCGAGCTGCATTGGCTTCCGGTGGACTTCCGGGTGCGCTTCAAGGTGTTGGTGATCATCTTTAAAGCGCTCCATGGCTTAGGGCCAGGGTACTTACGGGACCGCCTTCTGCCACCAATAGCCTCCCACCGGCCAGTTCGCTCCCACAGAGAGGGCCTCCTCAGGGTGCCGTCGGCTAGACAATGCCAGCTGGCGACCCCCAGGAGGAGAGCCTTCTCTGTGGTGGCACCTACCCTTTGGAACAATCTACCCCCAGAGATACGAGTGATCTCTGACCTCCGGACCTTTCGTCGGGCCCTAAAAACTCATCTCTTTCAGTTAGCCGGTCTCTCTTGATTTTATGATTTTATGGTTGGTTTTAAATTTTGATATGGATTTTAAATTGATAAATTTTAAACTATGGGCCAAATTTAATTATTTTAAATCTTTTTTAATCGCACTTATGTATAAATGTTTTTTATCTTGGCTGTTCACCGCCCTGAGTCCGAAAGGAGAAGGGCGGTATAGAAATTCGAATAATAAATAATAAATAAATAAATTAAGTCGGGCTGACCTAATCTCTCCAATTGTGTATTTTAATTTGGATTTTTAATGAGGGATTTTAACTGTCGGGCCAAAATGTTTAATTTATTTTTAAATTGTTTTTAAATTTTGTATTTGATGTTTTTTACTTCTGGCTGTTCACCACCCTGAGTCCTTCAGGAGAAGGGCAGTATATAAATTCAAATATTAAATTAAATTAATATTAAATTAAATTAAATTAAATTAATTAGTTGCATCTGTTAAATGAAAATTATATTGGCAAGCTGGTATTATTATGTAGATGTCAGTTTGCTACAATATTTAAATGCAATTCCTAACCCTACAAATAAACTTATTTTTTTGAGCCACGGTGGCACAGTGGTTAGAGCAGCGGTTCTCAACCTGGGGTCGCGACCCCTTTGGGGGTCGAATGGCCATTTCACAGGGGTTGCCAAAGCCCTCTCTCACCACCACCCCCACGCCTTCACTCACCCTCACCCTCTGCCTCTGTTGGATCACCGGTTGCCGGTCGCTTACCCCGCCCACTCCCAATCTATTGCTGCCTCCTGAGTCCCAGCTGATGGCTAGAGGGAAAAAAACTGTTTAAATTCTTGCCACGGGGCTTCAAAGGGCCGCCCTACAGCTGATCATGTTAAAAGAAAATAAATGAGTAGACCGGTGCCTGCAAAAATAGAAAAAACAGCCCCTTTCTGCTTCAGCATAGGTTAATTACCATAAGTTCATTTGATCAGCCTCCCGACTCTCAGCTGATTTGCTCTCAGCTGTTTTGCGGAGGGCTCTGTTGCTAGCTAGCTGCAAAGAGGTAAATTGCTGAAGCAAATTTTTTTTCGCCTATGCTGAAAAAGCGAAACTGAAAGTAAAGCAGGGTCTTTGCTGCAACGTGACAAAATGAGGCAGAGAGATTTCTTTTTCTTTTTCCTCACCAAAAAAGGTAGGTGCAAAACTGCAAACAATGGGAAATTTAGGGCAAAAGAGGAGGTTCAAGATTTTAAAACACAAAAGAAAAAAAGCTCTATTTAACTAGGGAATTGTAATAATTGAGATACTATTAATTGTATATTGTGTTGAAAGCAGAAATGGTTAAGTTGTGGTTTGGATGAATATATGGGGGAAATTATTTGGTTTATTATTATTGGTAAATATAATTAATTGATTTGTAAGAAATTGGATTGCATGGAAATAATTGGAATATTCATGTTCATATTGATTAATATACAAAAAAGATAGTTATATAACTAATTGATTTATATTAAAATGTTGAATTTGTATTAAACAACTGTATTACATAATTACATAATTAACCAATGTGAGGATGGATATAAAAATAGATGACAATGGGAAGGGGTATAATATAGAATAGAAGGGAAAAATTGAATTTGATTAATATTAGAGATGAGGATGAAGGGTAATATTGTTTTTTTTAAAAAATAGATGAGGAATAAATATGGCAAAAAGGAAATATAGAAATTGTAAATTTAATTGAAATGACTAAACACTGTTTAAATTTGTGAACCGGCCAAATACTCTGTTCAAAGAAAATACATTGTACAGGTGAAACTCGAAAAATTAGAATATCGTGCAAAAGTTTATTTATTTCAGTAATGCAACTTAAAAGGTGAAACTAATATATGAGATAGACTCATTACATGCAAAGTGAGATAGTTCAAGCCTTGATTTGTCATAATTTTGATGATTATGGCTAACAGCTCATGAAAACCCCAAATTCACAATCTCAGAAAATTAGAATATTACATGAAATCAATAAAACAAGGATTGTACATAGAACAATATCGGACCTCTGAAAAGTATAAGCATGCATATGTACTCAGTACTTGGTTTGGGCCCCTTTTGCATCAATTACTGCCTCAATGCGGCGTGGCATGGATGCTATCAGACTGTGGCACTGCTGAGGTGTTATGGAAGACCAGGATGCTTCAATAGCGGCCTTCAGCTCTTCTGCATTGTTCGGTCTCATGTCTCTCATCTTTCTCCTGGCAATGCCCCATAGATTCTCTATGGGGTTCAGGTCAGGCGAGTTTGCTGGCCAATCAAGCACAGTAATCCCATGGTCATTGAACCAGGTTTTGGTACTTTTGGCAGTGTGGGCAGGTGCCAAGTCCTGCTGGAAAATGAAGTCAGCATCCCCATAAAGCTCGTCTGCGGAAGGAAGCATGAAGTGCTCCAAAATCTCCTGGTAGACAGCTGCGTTGACCCTGGACTTAATGAAGCACAGTGGACCAACACCAGCAGATGACATGGCTCCCCAAATCAACACAGACTGTGGAAACTTCACACTGGACTTCAAGCATCTTGCAGTGTGTGCCTCTCCATTCTTCCTCCAGACTCTGGGTCCTTGGTTTCCAAATGAGATGCAAAAGTTGCTCTCATCAGAAAAGATGACTTTTTTTCTTTAGCCCAGGTAAGACGCTTCTGACGTTGTTTGTTGTTCAGGAGCGGCTTGACAAGAGGAATACGACATTTGAAGCCCATGTCCAGGATCTGTCTCTGTGTGGTGGCTCTTGATGCACTGACTCCAGCCTCTGTCCACTCCTTGTGAAAGTCCCCAACACTTTTGAATGGCCTTTTCCTGGCAATCCTCTCCATCCCTGCTGCTTGTGCACCTTTTTCTCCCACACTTTTCCCTTCCACATAACTTTCTATTAATGTGCTTTGATACAGCACTTTGGGAACATCCAACTTCTTTTGCAATTACCTTTTGAGGCTTTCCCTCCTTATGGAGGGTGTCAATGATGGTTTTCTGCACAACTGTCAGATCAGCAGTCTTTCCCATGATTGTGATTCCAACTGAACCAGACTGAGAGACCATTTAAAGGCTCAGGAACCCTTTGCAGGTGTTATGGCTTAATTAGCTGATTAGAGTGGGACACTTTGAGCCTAGAATATGGAACCTTTTGACAATATTCTAATTTTCTGAGATTGTGAATTTGGGGTTTTCATGAGCTGTAAGCCATAATCATCAAAAGTATGACAAATCAAGGCTTGAACTATCTTGCTTTGCATGTAATGAGTCTATCTCATATATTAGTTTTACCTTTTAAGTTGCATTACTGAAATAAATGAACTTTTGCACGATATTCTAATTTTTCGAGTTTCACCTGTATGTTTGTATGTGTGTTTCTAATTATTGCTATTTATTCATATTTGTTCTCTTTTATTCTTTAAAGTTTAACAATTCATTCTTTATCTTAATATCTTTATATTTGTTTGGGGTTGGCTTTCTTCCCTTTCATTTTTTTTATTGCACAGCAATCTTTCTCCTCAAACCTACCACCTCTCTCTTTTCTTTCCTTCTTACTTTCTCTTCCTCTCCCTCTTCTTCTCCTCCCTACTTCCTCTTCCTTTCTCCTTCTCCTCCTCTCTTCCTCCCTCTCTTACCCTCACTCCTACTCTAATTTCCCTTCCCTTCCTTCATCCCTCTCTATTGCTGTATCTTTTTAGGCATATGGACTACTCAGAGGGCTGAAAAAGTTATTTCTGACTGGTCCGCGCACTTTTGACCAGTCCTCGAACTTACGACTGTCCTCACATTTTACGTTTTTGCCCTATCTTGTCACCATGGTGAAGAGAAGCAGTTGTGAAATGAGTGACACGGTTGTTAAGAATGCTACAATGGGCATAAATGATGACCAGTCATAAGTGTGAAGACCGATCAAAAGTGCGAGGACCTGTCAGAAATCACTTTTTTCAGCCCTCTGGGTAGTCCTTTTGTGCACATGGACTACTCAGAGGGCTGAAAAAGTTATTTTTGACTGGTCCTCGCCCTTTTTACCAGTCCTCGAATTTACGACTGTCCTCACATTTTACGTTTTTTGCCCTATCTTATCACCATGGTGAAGAGAAGCAGTTGTGAAATGACTGACATGGTTGTTAAGAATGCTGCACGGGTATAAATGTGAGGTTGGTCATAAGTGTGAGGACCAATCAAAAGTGCGAGGACCTGTCAGAGTTTTTCAGCCCTCTGAGTAGTCCCTATACACATAGTCATGGCCACCCGGTCACATGACCAGCTAGCCACGCCCACCCAGTCACATGACCTCCAAGCCACGTCCACAAAATAAGCCATGCCCACAGAATTGGTAGTAAAAAATTTTAGAACCCACCCCTGGTTGGGGGTCACCACAACATGAGGAACTGTATTAAAGGGTCGCAGCATTAGGAAGGTTGAGAACCACTGGGTTAGAGTGTAATACTGCAGGCTACGTCTGCTGAGTGCTGGCTACCTGCAATTTGGCAGTTCAAATCTCACCAGGCTCAAGGTTGATTCAATCTTCCATCCTTCTGAAGTGAGTAAAATGAGGACCCAGATTGTTGGGGGCGATATGCTGACTCTATAAACCGCTTAGAGAAGGCTGGAAAGCACTGTGAAGTGGTATATAAGTCTAAGTGCTATTGTTATTGGTATTTATATCCTCTTTTCATTCCTCTGAGTTCACTTTTAGTTGTTAACTTATCCCCAAAGTTTTTCTGTGATCTATGTATTTCTCACCCATTTCCTCTTTTCCCCCTTAGTTTTGGGCTATTATTATTTTTTGAAATAGAACAAAATGAGAAAAGAAGTTCAAACTTTATCACATTTCCTCCTCCTTACCTTCCCCCTCCCTCCTTACCTTTATTTTTCTCATTAGTATGTCACACCTCAGGTTCCTATGGTCTCTCTTTTCTGTGACAGCCTTCAATATGTCTTACGGCAGGTGTACTTTTCTATTTCTCACAAAAAGCCACCTAGACTTACTTCTGGCTTACTTATTTACTTACTGATTTATTACATTTATTTGCCACCTATCTTGCTCTGGGCCTATTCTAGGCAGCTTACAATAACGAAACAGAAGGAAAATGAAAAGAATGTAAACAGAACAGAAGGAAAATAATAAAACCATAAAATAAACAATGACAAAGGAACACATAATACATACATCAATAATAATACATCGATAAGAAAACCAAAATGATGGATGGATGGAGAGCAGAGACAAGCAGTGGGAAGGTGGACTCTGCCATCAATCGACCTCCTGTGTTAAACTCCCATTTGGTCCCAAGCCAATTGGCAGAGTCATGTCTTAAGGCTTTTGTGAAAGGACAGGAGAGTGTGGGTGGATTTTACCTTACAGGGTTAAAAGGTTCCAAAGGGTAGGTGCTGCAGCAGAGAAGGCTCCTCTTCTGATTCCCGATAATCAGAGTTCTTTGAACAATGGGATCCAAAATAGGTGCTCTCTGCTGGCACAAGCACGACAGACTTATTCTAACAGGATAAGTCAGTTCATCAAATAGCCTGGACCTATGCCATTATGGACTTTAATGGTCATAACCAACACCTTGAACTGCAGTCAGAAGCACAATGAAGTTTGTGGAACAGAGATGGATTACCGTAGAGGCCGCAAAGACTACTGCTGCTGCTGCACTATGCACCAGCTAAAGCTTTTGAGCAGACCTCAAGGGTAGCTTCATGTAAATGGAGTAGTCCAGATGAGAGATAACCAGGGCTTGAGTAACAAAGCACAGGAGTCATGACCCAGGAAAAGTCACAACTGGTGCACAAACTGGAACTATGCAAAAGCTCCCGTGCTTACACCTACCATCGGCTCTTTGGGCTGGAGTTGTGACTTCAGGAGAACCCCCTGCGTGCAAACTGGCTTTGAACAGATAATGCAGAACAAAGGATGAAAAATTCTCACATCCTGCAGCTCCTTGTACCCAAAGCCCATCAGTTTTGCCAGGGTTATATAGGAAACATGGTATAAGAATTGCATTCAAAATGTTATATTTCACAACTGCATATTTTTGGTTTAAAAAAACAAAGAACTAGTTTTCAATCAGTTCTTCAAGATAGTCAGTAATGAGGCAAATGAGGATTCTGTCACAATTTAGAGAGGAGCAATTAAATCAGTTTCATTTCTTTGTCAGCTGTTCTTTTCTGTTCAAATCAGGCCTCAGAATAATAATGTAACATTTGGGGGAAAAGATGCAACCCAGTAATCCAGCTGCAGAAGCCAAAATGGAAAAGATCTCAACAGCTACCATGTATTTTCCCTTGGTGCTCAGATAGGTGGGAAGAAAGGATATCCAGACACTACAAAAGACCAACATGCTGAAGGTGATAAATTTGGCTTCATTAAAGCTGTCAGGTAACTTCCTAGCAAGGAAAGCTACTGAGAAGCTGACAGCAGTCAAGAATCCCAAGAAACCAAGAACAATATAAAACATAGTGGTTGAACCTTCTTTACATTCTAGGACAATTTCTTCAGCCATGGAGTGCATGTCAGAATCTGGGAATGGGGGGAAAATTGCCAACCACACTGCACAAATGGAGAATTGTGTCAAAGAGCATGAAAGAACTATAGCATTGGCCAGCCTTTTCCCCACCCATTTCCTCATTTTGGATCCGGGCTTGGTGGCCATGAAAGCAAGGACCACTATGATTGTTTTCCCCAATATGCCAAAAGAAGTTTGTTGCATGAGACATTTCACCTGATCTGGTTGCCCAATGAAGAGCAAAGTGCAGAGGAAGGAGAGGAGGAGTGCAATGAGAAGAATGTAGGTGAGGTTCCGGTTGTTGGCTTTGACAATGGGGGTGTCCCGATGCTTAATGAAGATTCCCAGGACCATAACTGAGATGAAAGAAAAGAAGGAAGTAATAGCTGTCAAGGTAATTCCCAGAGGCTCTTCATGAGACAAAAATGTGATGTCTTTTGGAATGCAAAGGTTGTGAGCTTGGTTTGGGTACTGATCTTCTGAACATGGGAAACAGTCATCTGCATCTGGAAAAGAAATTATTGCAGTCAAGTGTTTAATGTTATAGACAACAACCCATTACCAAATTGGTCATCATTTCAGAAATATTTCCTTTCCTGACAGTGAGCATTTGAAAATAAACTTCCTTCCTTCCTTCCTTCCTTCCTTCCTTCCTTCCTTCCTTCCTTCCTTCCTTCCTTCCTTCCTCCCTCCCTCCCTCCCTCCCTCCCTCCCTCCCTCCCTCCCTGATACATGAGGCCCTGGTGTCCTTGAGATTTTTCTATGCTAACCCCTTTTGTAAGACGTATTCAATTGGTCCAGATCCAGTGATTAATGGGCCCAGTGAGGTTGGGGAGTTATTTCATAGGATCTGCTTTATGGGCCTGCCAAATCCCTCACTTTTACTGGAATAGAGAGGTAGCAGAGGGCTTGGATTGAATTGAAAAGGGTCAGGCCCATGTAACTTTTTTCATCCCATAGAACCAGCCATTCTCTGTGCTTCATGGAGGATTTGACAGAGTAGAAAAGACTCAAGAGACATCTAGAGCATTGCAGGAGAAAGACGAGGATGAATCAGAACAATAACAAACTAGAGTCACTATTAAGTATGTATCATTTTTCAAAAAGGTATTGCTGAACACAAACAATTCATAACTTTGGTTCAGTCTCCCACATTCCCTTTTTAGGGAAGGTGGTTGAGCTGCAGCTACCGAAGATCCTTGATTAAATGAATTATCTGGATCTGGTTCAGTCAGGTTTCTGGCTTGGATATGGGATGGAAATGGCCTTGGTCATTCTTTTGGATGATCTCTGGAGGGAATAGGTAGGGATAGTATATCCATCCTGGCTCTTCTTGATCATGGTAGGATTTGAGCTGGCTTTGGGAATTGTGAGAGGGAAAGAAATACCTCTGGTCTGGTTCACCACCTCCCTCTTTGACCAGTTCCAAAGGGAGCAAGAGGTCCAGCCTGCAACATCAACTATAGGGTGCTATATGACTCAGTGCTTTCTCTGTATCTTTTTAGTATCTACATGAAGGTGCTCAGTGACTTCATTTGTCATCACAAATAAAGTGTATAATCAGCATGCTGAGGATACTCAAGTGCATATCTTCCTCTTGGGCAAAGTAACTGATGCTGTGCATCTTCTTTCATAGCATTTGGATGTTGTGGGGGATTAGATGAAGAAAAACAGGCTTCAACTGAACCCTGGTTATTTTGAGTGGCTATGAGATTGAAGGCTCATCTATATCCAGGGGTTGGCCATTTTTGTTCTGGATAGTATTGCACTGCCATGGCAGACCTATTGTGTAATTTGGGGATTCTCCTGGACTCATGATTTCTGCTTGAGGAGCAGGTGTCAGTCATGTTTAGAAAAGCCTTCACTGAACTTCATCTTATAAGCAAAAGCACTTAGATTTATATACCACTTCACAGTGCTTTGCAGCTCTCTCTATCCAGTTTACAGGGTCAACATATTGCATATCCTTATTTTACCAACCCCAGAAGGATGGAAGTCTGAGTCAACCTTGAGCTGGTGAGAATTGAACTATCAAACTGCTGGCAGTCATCAGTCAGCAGAATTAGCCTGAAATTCTGCATTCTAACCACTGTGCTACCACGGCTCTTATGCACCAGTTGCGGCCTTTTCATCCCTACTCTCTCTAACTTGTATCTTGGTCATCTCCCATAGGCAGTGGTGGGATTCAGCCTGTTCAGGATGGTTCGGGTGAACTGATTGTTAAATTGCTGGCTGGCCCAGCCCCTTCCTGCTCCGCTCCTTCCAGGAATCTCCATGCATCCTATTTTGGCTCCAAGGTAAGTGTAGGGAAGCCTGCTAGGCCCAAAATGGGGCATGGGGGTGCAGCCCATTTTTGCTCCCAGGAGGCTGCAGGTCGGCCTACTAGGCCCAAAATGGGCCGTGGGGGCATCCCCAGCCTGTTTTTGTTCCCAAGGGGGTGCAGGAGGCCACATGCTGCCTGTCATACCTCCCGACCATGCCCACCATGGCCATGCTAACCCAGCCAGTCATTAGGATAGGGAACCGGTTGTTAAATTATTTGAAACCCACCACTGCTCATGTGGATTGTTGCAATGCAATCTATATGGGGCTACTCTTGAAGAGGCTGTAGCAGGTGCAGAATGCAGCATCACAAACAATATTGTGTACCCCTAGGGTTCCACATATAACACCTCTGCTATACAAACTCCAATTTTTCTCAGTTGCTTTTGGGTCCAATTCAAGGTATTTGCTATTACCTTGAAAACCCTTTCGCTGATTACTTGAGAAACCATCATCCCCACTCTATGATCCCATCCCACCTAATCGGGCAGGGGGGGTATATTGCAGATTCTGTCATTTAAGGAATTTTGGCTGGCAGGTCGCAGGTAAAAAGCCTTTTCTGCTGTTGCTCCTGCTCTGTGGAACACCTTACTCTGAGCTGTGAGGCTGGTCTTTGGTCTTCATCAGCATTGAAGTTGAAGACTGATATGCAACCCTGGGTGTCATGAGGGCATTCTTTTCACCTTCATATTTTAACATTTAATGCTGCAACCCTACTTTTAAATTTTGTTTTTAACTTTATTCTTACTTATATTTTTATATGAAGATATGCTTTTATGCATATAGTCTTGTGAAAAGAAATCAGGGGTGTCATGATAACAGTGTTCCAATATTTGAGGGGATGCCGCAAGGAAGAGGTGCTCAATCTACTCTCCAAAGCACCTGAAGGCAGGACAAGAAGCAATGGATGGAAACTAATCAAGGAGAGAAACAACCTAGAACTAAGCAGAAATTTCCTGACGGGGATAACAATTAATCCAACATTGGAGATTTTTAAGAAGATATTAGATAACCACTTGTCTGAAAAGGTATAGGGTTTCCTGTTTGAGCAGGGATTAGGACTAGAAGACCTCCAAGGTCCCTTCAAACTTTTTTATTCTGTTATACTAACAAATTTTTTCATTTATTTAGGATTTTTTTATTGCCGCCTATTCACATATGGCAACTCAAGGCAGCTTACAAGAATATAAAAACCTTATATAAAAACAATAAAACTAATAAAAGAGACAATTTTATAATACATTAATAAAATAATATAATAAAATAACCCACACACCCCAACTTGGTGACAATATATCATACAAACGGGCTCCATCCCACTCTGGGTTCCCCAGACCCGCTGGCAGAATCAGGTCTTTAGTGCCTTCCAGAAGAGTGTTAGAGTGGGGACCATTCTGATCTCTGGGGGAATGATGTTCCAGAGAGAGAGAGCCACCATGGAGAAGGCCCTTCTTCTGGGTTCCACCAGATGTATCTCCCTAGGGGATGGGACCAACAACATTCCTTTCCTCCCTGCTCTGGTGGGTCAGGTAGATGTGATTGGCAAGAGACGGTCCCTCTGATAACCTGGTCCCAAGCCATTAAAGGTTTTAAAGGTGACAACCAGTACCTTGAATTGCACACAAAAGCAGATTGGCAACCAATGCAGCTCCTGCATGAGAAGTAATACATATGCACATTGAGGTCTGCAGAAAACCATGCAGGCCCTTACATTTTACACCAACTGGAGCTTCTGGATGCTCTTCAAGGGCAGCCCCATGTTGAGCACATTGCAATAGTCAAGACAGGAAGTGACCAGGGCATGAGTGATAGTGAGTAGGGATTGTTGGTCCAGGAAAGGGCATAACTGGTGCCCAACTCACAGTTGCGCAAAGGCCCTCCTGGCCATGACCACCACTTGCTCTTCGA
The DNA here is from genome assembly GCF_029215685.1 of Pituophis catenifer annectens. NCBI lineage: Eukaryota > Metazoa > Chordata > Lepidosauria > Squamata > Colubridae > Pituophis > Pituophis catenifer. The sequence goes on along the minus strand of NW_027256885.1, from coordinate 32,169,233 downwards.
GGAGGAGTCGCAAGTCCAAAAGAACTTTCAGATTATGCACAGGGTCTGTCTGGAGTAGTGCCACCCCATCCAATTCTCTCTGGGCCAAAGAACCCCAAACCCAGAGCCACTTGGTCTTGCGAGAGTTTAGTTTCAACCCGTTTCTCCCCATCCAGCCCCTAACAGCCTCCAGGCACTGTCAGAGGGAGGACACCGCATCACTGAATTCACCACGGGCTGAGACATACAGCTGAGTATCATCAGCATATTGAACACAAAAAGATTTATTTTTATGGTCTGGTTTATCTTTCCCAGAGTAAAAAAAGATGGCATGATATTTGAATAGACTCCTAAGTAATCAACATCTCTCCTGTATTAAAGACATATTTGTAAAGAGATGGTAAACTATTGTTTATAATTAAAGAGTAATATAAGGCATCACACAAAATACATAGCAATGAAATCTCTACTTTAGATCTCTTACCTGTCTTGTTTGAAATTTTCCCTTCTGGGCATTTAAGGCAATCATAGCAGCAAAAGGGCTTTCCTTCTATTTTTATTTTGCTCCAACCTGATGAGCATGGAGGATTGCACATAGAAAAGGGTTGTACCTATTGGACATTATGAAAGAAAATTGAGAAATTATTACTTAACGTTTCAGGAATTCTTGCATCTGAAGAATTGGATTTGACTAGTACTTAAGGCATATACAGTGGTACCTTGGAACTCAGCTCCTTTGAAACTCATTGAATTCATTGTTTGGTTGATACTCAATGAAGAAGCTAGAACTTGTTGATATCAGCTACCTTGTGACTCACAACCGTATTCCTTATGAGAACAATTTGTTTGATACTCATCATTTTTGGTACTTGTTGGATGCTTATCCTACGGTTGGGTAGATAATATATAGAAAACTATGTTCTGTAACTTTAACTGCTACAAGATGACTAATTGGCTGTGCTAAGCAGACATGAAAGAAGGCAGGAAGTTCATTCACTTCTGCTCCTGCTATTAGAAGGTTGAACTGCTGAAAGGAACTGTGTCGGTGTTACTGAAGAGAACTGGAATTGTAAGCAAACTATGTTTTTGTGTTGAACCATGATTATTTGAAGAAGTGTTATCTTTGTTTTGAGAAGCCAAGTTTGTTTTGTTTTACTACAACCCTTCCAACTAATCATTCCCTTAAACTGCTGACAGCAGTTAAAACAACTTTCACCCTGGAAAAGTATTTATATTTAGAAATGCCATCAGTGGAGAGACAGTTATTTGTTAAGTTTAGATTCGAACTTCTAGATACCAACGTTAGATTCGGCTGTTATCGGAAAATCCCATATGACAAAAGAATATGCATATGTGGGGTAAACGTTGTGGAGGACACGGCGCATATAATATTCGAATGTAGTCTCTATCAGGAAGTTAGAAATCAATATCTGTCCCCAATTATAAATAAATTTCCCCACTGGAATATAAGCCAAAAATTAGCATTTCTGTTGAGGGCTGACTCTCCTCCCCTGGTAAGAGCGATCACTCGATACCTTAAAAGGTTGATGGCAATACAAGCCAGTTATATCAAGGAAAATTTTATCGATTGTAAGAAAGATGAGCTCAGTTAGAGAGGAGCTATCCAATTTGGGTTATCTAGTCTTCTAGTCTTGGCAACTTAGCTATTGAAATTTGATATGGTAAAATTTTAATGTCATCTATCATATATTTTTAGATTGCTATTTTTGTAACTGTTTTATCTTTTTCCCTTTTTCTTTTCTGTTTTGTTTGAAAAGGCCTTCGGGCTATTCAATAAACTATACATACTACAAGTAAAGACTGTTTATTTTCTTACTACGTTCAGGGTCTGTGAGTATCTGTGTGTTTTGCTAAGCAACGTATCTATTCGCTGTCTGGTCCGTTGCACCACTTTGCAGAGGGCAGCTTTACCCTCAACACTACTCATCGTGCCTCTCAGAACCAATTAGCAATGACTACCAAGGTCCCACTGTATTAACAAAATATTTTCAAACAGGCCAGAAACACACATTAGGAGAAGCAAGCAGCCTTAGTCATCTTACAAACAACACTTAAGATATGAGAAATGCAACTCTATTGCAAAAACATGATGTTGAGTAAATGTTTACCAATTAAATAAGGACCCAGGCTGGATGGTAGGTTGGCCATGTTGTACGAAGCATACATCCTTAAGTAACCATGTGAGAGAAACTGGTATAATTTAGGAAGTGCAGCCATATTGATTATTTGTAAGAGTCTTTTGTTATTCATATAATCAATCACTATGTTCTTTGCCACAATTGGTGGGACTGCAAATAGAATCCCCAGAAAGGATTCATTTCTAAAATAAAATTATGGCTCCAAGGATGTTCTATACTGTCTACTTGAAAGAATGTTTAATTGCTTCTTTGGAAGAATCTCCCATTATAGAAATCTCTCTTCTAATCACTGCAAATTTTTTACATTGGTTTTTTATTTTAGGGTAATCATGTTCACGAGTCACTTTGAGAAGAGTCATTATTTGCCTGTAATTCTTGAAAGAACTTTCTGATCATTGAAGCAGTAAGTAAAAATAAAATAAATTATTCACTGTGGTTTGATATTGGTGCCAAAACTACCTGGTTAAACATGGTGGGCCAGATTATCTCCTCTGCAGAAATAGTAAGGAGATTTTCAGAGGAAGTCACTGGAGCTATGTTTCCAATTTTGATTCGATGAAATGATTGGTTGCGGAAGGTAACCCAGTTGATAACATCAAATCCAGTTGCTAGTTCTCCTCTTTTATCAAAGGAAACCATGTCCCCAGCACTGTTGTTAAATGAAACAGCTTTCAGATACCAATGAAACTAAATGGAAATCATTAAAAGAAATTTAAAACAATTGGAAGCAATGAGCAAGTATGAATGTAGGATCTTTCATAAATTAGGTGTTGTTCTTTTAAGGCAGACCGATCAACAAATATAATATGAGGAATATTTTTTGTTATGGGGTATGGCAAGAGAAACTTGAATACCTGCAGGAATTTCCTTCTAAGGCAGAATTAGTCTCCCTCACACTGTCTTCTTTCCTGGGACTAAATTGGCATTTACTTTCTCTTTAACAGTCCTTGTAATGACTATGCATCCTTTCTAAAAAGCATTTAGGTATTTAGAATTCCTTTAGTAGTCCCTTGCATGTTGGCAGCAATATTATCATCTATGTCAGCTAGACCAATAATATTGACTCTTAATGACACCCTGGTTACTTGCTGTTGCTCACAAGGTCTGGTGTACTAAAATATTGTGAGCATTTGCTCTATGAAGAGCCAACAAAAAAATTATGTGGTCTGTATATTGATCACTCTTCAATCCTTCCTTTTTCTCTTATGTATCTCATACTCTTCTCTTCACTGTGGAAACAAAATGGAGGACCCCAAGCAAATAATCAAGACTCACTGCACCTCAATGTCTGTCCTTCCTTCCTTCCTTCCTTCCTTCCTTCCTTCCTTCCTTCCTTCCTTCCTTCCTTCCTTCCTTCCTTCCTTCCTCCCTCCCTCCCTCCCTTCCTTCCTTCCTTCCAACCTCTCTCCCTCCCTCCCTCCCTCCCCTCCTTCCTTCCACATCTCATAATCTTCTCCTGACTATGGAATCAAAACTCAGAATCCAAGCAAATAATCAAAGATCATTACAGAATTCATTGTTAAGTTAGGACACTGAAAAAACATCCACTCAGAAATTAGTGGAAGGAACTTCTGCAGAGAACTTATATTTCAAAAAGGAGGGCAAAAATGATTCATAAGCAATTACATAATAGATCGCAAGTTCCTTCCAGCTCTTCTGTTATTTAAAGAGAACAATGTTCTTACTTAGAAGAAGCATTTGCATCATAAGATTAAGAGGTTCCTGGTGGAATGTTTTGATAGAACGATCACAAACCACTGTGGGATACAAGGACACATTCCTTATATCCTATTAAACAGTCCCATTCATTTGGAAACTGATTTACCCCACACTCCTTCCAAAACTTCTCTTGAATTAACATTTGACGTTGCCTCCTTCTCATTGTGCATTGTTGCACCCCATGTTTAGTGTTATCCGGAATTATTATTTGAAGTTCTGACATATCACTTATGAGTTAGTTCAGCTTCAGAATGCTCTTATTAGCTATACAATTCCAAAATCCTAGCTGAACATTTATATAACTGGCCCTTACATAACGGGGTATTTACATTCATGTCGTTTTTACCTGCCACGACTGTTGACTGAGTTCCCAAGCATTTCCTCTTTTTCTGCTCTTAGATGAAAGCATGGCTTGCAGAGCATGGGCCACTGCATAGACAGCATTGTAAATGCTATAACTTTGCCCAGTTATACTAGATTCAATCACAGGAAGGGTCTCCAGTGACTCCTCACCAGTGCCTTGATTGTCACTGTCTTCATCTAACCTAGTATTTGGGAAAGAACATTCAAATGCATTTTCCCAAAACACTCTTGTCAAACTGTCCTCTTCTTCTGAAGAAGGCTTTCTCATCTGAGTAAATTTCTTAAACCCTAATATTTCCTTTGAAGAAACTGCCAATGATAGGGCACCGTGGATGAAATCCAGGCTTTTGTATCTTTGAAATGGGATTGATGTGAATTCCATCTGTGCTGGCATGACCCAAACTTTATCTTTTCTCTTCATTTGCATGTCTTCATATTCTGAAATAAATGGAAACATTCTAAAAACAGCCATGTCCTGACTTTCACCATATATGATTACAACATTGGCAGTACTTCTCATAATAGTCTTATACAGCAAAACATAACCATTAAGTTGAATTTCAACATCATTCGTAACGGATTCCTTTGGCATTTCTTCCATGAAATCAAAACAAATGCCTTTCTTAGAAAATATATGAAGTCTATTCTGTATGAACCTCTTCCCATTTTCAGGGCTCTGGACAATGAGCCCAATCCATTTCCACTGGAAGTGAAGCAACAATTGAACCAGCCCCATAATTTGAAGGTCTTCATTTGGAAATAATTGACGGAAGAAAGCAGCTTGTATGTTGTCATCAATCTCTGCAGTTGAACCATACATGAGCTAATAAAAAGAGAAGAAATTAGAGTATATAATTCCAAATTACTTTTGTCTATTTTAATTATCTTATTTAAATATTAAAGTTCTCCAGGAAAGGACAGAATTGATTACTGTTTGCATATTCCAATATAAATTCTATGATAATTGTTTAGGCTTTTTTTAAATAAACCAAGCTCCAGAAATGTAAGAACTTCAAGAATGAATATGGACCTCTGGATTATGCTACATGTTTCCATGACATGATTTCCCCCATAGATTAGATATACGTAATTTTCTAGCATTTTGAATCATTCCTCTCTGGCCCACCCTGGATGAAATATATTTTGATGTTTAGCTTGATTGTGATTTTAACTATATGAGGCGATGTTATCCCTTTGTTTTGAATGTTTCTGACACTAATAGATTCATAAAGATAAAAGTTTGGAATAGAAATTAAACTAAATCAAGTTAGAAATACTGTATTTAGATTTGACTCCTTTCTTTATGGGATGGCTCTTACCTGTGGAATCTTATATATGACTCAGAATGTTTGACATGAACTGACCAATGAAAGCATTATGTCCTGCAATCACAGATATTACATTGTCCTTGAGGTCACATTTGTAGTTTGGGATGAACCTTCCTTTTGTAGTGACAAGCTCCAAGGTAGCCAGATAAATCCATCTTGCCAGGAAATAGCTATTGGAGATATGGATACCGAGAGTGATGTTAGGCAAGATCCTGGAATTCTCATTGATTTCTTTGATTGCAAATTCCAAAGCCAAGATGTGCTGGTAGTTTTGCATATTAAACCTGAAGTGAGTTTTAGAACAACAAACAAATCTGGAATTGGCTGCATTCTAATTGTATCACACAAGTTTAGATTGTGCATAGCATGAACACTGGTAAAGGTGGATGCACTAGAGTCAAACAAACCATTTGTTTAAAATATTCAAGGAAGAGGTCAAAGCAATATAACAATCCATATGCATTTAGGCAGCCCAATTGCAAAATGCCATAAACATCAATAATCAGTGTTTTTTTCTTCTTCTTAATTTGGAGGTCTATATTTAATTTTACTTCCTACCCCAATTTTCTACTTTCCTTATTCAATACACTGGAAATTTCTGAGGAATATTGGATATAATATATGCATGTAGGACTAACTGCAATCATGCATACTTTAACATTTTGCTGATATGAAGCAATGCTCTGCAGCGATTTATTTCATTTGAATTTCATCAAGTTATAGCCATATGAAAAAAGTGTATAAAAATTAAACTGATACCTGCTAGAATGGTACCAAAGCCATAGAAATAAAAACACATTGGAAAATAACTTGTGTAAGAGATGGAAATTGAAGCAATATTATTGAGAAATAATAGTGCAGGATAGGCAATTTAACATTCATCCTCCATCCTAATTCAATCATGTCACAGGCTTTAACTATTTTCTGTATTTGCATTACTGAAAAACAGGAATTCCATACATTAAATCACCAAACAGTTCATCTGATGGATTTCTTCTGAATGTTACTTCATCAGATATCATGTAAATTTGAAAAGAAATGCCCGCAATGACCAAATCTTCAGAACGATATCGCTTGTGCTTAATAAAAGGCTGATTTCCTACAGAACATTTAGCAAGGGCTGTATCAGCTTCTACATAGAAGAACAATATTGCTACAGATCCAAAGAATAATATCATTTTGTAGAGCAATTTATCTCTCAGCCATCTGTTCACTCGATTAGAATTAGGCGTTTGAAATAGGACAGCCTGAGATACAGTGTTCCATGAGGCTGCTTTAAAGTAGAGGTTCACTATTTTAAAAATCAGAATGACAGGACTTTGTCCTCTAGCTGTACCCTTGGAGAAAGAGGAAAATTGCATTTTTGTTGCTGTTGAAATACATTGCTTTTAATATTTTTACTCTAACTCCTTAGAGATTGAAAATAAGAATGCATAATTGCTAATGATCATAGAAATCTAGACATGCTCAAACCAACTTGTAATATACAGGGTATTGTAACCTGGAATTAAAGACAAAATAATAGTGATGGGGGAAAGAAAGAACTAAATGAGAAATGTAAAAAGTTTTGTTCTCCATTGTGGGGTGGAGACAGCAGCCAGAAGTGGGTTCAGCTCGTGCAATCAGATGAAGGACTGGGCCTGTCAAAGCTAAATCCCGCCCCCATTGCTAGGGGCTCCCAGTTTTGCTCAGTCCTTCAGACTGGACTGCAGTGTGGAATTTTCTCTCTGTTGATTTTCTACCTTTCTGACAGTTTTTTCTTGGATATTTGGCTTTTACAAACTTGGACTGTTACCTGACTATTCTCTGCCTCTTGGAAGTTGGCTTAGTTTGACAGCAGGTGTTTTCCTCCTCATCTAATTTCTCCCTCTTGGACTGTTCTCGACCCTGCTTTCCCTGGTCAGTAAGTGGGGCTTGCGGAGCTTCGCGCTCCCGTGAGGTAGGCTCTGGTTACTTTCTGAGCTGTTTAATCGCTGCGGAGCTGCCGTGCTCCCTATTGCCTGCCGCGCCGCCATTTTGAGCCACTGAGCTGTATCAGACCTTGCTGGGACGCTTAATTGCCGTGGAGCTGCCGCGCTCCCTATACAGTCTCTGGTCAGTGAGTGGGGCTTGAGGAGCTTCGTGCCCCTCCGAGGGAGGCTCTAATTATCTCCTTTGGTAGGCAGCGGCTGTTTAGGCACTTTCTGAGCCGTTTAATCGCTGCAGAGCTGCCGCGCTCCCTATTGCCTGGCGTGCCGCCCTTTTGAGCCACTGAGCTGAGGGAAAGTTTTTTCCCATATTTGAAATTGCCGCTTGCCGTTTATTCTCCGGCTCAGCTGATAGTCGGACCTAGCATAATTAGCAGGTCCTTGGCCTTTTCGCTCGCCCTTGCCGGCTGCAGCAGTTTCGCCCCTTTTGCTAATTATCGACTAATTGAATTCCATTGTTGTGGAGCTTCACGCTCCCGTTGCCTCTGGGGCGCGTCCTCCATTTTGTTTGTCAATTTTGGTATGCTTGCTGTGGCGGTTATTAGAGGCCTCCAGGTTGTGACAGCTCCCTGTAGAGGCTTGGCCATTCTGATTGCCCCCAGGACATTATTGGCTCCTGCTTTAACACTAAGTCAGTAGGGTGCCTTACTTAAGGACCTTTTACCTCTCGAAGGTTGGTGGCCATTTTATTGGAGCATATTTGAGAGCAGTCCAGGAGTGGCCATTTTGGTTTATCTGTTCTTATTCAGCCCATCATGCCTAAAGCAGTGGGGAAAAGCAAACATGGCCGTAGGGCCACAGTGTGGCAACAGTCCCTGGCCATCCATAGGCGGAGTCCGGCAACCCAGCTGCTCCTGAGTCCACAAAGTCCCACTCGCATCATAAGAGTTCCTCATCGGACCCTTCACGGGCCCTACAGCGCAAGGGAAAAAGTTTGAAACAGCTGAGCGAGAGGGCCAACAAGCTTTCAGCTTTGATCCCTAATTCTTCGCTACCTGGGGTGAGTGTCCGTCAGTCTCCTCCTACACCGGATCAGATTTCACTCCAAGACTGTCCTTTGGACATTCATAGTGCTGATTTGTGGGGTGCTGTTCCAGTGGTTTCACCTCTGACTCCTGCTGTTCAGGCTCAAGCTCCACCCGCGCAGCCACCGCCGACCTTATCTTCTGTTCCGGTCCGTACTTCTGCGGAAGTCAGACCGGCTTCTGGCCAGATACACTCCGTTCTTAATGCTGAGGACATTCAAAAAATGATTGCGGCTGCGGTACAGCAATCTTTGGCTGCCCATAAATCCTCTCAGTCCAAACACCCTAGGAATTTGTCCGTACCATCTGATTCCTCCGTATCCTCGGATGGGGATGAAGAAGACGAGTTGTTATCTGGAGTGGACTCTCACTCTCCTGCTCCTTCCTGCATTAGCCGTCCTTCCGCCTATGAGGACGTTGATCTTCAAGAGCCAGAGTTATCGGAAGACGAGGGACTTCCACCGGACCAACCCCCTTTTACGGGTCTTTTCCCTCAGGCTCTATATAAGTCTCTACTATTTAAGGCTGTTAACATGGCTCAGCTTGGGACTTCTGCTCAATCTGTTCCTCCTACGACCGAGAATGTGCTAAATCCCTTGTTTACGGAGCCTCCTAAGCCTGTGACGACAGTCCCTACTCCTCCTCTGTTTTTGGACGTTATAAAAAAGCAATGGTCCTCTCCTGTTTCAGCTCCTGTACCGTCTACTACAGATAGGAAAAACTTCTCTGTTTCCTCAGAGTTGTCTTCACTGCTTCAGGTCCCCACAGTGGATGCCCCTGTCGCGGCCTTACTTTCCCACTTTACAGTTCCTGGTGATCCTGAGGAGAACCTTCGTCCAGAAGAGCATCGATCCGAGCAAGTTCTTCAACGCGCTCATCTTGCGGCGTCCTGGGCCATCCGATCGGCTACTACGGCCTCCTTTTTTAATCGTTCAGCCCTTCTTTGGCTCCGCCAACTCCAAGACAAGCTCTCCAATGAGGATTCCAATTTCAAGCAAGACATCAATAAGATCATGGCAGCAGTACAGTTTTCTGCGGATGCAACATTAAATGCAGCTCGCTTCGCTTCGAAGTCCCTGGTGTCGACTGTAGCAGCCCGACGCCTGGTTTGGCTGTGACATTGGCCAGCTGATGCCCACCATAAGTGGCGTCTGGCCTCAGTCCCCTTTCTGGGGGGGAAGTTGTTTGGGGACCCGTTGGAGGCTTTCCTAATAGAAAACAAGGACAAAAAGAAAATCTTGCCCACCATTTTCCGTAGAGGGGAATCCAGATACTCACCATTTCCCTCTCGTGCCCAGTTTCGCCCATTGGACGGGGGTTCGGGATCTTCCCGTGGTACGGGTAATTTTGTTCCTAGACAGAGGGGGTTTCAGGACAGGCCTGGGAGGGGCAGGTCCTTTATGTCTAGATGGCCCTTTCGAGGGGGAGGGGGTCGTTCCATCCATTGCCGTCGCTAGTAGTGTTCCTAATACTCCCGTGGGCGGCAGATTGGGCCTCTTTGCTGCCATTTGGGAGCACACTACTTCAGATTGCTGGATCCGAGCCTCCATTCGATCGGGGCTGTCCATTGAGTTTGTCTCCACTCCTCCTTCTGTTTTTCTCCGCTGTCCTCGCTCTGGTTGTCCTGAGCGTAGAGCCCTCATGGATTCGGCCATTAACCACCTCCTCTCCATCAAGGCCATCCAACCTGTGCCCCTGGATCAATTGGGGCGAGGTTTCTACTCTCGAGTCTTCCTTGTACCTAAGTCCTCGGGTGGGTGGAGACCGATTCTGGACCTAAAACATTTGAACCGATTTGTAGTTTATAGAAGGTTCAAAATGCAATCTTTACGTTCTATCCTTGACGGCGTTCGGAGGGGCGATCTCCTCTGTTCAATTGATTTAACTGAAGCATACTTGCATATACCCATTCTATCTTCCTACAGGAAGTTTTTATGTTTCTACTATGCTGGGAAGCATTTTCAGTATAGGGCTTTGCCCTTTGGTCTTTCCTCAGCTCCCCGTAGCTTCACTAAAATATTGGCGGCTTTAGCCGCTTCTCTCAGACTTAAGTCAATTCGTCTCCAGTGCTATCTGGATGACATCCTTATCATGTCTACTTCTCTGTCTCGAGCCTACTCTGACCTTCACCTCACCATTCAGGCCCTAGCTGCCCATGGTTTTTCCATTAACGTGGAAAAGAGCCATCTCGTCCCTTCTACTAGAATCATTCACCTAGGGACGGTCATAGATTCGGTCGAGGGTAAGGTTTATCTATCTAGGAAGCGCCAGGAGGGGCTGAGGGCTCTAGTGACTCAAGTCATGCGAGAGAAGCGGGTTTCCCCCTTGTTCCTCTCTAGATTATTGGGGAAAATGTTTTCTGCCATTGATATTGTTCCCTGGGCCAGATTCCACCTGAGGAGCCTTCAGTGGTTTCTTTTGCCTTTGCAGAAGGCGGGGAAGGGCACCTCGTCGACCAGAGTTACCATCCCCAGGGAGGTGTTAGCGTCCCTTCGTTGATGGCGCTCCCCGTCCATCTACAATGGCAGCTTCTTCCTGGACCGTCACTGGGTCGTTGTCACCACCGATGCCAGCAAGTTCGGCTGGGGGGCTCACTGCGAGACTCAAGTAGCTCAGGGCACGTGGTCGGCCACCGAGGCCTCCCGCAGCATAAACTGGCTGGAACTACGAGCTGTCGTTCTTGCTCTCTGGGCCTTTCATCATCTGGTGGCCGGAACGCACGTGTTGGTTCTCACCGACAACATTTCAACAAAAGCCCACATAAATCGCCAGGGGGGCACCAGGTCCCGGTTGCTGATGTTGGAAGCCAGACGACTTTGTCTTTGGTCGGAACACCACTTGATCTCCCTGAAGGCGGAACACATTTCGGGGGAGGCGAACGTACGAACGGATTGGCTCAGTCGCCAGTCGATAGACCACTCCGAGTGGCATCTGAATCCCTGTATCTTCCAGAAGTTGACGACTCACTTCGGCAATCCTATTGTGGACCTATTCGCTTCTCCTCTGAATGCACAGCTCCCCAGATTTTTCTCCCGCTTCCGGACACCTCAGGCCGAGGCAGTGGATGCTCTGCGCTCCCCCTGGCCCCCGGGTCTGCTTTTCGCATTCCCACCGATCCCCCTCCTTCCGAGGGTCCTTCGAAAGGTTGTTCTGGAACGGGCGGAAATCATCCTCATCGCCCCCCATTGGCCTCGGAGGCCATGGTTCGCCGACCTCATGCACTTATCAGTGGCTCCTCCTTGGACACTTCCGTGCCCCTCCAATTGCCTCAGTCAAGGGCAGATTCTACATCCGGACCCACTATGGCTGAGACTGACCGCTTGGAGATTGAGTGGAGCGATCTTCAATGAGACAATGTCCCTCCTTCAATAATCCAAACTATCCAAGCTTCCCGTCGGCCCTCCACTAATAGAATCTATTCATCAACGTGGCGGGCGTTTTGTACTTGGTGCTTCTCACAGAACATCTCACCGCTGGAAGCTTCCGTGTTACAAGTCCTGAGATTCCTTCAGGCAGACTTGGACAAAGGGCTCTCACCCAATACCTTACGGAGGCAAGTGGCGGCAATTTCATCCGTTTTGACTTCCAACTCTCTCCAACCTTTGTCTCAACGACCTCTTATACGGCGTTTTCTACGAGGGGCCACCAACTTGTCACCCCCGGTCATTCATAGATATCCCACTTGGGACCTTTCCCTTGTGTTGAACTCTCTTACTGAGTCACCATATGAACCGTTGCGCACGGTCAGTCTACGTCTTTTGTCATACAAAGTTGCATTTCTGGTGGCTATAACGTCTGCCCAACGTATTTCGGAGATCGCTGCTCTTTCCATGAGAGACGATTTGTGTGTATTCCATGTGGACCGGGTTGTTCTTTGACTCGACCCCACATTTGTACCTAAGATTAACTCTCCTTTTCACCGTTTACAGGAACTGGTTCTCCCAGACTTCTGCCCTCACCCGTCTCATCAGTTAGAACGTCGATGGCACATGCTGGATGTCCGGAGGGCTCTTCGGATCTACTTGACAAGGACTGCGGACATTCGTCGGTCTGAGTCATTATTTGTGTCCTTTCTCCCCGCTTCGCTAGGTACTAAGGTGTCATCGTCGACGATTGGACGTTGGATCCGGTGCACGATCGCTACGGCGTACGAACTTCGTTCCTTAACACCTCCTGCCATGGTGACAGCACACTCGACGAGAAGTGCTTCAACCTCCACGGCCTGGTCCACCCAGGCTTCGTTACTCGAAATCTGCAGAGCGGCTACCTGGACCTCTCCTTCCCCCTTTGTTCTTCATTATAAAATAGACAAGTTTGCTTCGGCAGAGGCTGCCTTCGGGCAGAGAGTTCTCCAAAGAGTGCGGGGGGACAGGGAGTTGCTTGCCCAGACTGTTCCCTCCCTAGACTTGGGACGCTGATCTTGGGTATGTCCCACTTCTGGCTGCTGTCTCCACCCCACAATGGAGAAGGGGCGTTGGTCCTACCTGACACGCACCCTCTCGTTGGGTGGAGACAGCAGCCAGTCCCACCCTGTCAGTCTGGACATTAATGTGTTTATTCTTCTATTTTTGTTCCACACGTCAAGCCTGTCTTCGTCCTTCACAAAGCTGGGAGCCCCTAGCAACGGGGGCAGGATTTAGCTTTGACAGGCTCAGTCCTTCATCTGATTGCACGAGCTGAACCCACTTCTGGCTGCTGTCTCCACCCAACAAGAAGGTGCGTGTCAGGTAGGACCAACGCCCCTTCTCCAGGATCTGCAGTTGGCTTCCAACTGAGAAAACAACTGGATTCAAATGAAAATTTCAGTCATGATTAATTAAACAACAAATTAAACTGCATTAAATGAAATTGGATCTCCATGTTAAGAAGCATCTTTCTCTTCAGATATTCTAAAAATAATATAATTAATTAAAATACTAGTATTGTCTGAATTTTGTTTGATATGCCTGTTGGTCAATAATGTGCTTATTTGTGTATTATAATATTATAATACTTATAATATTAGCATTAGCACTGCATACATAATTCTACAATACAGATTTTCCCTTTTGGGGAAATCAGTAACAGAAGTAGGATAACTTCTATTTCTTGGCACGTTTGGGGCATTTCTTCTTCTTCTATATGGGTCTTTGATTGAAGCCCAATTTATTTCTTATTTTCTTTCCTTCCTTCCTTTCCCTTCCTTCCTTCCTTCCTTCCTTCCTTCCTTCCGAGAGAGACCCATACACTTTATGTGTATATACATATACATACACATAAATATAAATGTACTATACTGTACCTACATAGTTTTTTTTTTTCCAAACTTTGCTGTTTCAGTAAAAGAGAATATTTGTAACTGAGGGTTGAACTGTCTGGACCTTAGTACTCTCTGAGCTTGATTGTTTTCTTGAAGATTTTTCATTGGATTAGTAGATAACATCATCTGTACCACAAAGGAGTGGGGTTTGCTCTCATTGTATCTAGTGGCTTTCCTGTCATGGTTCCTGTCATGGATCTTCATGGTTCCTTGATTAAGCTGTTGTTTAATGTTAGCTTGTTTGACTGCATTATTAGTTTCTTGACTGGACTTGTTTACTTGATTGTTGGTCTTTCTGTTGATTGCTGATAAAGAGGTATTTTGAACTTTTTGTTTTCTTTTTGGCTTTTTGATTGTCTCTTTTGAATGATATATAGTTGCTGTTACCTCTATAAGCATTTTTGGACTTGCTTGGTCTCTGATTCTCAGTTGAAATTGGTTTCCCATTTGAACCTATGGTTAAGTCATTCCATGTATTCTGACATGGAAATCAACATGGAAATTAAGGCACATCTATCATGTCTTCTGATAATGATTGCTAGTTGGTGTTCATGGATGTGATCTACTAGTCTTCTGACTTTTGTCCTACACAGGGCCTGTTACAGTCCTTACACTATATGTTGTATATACTATATGTTTTATTTCTACTCTGGGACAGCTGGGTCTTTTGATTTACTTTGGATACTTTAGAGGGCTTTAATTGGCTTATACGCTTCAGTAAATCCATGTGGTTTCCCCTTTGCTGTATATTATTTACTCTTGTAAATAATTGTATGTTGTGTTAGTTATTTGTTTTATGAAATTTTCATTGACAAGTAGATAATATTATGGAAATGTCAAAACTGCTGAAAGATTTAAATCCCTAATCCTAAAAATACTTCAACATATATCCCCGGTGGGCACATTTCTATGAGTGGGACCCCCCTGTCATGGTGATGACAGAAAAGAAAAGACTAACAGTGGTGAAGGTGAGTCCCAGTGGCTCATTGTAAGACAAGAAGGTTATTTCTTTTAGAATGCATACAGTTTGAGCCTTGTTTGGATATCAATCTTCTGGACATTGGAAGCAATCAACTGCATCTGGAAAAAGAAAAGTTGATGGCCAATTTCAAGAAATAGTCATGAGGCAGAACTGAATGTTAACTAAGGGGATTGATTTATTCCTAATTGAGCAATGCCTGTTTGCATTTATTTCCTGACTATAAATGTGCCAGATGTTAAGAAATTTACAGACTTCCGGTGGCACTGCAGGCATCGGCGGCAGCTCCCTTTGGAGCGCTAACCCCCGCGATTTCGTAAAGCCGCTAGAGCAGCGAAAATCAGCTCTTCTAGCGGCTTGGAACTTTTCCCTCAGGAGAAGAGGGGAAGGCGAGCAGGCAGGTGTGGGTAGAGCTCCCCAAGACCTCCAGGATCAATCCTGGGGTGCAGAGGGTGAGAGCTCTCCAAGCACTTGAAGAAGCTCCGGATCCGGGACGTGTCTGTTTTTTTAACAGAACAGGGTGCCACGACCACCCCTGCGAACTAAATGAATTTACATCGATTGGTTTGAAAGCAGGCAGAACAAGACAGGAGAAATCACAATTGCAAGTACTCAACTTTAACTCTAATAAACTACCACTTCCTTCGGAGCTTGAGATGGGAGAAAGTTTAAAAAAGATGGCGCTGAGTTGCTTAAGGGCGTGAAACCGAAAATTAAAAGAGAAAGTGCTTGTTAATGCTCATTAACACTCGTTAACACTGTCAGTACCTCTTAAAAGACTTTTTGGGGGATTTTTGAGGATTGGAAATTAAAGAATACAATATTGACTTATCAATAAGCCATAATAATTATTAAGGACTGAGATTAAGAAGATCTGTTGGTTCTGCTGAGTGGCTGGTGGGAAAGTGCAGTTTGGAGATGGCTGCGAAGCAAATAAAAACTGTTGTGACTAAAAGTGTGGGGACTTCTCCAGCTCAAACATCAAAAATGCAGTCTTTGTTAGCCCCACCAGACACACAAACACTGACACTAGAAGTTCTTCAGGGAGCTTTAAAGAAACTGTCTATTGATTTGTCTACTGATTTGGAAGAAAAAATCACACTCTGTTTTGAGGAAAAAATTAAAGGAGTGTCTGAGGAATTACTTGAAATTAAAGAAACAATTCAAACCCAAAATGATGCAATAAGAGAAGATATTGTGGAAGCATTTAAGGGACTGGTGGGTTACATCATTGGAAGAAAGGTTGGATGAAATTGATCAGTTTAATTTGAATGTGGAATCTAAATTGGGAGAGGCTCAAAACAAGATGGAAAAGGCGGAAGCAGAACTCATAATGACACAATACAGAGCAATGGAATGGGCAGTGAGGGTTAGAGGCTTGAAAGAAAATAACCAGGAAAATCTCAGAGAGATTTTTGCAGAAGCCCTTGTTCAGTTTACTGGAGAGTCTAAAGCAGAGTGTGACTGGCAAATAGACAAAATTTATTGCGTTAATTCATGGATTGCCAGACAGAGACAACTACCAAGAGATATTGTGATTTACTTTGTTACAAGGAGAACAAGAAATGGAGTTTTACAAGTCTCTTATAAGAAGAAACTTCAAGTGGCAGGACAGGAGGTTTCAGTAATGAAGGAAATTCCCCCCAAAATGTTGAGATCTCGAAAGGACTATGCATTTTTAATTGATGAACTTAGAAGGTGTCAGTTGCAGTACAGATGGGAAGCTCCAGCCGGATTAGTGGTGAATTATTTGGGTGAGAGACATCGTCTCACTTCAGTTTGGAAGGCAAGAGATTTTTACACTACCATACTAAAGGCTGGAAACCCACCATCTCCAGATGTCAAAAGAAGGAAAGAACCAGGAGAGGTCAGAAAGGGGGAAAAGGAAATAATACAGGCACAAGCTCGAGGAGGTGTTTTGACTACTCAACAAGAATCATTGCAACTTTCAGAGGATGTTCAACTTCTGGATCTATCTGAAAAAATGGAAGACCCCAAGGATCAAAGACAAACTCGAGCAGCAACTAAACGTAAAGAACAAGAATTAAAGAAGCAACAAAGTCAGATAATAACCCAAGAAATTGCAACTACAAATATGGAAGCTGTGGGAGGAGCTAGACCGAAGAGGAAATTCCAGGAGGACTTCCAGTCAGTGCTCCATAAGCTTTCAGGGCCAAGGATGGCAAATAAATTTTTGACCTGGAATGTTAATGGCCTAAACTCACCACAAAAGAGAAAGAAAATATTTCACTATTTGAAACAGTTTAAAAATGATGTGATCTGTTTGCAAGAAACACATATTAGAAAAAGTGATCAGAAATACCTAATAAATGCTAGATTGGGCAAACACATTGTTGCATCAGCTCCTGAGAAGAAAAATTGTATAGTTATATACCTAAGAACAGATTTAATGGCTAAATTAATTGAAGCAGATCCACAAGGAAGATATATAATGATTGAACTATTAATAGAAGGGAAGAAAATACTTTTAGTGGGAGTATATGCACCTAACCAACAATAAGAGAAATTTTATAAACTTTTGCATAAAAAATTAATACAAATGGATTACAAATCATGCATAATGATGGGTGATTGGAATGGTGTATTGGATACCAAAAAAGACAAAAAGACTCTTTTGCCAAATGTTCAAACACAGGCTAAATTGCCTAAATCCTTTTTTGACATGATGGATGATATGAAGTTGAGAGATATATGGCGTGAACGAAACTTTAAAGAACAGGATTTTACTTTTTTTTCTGATAGGCACCAATCTTTTTCTAGAATTGATTTTATACTAATTACAAATGATTTTCTTTCCAGGGTAAAGAAGACGAAGATATGTCCAAGAACTTTAACAGACCATAATCCGGTGTGGATGGAACTAGAGTTTGGGGAGGGGTCTAGGAGATCCTGGAGACTGAATGAAAACTTGTTTTGATATGAGGCAAATGTGATAGAATGTAAAAATTTAATGAAAGAATTTTTTGTTTTAAATATGCATAAGGGTACACCTGTGGAAATGATATGGGATGCAAGTAAAGCATATATGAGAGGAGTTTTAATAAATTTGAACAATTCTTACAGACGTAGAAAGGGGAAAAAATGGAGGGAATTGGAAGAGGAAATAAAAAAGAAGGAACAGGCGTTAGTGGATAAACCAGATGACAAGAATATAAAAGAAGCCATTACAATATTGCGAGGACAGTTTAATATGTTGATGTCAGATCAAGTTGCAACGAACTTGCAATTTGCTAAACATAATACTTTTTGTAACGCAAATAAACCAGGCAGGTGGTTAGCATATATGTTAAGGAAAAAACAAAAATCTCATACAATAGAAAAAATAGAGTATAAAGGTAAAGAGGTATATCAAAAGAATATGATTAAGAAAGCATTTTTAGATTTTTATACGAGGTTATATGCTGGTGATAATATACAAGGTAATGATATAGAGAGATATTTGCAGAAGGAAAATATCCTTGCAATTACTGATGAACAAAGGGAAAGCCTGAATGTATTAATAACCACTGAGGAAATTCTTTTGGCAATTAAACAATTAAAAAGTGGAAAGGCTCCTGGCACAGATGGTTTGACAGCAGTGTGTTATAAAAATTTTCAATTAGAAATGGTAGAACCTCTTAAGGAGTTATTTGTTAAAATACAACAGGGAGGAGAAGTGCCACCATCCTGGAGAACAGCTTTTATTTCCCTGATCCTGAAAGAAGATCAAGATCATAGTCAACCCAAAAATTACAGACCCATATCATTGCTTAATACAGATTATAAAATCTTTGTAAAAATTTTGGCAAATAGATTAATGTCAGTTATGCAACAAGTGATTCATAAAGATCAAACTGGATTTATACAAGGGAGACAAATGAAAAGCAATGTAAGACAAATTGTTAATATTCTGGAGTATTTGGGGAAGAACAACCAAGTCCCTGCAGTGCTTATGTTTTTGGATGCAGAGAAAGCATTTGATCGATTGAATTGGCAGTTTTTAGTGAAAGTAGCACAAAAGATGCAGTTGGGAGAGCATTTTATACAATCTATTAAGACAATATACCAGAAACAAACAGCACAAATAATAGTTAATGGTAGTCTCACAGAAATCTTTAAAATTGAGAAAGGAACAAGACAGGGATGTTCCTTGTCTCCACTACTGTTTATTTTAACTTTGGAAGTATTGCTGAATAAAATACGGGATGCGGATAACATACAGGGTATTAAGATTAGGCAACATGATTATAGACTACGAGCATTTGCAGATGATTTGGTTGTAACTTTAACCCAACCAGTAAATTCAGTTACAGGTTTGATGGAGATAATTAGGCAATATGGTCAAGTTTAGTGCATTGTAAGCTGCCCTGAGTCTCCGGAGAAGGGCGGCATATAAATCTAAATAAAAATAAAAAACAAAAAAAATAAAAAAGT
This sequence comes from Pituophis catenifer annectens, assembly GCF_029215685.1. Lineage (NCBI taxonomy): Eukaryota > Metazoa > Chordata > Lepidosauria > Squamata > Colubridae > Pituophis > Pituophis catenifer. The sequence continues at coordinate 32,149,981 of NW_027256885.1, read as the reverse complement.
GTCTGGGTTTAAAATAAATATAGGGAAAACAAAGATGATAGCTAAGAATATGAATACAAATCAAAAAGAAGAAATGGAAAGAGTATGTCACAAGTAAATGCCTTATTCTCCATTATGTAAATAGTACATGAACAGGGTATCAGGGGTTAACTTATTCTTCACTTCTTAATGTATTCATACTTCACCACTCCCATATCTAGCTCCACCCATTGTATATATATAAGGAGCTGCATACATCCCTTCTTCGCTTCTATCTGTGAATATTCAGTGAATATAGAATGCCTTATGTAAATAAAGAGAGATATATTTGAACTCTTAATTCTCAAATTATTTATTGAGTCTGATCCTGAAAATATCGCAACAATCTGGTAGCAGAGGATGGTTGAATTGACTCAATAAAAACTTAAATATGTCTAAAAGAGATAGGCCCAACACCAGGGCATACAGCAAAGAAATGGAAACGGATAAAGAAATAATCGATGAGTCCACGAACGCAATTTCGAGAGAATCTGAAGAATACACCACAGAAGACAAAGAAATAATAAATGAAAATGATGACCAAGAGGAAAACGAAATAGAAAACAACGAACTCAGGTCAGAGATACTAAAACTTTTAAAAAGCCAAAAGAGCGATGAAAGCCTCATCGCGAACCTCCAAGATATACTAAAAAACAACGGAGCAGCGAGAGAGAAGCACATCGCTACTGAAAAGCCAAAAGTTTCAAAAATAGTGAGTGATATACTTACAGACAAAAACGCAGTGAAGAAGAAAAACAACGATCCCGTGCAAAATTTCGAATGGCAGCCATCTTGGTTTCAACAGACCTCCAAGGTGAGCGAAGCAGAGCCAATCAGAAAGCTTGATTCAAAATTTCTGGCGCGAAAGGCATTACTCGATAAAGAAAGTGAAAAAGAAAAAGTATATACCTCAGAAGAATCAGAATCAGAGAACGAAGAAGATTCAACAGACATGCAAATAAAGTCAGCAATGAAAACGCTTTTTGCTGCATTTGGACCGAAACTGAAGATTACTAAAAAATCAGCCAAAAAACAAGCAAGCAAGCCAACGCCTCAAAATCTACCCGCTCCTATCCAGACGACGAGAGCACCGACACCTGAACCCAGAGAGCCTTGCAGATACCACCCCACGCCGCAGACCGATCCAAGGACCAGCGCTTTCAACAGAAGAAAACGAGCACCCGCTACCACCAGGACTCCCAAGATCGAGCCGGAGACCGATTCATCGGAAGAAGAACAAAGCGAACGAGCCGCAGCGACGAGAACCTCTCACGACGACTCCATGAACGAAATGAGCAACGCGCATGCGCAAGACTACGCGGACGGCCCAGGAAGACATGAGATGCGGAGAGAATCATGCAGACTCGTTGCGAGCATTCCCACGCCGTTTTGTAACTTCCAGCATTTACGAGACCACGGACTATCCCCGGTTGTAAGTAATGGACCCAACAATGTTGGAAATTTACCCAGTGACTTCCCAAAGCTGAGAATAGATGGCATTAATTTGCAAGAATGGTATCAGCAGCTCCAGGTTGTCTTTATGAAAGAAAACTTACTGTTTTTTATCACTAATCCCCCAAAAAGACCTTGGACTCTAAAGTTAGATTGCTTACACCATAGAGCATTTTTCTTATTAATTTCCAGTGTATCTCCTGCAATGTATCACAGCATTAAGCAAAATCTGACTGTCTCAGAAATTATTCAATGCATGTTCAATTTGTTTCACAGTGATAGTGTAGCTACTACCACAAGAATGTCTAAAGATTTCTTCTCTTCTAGGATAAAACCAGGGGTTACCATAAGTGAACATTTAATATCCTTAAACAAAATTAGAGCAGAACTGCATTTAAGGGGGGAGGTGATTTCAGATCAAACGATGAAAAGTGTTATCATCAACTCACTTGACCCATCATGGGATAATTATATGTCACATTTAGACACAATCAATCTAGGATACTTATCCATAGAAAGTCTATCCAATAAGTTAATAGCTGAAGACAATTCAAGGAGGAGTTGCTCTAACAACCACATAGAACACAAACTATATAGAAAGGTAGCATTTCAAGAAAGATATCATGAAACATTTAGATGCCACAATTGTGGGTCCAAAGAACATAATAGGAGGGATTGCCCTAAAATTCCAAAAGAAAGACATAGATCAGAATATAGAAATAAGTACAACAACAGACAGTCTTCCATTGATAGACATAGGTATAGAAGTCCACCCAATTATAAAGAACATAGAGGGGGCAGAGATAATTCAAAGGATAGAAAATCTGGTTCACTGAATGGACTAAACAAACAAGACAACACTAACATACAACAACCAGAGAACAATAATTGGCTTATTGATTCTGGAGCAACTAATCACACTACAAATAATAGAAATATATTGTCTTCATTTGTAGAGGATAAATTTGTAATAAAAGTAGCTAACCAAGAAAAAGTCCAAGTAATAGGTAGAGGGAATGTAACCTTACCTGGCCTAGGAAAAATAGAGGGGGTATTACTAATACCTGAAATACCTCATAACATACTTAGTGCCATAAAACTAAGCAGAGATTCTGATATTAACATTGTGTTCTCAAAGGGAAAAGCAACATTAGAGAAAAATAGAATAGATATAGGTACAGTAATAATCAAAGGAGGCCTACCTTATTTAATAACAAAGGAGAAATGGTTACACAACATTGATTCAAATATGGAAGATAGCATTGAAATAGATAATGGAAACAATAGTAACAGTGACAATGATGAATGTAAAGTAACTCATAATCACAAAGATACACATAATAAAAAAAAACCTAAAATAGGTAAGCCAATTCACGATGAGTGTGCTCATGTTTTACATAGGAAGTTAGGACATGCCAGTTTTCCTGTAGTACAAAAGATGACTGAACACGCAGAAGGTGTTAAAATAAAAAATTGTGAAAACTATTTGGAATGCTCAGTATGTAAGTCTACAAAGCTTAAAACTAGTCCCAGACCTAGAAAATCAACAAGGTCAACCAACAAAATTTTTGATTTGGTACACATGGACCTAGTTGGCCCACTAACACCATCAATTACTTATAAAAAACGTTACTTTCTAACCATTGTGGATGATTATAGTCGTTATGGATTTGTTTACACATTAAAACATAAAGATGAAACCTTTCAGAAATTTAAAGAGTTTTACAAACGTATAGAAACACAGCACAATATTAAAATAAAGCAAATCATGACAGATAGGGGATGTGAATTCATGTCTAAGGAATTCTCCCAATGGCTAAAGGACAAAGGAATGTTACATTACACATCTAGCCCATTTTCCGCATTCCAGAACGGAGTGGTAGAGAGAAAGAACTCAACATTACAAACCATGATTAGATGCACATTAGAAGATGCTGGCTTAGGCAAACAATTCTGGTCAGAAGCCCTACAATATTCCAATTACACACAAAATAGAACTTGGTCCAGCATTGTAAATAAGACACCATATGAAGTAATGTATAATAGGAAACCAAAATTAGCACACATGCACATATTTGGAGTCACTGCAGACGTACACATACCCAAACAATTGAGGCGAAAAGGAGAAAATGTATCCAGAAGACTTAGATTTATGGGATACGAGACAGGTACAAAAGGATACAGATTCATCGATAATAATAACAAATTTATAGTTTCCAGAACGGCTGTGTTCCATGAACAGGCCAACTGGTCTAAAATACATCTTAATGAAATATTCCCAAACACCAACACAGATACCAAAATCCAAGGAAGAAGGACTATAGAAGAACACAGTAACAACATGCATAGAAACAAAACCAAAACATGGACAAACAGTCAACACAAAATAAAGACAGATTCATTAACGAAAAAGGAAGCAAGGTATTTACATGACAATGATAGTAAGCCTGAAAAAGCAATCAGAAGTACCAGAAATCAAATGCCAAACAAATACAAGGATTATGTAATGCATATGGATGGAGAATCAACAACACCTAGTACATATGAGGAAGTGTTAAAACTTCCTCCTAAAGAAAAGGAAAAATGGGAATCAGCAATGACTAAAGAGATGGATAGTTTACGAGGGCTAAATGTATTTACACCTGCAATTGCACCAAAGGACAAAACCATCATTGGCACTAGGTGGATATATAAAATTAAAAATTTAGAGGGAGGCAATACCCTATACAAAGCTAGATTAGTTGCACAAGGTTATGCACAGAAATATCCCGAGGATTATACAGACACATACTCTCCCACAGTAAGAACTGAGAGTGTCAAAACAGCTCTAGTTATAGCATCAGCACTCAATCTCGATGTGTTCCAATATGACATACAGACTGCGTATTTACACGCAAAATTAGATAAGGAAATATATGTAAGAGCACCTCACAGTCAATACACAAACAAAAATGAGACTTGGTTATTAAACAAAAGTTTATACGGGTTGAAACAATCTGGTAAACGATGGTATGATTGTTTAGTAAAAGTACTTAAAACTATGGATTTCAGTGCCACTACTGCTGATAACTGTTTCTTTGTAAAAAAGGATGATGATTCCATAGAATTTGTATTAATCTATGTGGATGATATTTTGTACATAGGTAAACATAAAGAGAGGAGAGAAACATTTGTAACAAAACTAAATGAACATTTCTCACTGAAATCTTTGGGCAAAGTAAATAAGTATCTTGGTGTTCAAATCAGTAAAACCAGAAGGGGATTCAAACTTTCCCAAAGAGATAAGATCATAGAGCTCTTGAATAAATGTAATTTAAGTGATGCTAAGCCCTGTGACACTCCCATGCAAACTGATTTTCTAAAGAATGCAGACGAATCATCCCCTGAATTCAAAGATAATACATTTTATAGGTCAATTATAGGTTCCCTTCTTTACATTTCCAATTGGACTAGACCTGATATTGCCTTGCCTCTCAACTTATTGTCCAGACATGTCAGCAAACCAACACTATACCATTGGGAAGCTGTCAAAAGAATATTAAGATATTTAAAGAATAGTTTAGACTTTTGTTTGTTATTGGAATCTAATAATGTCAAGGAGCCCATCCTCACATGTTACGCCGATGCGGATTGGGCTGGCGATACTTCATGTAGAAAAAGTACATCTGGTTATATATTCCTCCTTAACGGTTGTCCAGTTTACTGGTACACTGGCAAACAAGATTTAGTAGCCACTTCAACAACAGAGGCAGAATATGTTTGTCTATCTAAAGCAGCAAATAACCTTGTATGGTTTAATGATTTACTTTCTGACATTTGGAAAAAACCCACTTTGCCATTTATCATGCATGAAGATAACAAAGCTGCTATCGAAATATCTAGATCTGATGCTATTGGACAAAGGTCCAGACATATAGATATAAAATTTAAACATGTGAGACAGTTATCTCAGGATGGATTTATCAAAGCAGTTCATTGCGAAACATCAGAGCAAATAGCTGACGTATTAACAAAGCCTTTGCCGTCTAAGCAACATAAATACTTGACTTCTAAATTATATGTTTTATATTGTTCTGAATCTGAATGTAATTGTTGTAGTATATCGAATCGGCATTTAGAGGGGGATTTGTCACAAGTAAATGCCTTATTCTCCATTATGTAAATAGTACATGAACAGGGTATCAGGGGTTAACTTATTCTTCACTTCTTAATGTATTCATACTTCACCACTCCCATATCTAGCTCCACCCATTGTATATATAAGGAGCTGCATACATCCCTTCTTCGCTTCTATCTGTGAATATTCAGTGAATATAGAATGCCTTATGTAAATAAAGAGAGATATATTTGAACTCTTAATTCTCAAATTATTTATTGAGTCTGATCCTGAAAATATCGCAACAGAGTAACAGGATGTGAGATAGTAAAAAAGGTTAAGTACTTAGGAATTTTTATTATAATGTCAAATGGGAAATTATAAAAGTATAATTATGAATTGTTATGGCATAAAATACAGATAGAGATGGATAAATGGAAAAAATTACAACTGTCTTTGTTAGAAAGAATAGCAGTAGTTAAAATGAATGTTCTGCCCAAGTTTCTATTTCTTTTTTGAATGATACCAATACTTAAAAAGGATGCAAATTTGGAGGAATGGCAGAGAGGCATTAACAATTTTGTTTGGGTAGGGAAGAGACCAAGAGTTAAATTAAAAATAATGCAGGATATACATGAAAGAGGAGGTTTGAAATTGCCCAATCTAAAATTGTACTATGAAGCAGCTGTTTTGTCAGCAATTAGTGATTGGATTAATTTAACAGATGAAAGAATACTGAATATTGAAGGGTATGATTTGCTATATGGTTGGCATGCCTACTTAGTCTATGAGAAGAAGGTGAATAGGACTTTTAAAAGTCATATATTAAGGAATACCCTCCTGCGTGTTTGGAAAAAATACCAATATAAATTGAATGGTAAAATACTCATGTGGGTAGTACCCAGACATGCGATAGAAAATATAAGTATAGAACAAAGACAGGATGTAACTACTTATAAAGAACTGTTCACAGAAAGAAATGTACTACAGTTAAAGCCTCTGAATGTACTAAGAGAGGAAAGGGCAATTCAAACCTGGTTTCAGTATGTACAGCTGCAGAATAGATGGAAAAAAGATCAGAAAATTGGTATTATACAAAGTGAAGAAAATTTGATAAAACAAATTAGGGACCAGAGTAGAATGCATATAAAAAGGTTGTATAATATTTTGATAGAAATAGACTCAGAGACAGAGTTAGTTAAAGATTGTATGATAAAATGGGCACAAAATTTTGAGGAACCAATAATGATGGAAACATTGGAAAGGATCTGAGTAAGAAATGTAAAATTTACACAAGCTCAAAATTTGAGAGAAAATTTTTATAAAATGTTTTATAGATGGCATTTGGATCCTAAAAAGTTAGCTTGTATGTACCCAAACTTACAACCCAAATGTTGGAGATGTGATTGTATTGATGCTACCTATTTTCATGTTTGGTGGACTTGTAAAAAAGTTAAAGAATTTTGGATAAAAATATGGTGGATTATTCAAAATATCTTTAAAAAAAGAATAAAGTTTACTCCACAGTTGTTTTTGTTAGGTATCATTACAGATTGTACGGCTATAGAGACTAATTTGATTCTGAACTTAATAACTGCAGCAAGACTTTTGGTGGCACAGTACTGGAAGAAGGAAGATTTACCTACTATTCAAGAATGGACATTAAAAGTAGTAAATTAGCAGAAATGGTGAAAATTTCAGCATATCTGAAGGACCAATCAAATGAGAAATATATGTTAGAATGGAAAAGATGGATTGATTATATTTCAAGGCAAATATCGGACTAAAAAATTTCAAATAGCTTATGAATGACCAAAGAGATTTTATAAAGTACTTAAATTTAGTTTAGTAAAAGGGGAGTTAAAAGTTCAAGAGGGGGATAGGAGACTATAGATAATTAGCTTATGTTAGTTTATGATTGTCAAATGTTATACCCTGTATTTTGCTCTGGGAAGTGGAGGGTGAGGGAGGGGAAGGGGAGGGTTGGAAGGGGAGGAAGGAGGGGGAAGGGGAAATGTTTGTAAAATTTTTAAAAACTTTTCAATAAAAAAAAGAAATTTACATATTACTTGGCAGTAATTCTTCTATTATAAAATCTAATAATGATTCAAATAAGAATCTTATATCATGGTGCTTATATTGGTGCTTTCTGAGCTTGATTGTTTTCTTCCAGATGTTTCATTATGCAAAATAGGCAACATCATCAGTGTCAGTCCTAGACTAGCACTGATGATGTTACTGAGTTTGGGTAATGAAATGTCTACAAGAAAGCAACCAAGTTTAGAGACCACCAATGACTCCTATTTCAACCCTGACCTGCAGATATTCTTCATTATTAGAATATTTTATCATTTAGACTTTTTTTGGAAATAATGAAAAGCAAAAATATGGTTCCATTAGGAGGAGGAAAATGTATACTATGTGGTATATTATTATTTAATGGGATTAAACTCCTAAATTTAGCAACTGCAATCCAGTTCTATTCCTTTCCTTTTATACACATACTGTATATACTAACACAGGAGGGATGCGGTGGCTCAGTGGCTAAGACACTGAGCTTGTTGATCGAAAGTTTGGCAGTTCAGCAGTTTGAATCCCTAGTGCCGCCTTATGGGGTGAGCTCCCATTACTTGTCCCAGCTTCAACCTAGCAGTTCGAAAGCACGTAAAAAATGCAAGTAGAAAAATAAGGACCACCTTTGGTGGAAAAGTAACAATGTTCCATGCGCTTTTGGCATTTAGTCATGCTGGCCACATGACCATGGAGACATCTTCGGACAGCGCTGGCTCTTTGGCTTTGAAACAGAGATGAGCACCGTCCCCTAGAGTCGGGAATGACTAGCACATATATGCGAGGGGAACATTTACCTTTACCTTATACTAACACAAGCTCCTTTATCTTGGAAAACAACATTTTAGCATCAATTAGAAGCCATAGCTGGGAACAATCTAGAACAAATGAGATTGGAAGCTTATTTTTTGATTCTCTGAAATATTCTTTCACTTTTGTTATTTATAAAGCAATTTCATTGAATAGAAGCTATTTGTAGTTTAAATATTAGCATTTTGAACCATGTTTAAGAAGACTGAATAGTCTTGCACCGGACCACTCTTACCCTTCTGGTTTGAAATTTTCCCTTTTGCACATGGAAGGCAATCATAACAGCAAAATGGCTTCCCTTCTATTTTCATCTTTCTGTATCCTGGATAGCAATTGTCATTGCATACAGAAAGCAGCTGAACCTATCAAGAAGTGAAAGCAGGGTTTATTACAAGGCATGCATTTTTCTTCATAAAATTCTATCTCAGTATGGATTTTACTTTTACATAATAAATGTTGGATGTGGATGTTCCAAAATCTCCTTGATTTAGAGAAATTATAGTGAATTACAGGTAATGAGAGATAGATTCAAAGGTGAAGGTGGGTAACCTAAGAATTGGAGAGATGAAAATAGCATCATTTGGCCAGGCAAAAGTCAAGATCCAGAAGAAATTAGTTAGAAATAGAGATGTATATATTTTCTTTGAGTTTCAATTTCTTTCTTTCCTTTTGCCCCCAAAACGACCAAGGGTTCTGTCTCAACTAGGGTTAACATGATCATTGATATGGGATTCCTGATCTCTTTTTGCTTCCCAGCAATATCAGACAAGTAAACACCATGTAGGATATGACCACATTTAATGTGGGAGTCCAGTCAAAAGCATAAACTATCTGGGTTCATTTTCCGATGAAAGAGACATAAGTCCAACCTCAAACTGAAGACCCGTTGACTCTTATCTTGGGCCAAATTGTCTTAATGTGAATAAGATCACATTCTTGTTCATAGATAGCACAAAATAAACTTTTAGTACTTTTGAACCTCATCTTTGTTCCTGACTTCTTGCCCCTGACAGCTAATTACCATTCTCTGATGGTCATATCTTTCAAGTATTGATGGAAAAAAAGAAAATTATCAGCAACAATTTTATCCTTCTTTACTGGCTTGATACTTGGTACTCTTTACTTACTGATAGATGGTCTGCAGTGTCAGGGTGGCAATTAATCCCATTCTGCTTTTGGGTAATTGCACCTTGATTTAGAGAAGTGGATTGAGACTTTTCCCTTGAAGCATACTTTAAGAAAATAAACCCGAAGATATATCTTCTAAGAAAAACTCATTTATTTGTTATAAAGAAAATAAAACATCTTACTATCTAAAATAGATTACATCTTGGCAACGTTTTCCCGGCCACCTTTCCTGGCCGGAGAACAAAGAAAAATTAGAAGAAAGTGAAAGAATGTAGACATGCGCAGTTAGCTTAGAGATAAGAACTTGGCAAGCTACAGTAAGTCTGAAAGTCCAAAAATAAGAGCTCATCTGGTAAATACAAAAATGCAGTGACATGCAGAAGACATGTATAGGACATTAACATTAGAAAACAAACCAACAGCAACTTTATAAAGAAGATGAAGGATCAGGATATTTCAGTGACTATTTTGATAAATCAATCAGTTCAAATGACTGAATTATTTCCAAGTGTTTGGAAAGAAGGACTCTGAAGATGAGCAAGAAAAAAAAAGATAGACCCCAGTAGTTGTTAATGATTTTCACAGAACTAAAAAAAGAACTCAATAGTTTGAAAGAAGAACGAGTCAATCTCCTGAATCTAATAGAGATGGCTTTCCAGATACAATGATTAGCAAAATGGAAACTGTGAAAATCAGGATAGACTATTAAAGGAAAGGGAAGACTAGAAAAGAAAAACTATGTTTCACAAGGCTGAAGAAAAATAGGAAGACAACGGATTAGCTGAAATGAAGAGATAAAAGCAATTTCTTGAATATCTGTGGAGTGATGAGTTATTATATCAGAATGGTGAGCATACAGCAGCAATTGAATTAAGTTACTGTTGAAATCTATATTGATGAAAACAAGATGGGAAGGGAAAGAAAGTGCACAGTTTGAAATCTGAGCAGGAAATACCTGGTTAAACATGGCAGGCCAGATGATGAACTCTGTAGAAATGACAACTGGCTTATCCGGAGAATTGTTTGGGTCGATCTTTCCAACTTTGACTTTAACAAAGCTCTTGTTTGGGAAGGTGACCCAGTTGATAATATCAAATCTAGTGTTCAAGTCTCCATTTTCATTAAAGGAGACTTGGTGACCTGCAGTGTTAGTAAATGAGATGGTTTTCAAATAGTGGTGGAGCTAAACAGAAGCAATGGCAGAAAATTAATGGGAAACAAGGAAGAAAGGATAGCAGTATAATTAAGTTGTGGGTCATCCATTTAATATAGCTGGACACATCAATAGATGCTCACATCCTCTTATTTTTCTTGGTGAACTCAATCTACCTCTTATTAATTGGACCATAAACAACTGAACCCATACATGCAATCCTGTACAATTCTCAGCCCCTTTGGAGCCGCCAGTGCTTCACTGGGCGCAAACGAACATGCACACATGAAAAGGAGGATTCGTTCCAAAACCCGGTTTAATGGAGGCAACACAGCAGCGTACAGTAGAGACTGAGCTGCTAAGCAAAACAAGGTCAGAGACGCTCTAGCTCTCCAACCGTACTGTTTTATAGGGCGTGGATTTTATTTATTTATTTATTTGTTTGTTTCCATTTCTATACCGCCCTTCTCCAAATAGGACTCAGGGCGGTGAACAGCCAAAGTAAAAAACAGAGCATACAAAATTTAAAAACAGTATTAAAATAATTAAATATTTTGGCCGTAAATTAAAACAACCCAATTTAAAATCAATTTAAAATTTAACTCAAGCCAGCCCAGCTAGTTGAAATAAATAGGTTTTCAGGGCCCGACGAAAAATCCGGAGGTCTGTTATTGTACGTAACTCTGGGGGAAGGTTGTTCCAGAGGGTGGGCGCCGTCACAGAGAAGGCTCTCCCCCTGGGGGTTGCCAGCCAACATTGTCTGGCGGACGGCACCCTGAGGAGGCCCACTCTGTGCGAGCGTACTGGCCGGTGGGAGGCTATTGGTGGCAGAAGGCGGTCTCGTAAGTACCCCGGCCCTAAGCCATGGAGCGCTTTAAAGGTGGTCACCAACACCTTGAAGCGCAGCCGGAAGACCACCGGGAGCCAGTGCAGCTCGCGCAGGAGAGGTGTCACATGGGAGTGCCTTGTCGCCCCCATAATCCCCCGCACGGCTGCGTTCTGGACCAGCTGGAGCCTCCGGGTGCACCCCAGGGGGAGCCCCATGTAGAGAGCGTTGCAGTAGTCCAGGCGGGAAGTGACTAGTGCCTGAGTGACTGTGCGTAGAGAGTCCCGATCTAGAAAGGGGCGCAACTGGCGTATCAGGCAAACCTGATAAAAAGCCCCCCTGGCCACGGCCGTCAAATGATCTTCTAAAGACAGCCGTGCGTCCAGGAGGACGCCCAAGTTATGAGCCCTCTCCGTGGGGGTGAGTGATTCGCCCCCAATAGCCAGCGATGGCGTCAGCTGGCTATATCGGGACGCTGGAAGCCACAGCCACTCAGTCTTGGAGGGGTTGAGTCGGAGCCTGTTTCTCCCCATCCAGGCCCGCACGGCCTCCAGGCACTGGGACATCACTTCAAGGGCATCGTTGGGGTGGCCTGGGGTGGAGATGTACAGCTGGGTGTCATCAGCATACTGATGGAACTCCACCCCAAAGCCACGAATGATCTCACCCAGCGGCTTTACATAAATGTTGAACAGAAGGGGCGAGAGGACCGACCCTTGTGGCACCCCACAAGCAAGGTGCCTCGGGGTCGACCGCTGCCCCCCTGTCAACACAGATTGCGACCGGTCAGAGAGGTAGGAGGAGAACCACCACAGAACAGTTAACTATCATTAGGCAGGCAATGATTTCTCACAACTGTCACAATCAAAGCTGCCGCTTGTTCCATTCATGCTCATCGCAGGCATAGGACATCTCTTTAGCAGCTGATTTACATTCCCATTCCATCCCCCGTCTTCTTGCCTTCCGTCCATCACCCACTATTAGTGTACATGGTGTCCTAACGCAACACCCCCCTCCATCGTGTTTTGTTGCTGGAATCCGTCAGTATTCTCCAGATCCCCTTCATGGTCTTCAATACCATCCATCAAGGTGATGTGTTGTCGAGGGGCTTTTGACACTCGACAACAATACTGTTACTAATCTGGGACTGGATCAACAAGTAACTAACAATACTAGACTCAACAACTGCCTTTTTCTCATCATCTGCAACAGTTTAAACTCAATTTATGGTCTACAAATAAAAGAACCTTTTTCCAACAATGACCACAGCATGATTGACTTTTGTCTCAATATACGTCCTTACAAAGATTATCATAATGATGGGATCCCCAATTATAACTTTAAAAAAGCCAACTATGATCTCATAAACACCAACCTTATTTATTTATTTATTTATTTATTATTGAATTTCTATACCGCCCTACTCCCGAAGGACTCAGGGCGGTGCACAGCCATGAAATAAAACACATAGATATACAAAATTTAAAATCGAATAAAATGAATTAAATAAATTTGGCTGAATTAATACCCATAATTTAAGATACCCACATTTTAAAATACATTAAAAATTTAAAATTTACACTTAAAAGGGAGAAGATTTAGGCAAGGCCAGCTTGATGAAATAAAAGCGTCTTCAACTCGCGGCGGAAGGTGCGCAGATCCGGAATCCTCCGTATCTCTGGGGGGAGCTCATTCCAGATCGTCGGTGCCCCCACAGAGAAGGCTCTCCCCCTAGGGGCCGACAGCCGACATTGTTTGGCCGACGGCACCTGGAGGAGCCCCTCTCTGTGGGAGCGTACTGGTCGGTGGGAGGCTGTTGATGGTAGTAGGCGGTCCCGTAAATAACCAGGTCCCAAGCCATGGAGCGCTTTAAAGGTGGTAACCAGAACCTTGAAGCGCACCCGGAAGACCACCGGGAGCCAGTGCAGCTCGCGCAGGAGAGGTGTTACATGGGAGCTCCATGTTGCTCCCATAACCACCCGCGCGGCCGCACTCTGCGCCAGTTGGAGCCTCCGGGTGCACCTCAAGGGGAGCCCCATGTAGAGAGCATTACAATAGTCCAGACGAGAGGTGACGAGGGCATGAGTGACTGTGCGTAACGAGTCCCGATCTAGAAAGGGACGCAACTGGCGAATCAGGCGAACCTGATGAAAAATCCTCCCGGTCACGGCCGTCAAGTGCTCTTCTAAAGACAGCCGTGAGTCCAGGAGGACGCCCAAGTTACGAGCCCTTTCCGTGGGGGCCAATGATTCACCCCCAATAGCCAGCGATGGCGTCAGCTGACTATATCGGGACGTTGGAAACCACAGCCACTCGGTCTTGGATGGGTTGAGCCTGAGCCCGTTTCTTTTGTTCATCTCTTGTTTGGCAAATTCTGTTCATTGGCTGTAATACTGCCAAAGACTATTTTAACATTTTTTTTGCTCAAAATCAAGAGTCATTAAACTATACGTACCAATAATAACCCCCAATACCAGAAAAAAACAAATTTCCCATAACAATAAGGAAGCTTCAATCCAAAAAAAAAAATCCTCTTTGGTGAAAAAACAAAACTGGCTATATAGTTAACTTTAAAAGCCACTACAAAACCTTATGCCGCCAGAATCAACTACCACACTAAACAAGAGGAAAACCTTCTACGCACAAAATCCACCCATGCCTTCTATAATTTTGTGAACAACAAACTTAAACACTTGAGATCCATCCCACCCCTAAAAAGGCCTAACGGTAAAGACTGTAATGGTGAAGCCGTTAAAGCCAACCTCTTTAACACTTTCTTCCATTCAGTCTTTGTAAACAGCAATGGCTCATGCCCCACATTTCCTAATCGTACCACAACTAATTGCAATGATCTACTACATATCGATTTTACAGAAGATAATGTTGAAAAGGCACTATGCAACCTAAAACCATCTCTATCTATTGGACCTGATGGATTACATACCTACTTCTTAAAAAAACTTTCCACTACCATAGCAGAACCTCTAAGCATAATCTATGAAAAATCTTTCAGGACCAGCTCCTTGCCTAACCTATGGTCACTAGCCACCATCATCCCTATCTTCAAAAAGGGTGACCCCAGATTAGTTGAAAATTACAGACCAATCTTTTTATGTTGCATCAGCTGCAAAGTCATGGAATCAATCATAAACCAATCCATTACCCTCCACTTAGAGACAAACAACCTACTCTCTAACAAACAATTTGGTTTCAGGAAAAAATTATCCTGTAATCTGCAACTCCTACACTGCAAAAAAAACATATGGACTACACAACTCAATCAGGGCAAACCAATAGATACAATTTACATAGACTTCTGTAAAGCGTTTGATTCAGTAGTACATGACAAACTACTTCTAAAACTAAAATCTTATAGCATTTCTGGATCCCTGCATAAGTGGATAGCTGCATTCCTATCAAACAGGCAACAAGTACTCAAAATCGGGAGTGCCCTATCAAACCCTGCATCTGTTAACAGAAGTGTCCCCCAAAGCAGCATTCTAGGACCAACACTCTTCATACTATACATAATGACCTTTGCACATAATGACCTTTGCGATCATATTATAAGCAACTGCATTCTCTTCGCTAATGATGTAAAACTATTCAACACCACCGACAATGCTGCTAAGAGACTTTGACTATGTGTCAGAATGGTCAAACAATTGGCAACTCCAAAGCTCAACCAACCAATTGGCAAAAAAAAAAAAAAAAAAAGAACCCAAAATACAAGCTGTGCGAATACAATCTCATAGACAAACATCACTCTGTCCAGGACCTTGGAGCACTCATCTTTAATAATCTAAGTGCCAGAGCTCACTGTAACAGCATTGCCAAAAAGGAATTAAGAGTTGTTAACCTAATCTTACAAAACTTCTTCTCTGGTAATATTATACTGCAAACTAAGGCATACAAAACCTTTGCTAGACCAATTCTCAAATACAGCTCATCTGTCTGGAACCCGAACTGCATATCAGACATTAATACTGTTACGATATTTTCAGGATCAGACTCAATAAATGAATTAAGAATTAGATATTCAAATAAAGCACTGTTTATTTACAGAAGGCATTCTATATTCACTGAATAATCACAGATAGAAGCACAGAAGGAATGCATACAGCTCCTTATATATACATGGGGTGGAGCTAGATATGGGAGTGGTTAAATATGAATATATTAAGTAGAGAATAATAAGTTAACCCCTGATACCCTGGTCATGTACTATTTACATAATGAAGAATAAGGCATTTACTTGTGACAAATCCCCCTCTAAATGCCGATTCGATATATTACAACAATTACATTCAGATTCAGAACAATATAAAACTTGTAACTTAGAAGTCAAGTATTTATGCTGCTTAGAAGGCAAAGGCTTTGTCAATATGTCAGCTATTTGCTCTGATGTTTCGCAATGAACTGCTTTAATAAATCCATCCTGAGATAACTGCCTCACATGTTTGAATTTTATATCTATATGTCTGGACCTTTGTCCAATAGCATCAGATCTAGATATTTCAATAGCAGCCTTGTTATCTTCATGCATGATAAATGGTAATGAAGGTTTCTTCCAAGTGTTTGACAATAAGTCATTAAACCATATGAGGTTATTTGAGGCTTTAGACAGACAAACATATTCTGCCTCAGTCGTTGAGGTGGCTACTAAATCTTGTTTACCAGTGTACCAGTAAACTGGACAATCGTTAAGGAAAAATATATAGCCAGATGTGCTTTTTCTACATGTGGTATCGCCAGCCCAATCCGCATCGGCATAACATGTGAGGATGGGCTCTTTGACATTATTAGGTTCCAATAATAAACAGAAGTCTAAACTATTCTTTAAATATCTTAATATTCTTTTGACAGCTTCCCAATGATATAATAATGGTTTGCTGACGTGCCTAGACAACAAGTTGAGAGGCAAAGCAATATCAGGTCTAGTCCAATTGGAAATATATAGAAGGGAACCGATGACTGATCTGTAAAGTGTATTATCTTTAAATTCAGGGGATGACTCATCTGTGTTCCTCAAAAAATCAGTTTGCATGGGAGTGTCACAGGGCTTAGCATTATTTAAGTTACATTTGTTCAGAAGTTCTATAATCTTATCTCTTTGAGAAAGTTTGAATCCCCTTTTTGTTTTACTGATTTGAACTCCAAGATACTTATTTACCTTACCTAATGATTTCAAAGAGAAATGTTCATTTAGTTTTGTTACAAATGTCTCTCTCCTCTCTTTATGTTTACCTATATACAAAATATCATCCACATAAATTAACACAAATTCTAGAGAATCACCCTCTTTTTTGACAAAGAAACAGTTATCAGCAGTAGTAGCATTGAAATTCATAGTTTTGAGTACTTTGACTAAACATTCATACCATCGTTTGCCAGATTGTTTCAACCCGTATAAACTTTTGTTTAGCAACCACGTTTCATTTTTGTTTGTGTATTGACTATGAGGTGCTCTTACATATATTTCTTTATCTAATTTTGCATGTAGATATGCAGTCTGTATGTCGTATTGGAATACATCAAGGTTAAGTGCTGATGCTATAACCAGAGCTGTTTTAACACTCTCAGTTCTTACTGTGGGAGAGTATGTGTCTGTGTAATCCTCGGGATATTTTTGTGCATAACCTTGTGCAACTAGTCTAGCTTTGTATAAGGTGTTGCCTCCCTCTAAGTTTTTGATTTTATATATCCACCTAGTGCCAATAACAGTTTTATCTTTAGGTGCAGGTGTAGGTGTGAATACATTTAATTCTCGTAAACTATCCATCTCTTTAGTCATGGCTGATTCCCACTTTTTCTTTTCTTCGGGGGGAAGTTTTAGCACTTCCTCGTATGTGTTTGGTGTTGATGTTTCTCCATCCATATACATTACATAATCTTTGTATTTGTTTGGCACTTGATTTCTGTTACTTCTGATCGTTCTTTCTGGTTTACTATCATTGTCATGTAAATACCTTGCTTCCTTTTTTGTTAATGAATCTGTCTTTATTTTGTGTTGACTGTTTGTCCATGTTTTGATTTTGTTTTTATGTGAGTTGTGATTGTATTCTTCCCTAGTCCTTTTTTCTTGACATTTAGTGTCTGGATTAGTGTTTGGGAATATTTCATTAAGATGTATTTTAGACCAGTTGGCCTGTTCATGGAATACAGCCGTTCTGGAAACTATAAATTTGTTATTATTATTGATAAATCTGTACCTTTTTGTGCCTGTTTCGTATCCCATGAACCTAAGTCTTCTGGATACGTTCTCACCTTTACGTCTCAGTTGCTTAGGTATGTGTACGTCTGCAGTGACCCCAAATATGTGCATGTGTGCTATTTTGGGTTTCCTACTATACATTACTTCATATGGTGTCTTGTTTACAATGCTGGACCAAGTTCTATTTTGTGTATAATTGGAATATTGTAAAGCTTCTGACCAGAATTGTTTACCTAAGCCAGCATCTTCTAATGTGCATCTAATCATGGTTTGTAATGTTGAGTTCTTTCTCTCTACCACTCCATTTTGGAATGCAGAGAAAGGGCTAGATGTGTAATGTAACATCCCTTTGTCTTTTAGCCATTGGGAGAATTCCTTTGACATGAATTCACATCCCCTATCTGTCATAATTTGTTTTATTCTAATATTATGTTGTGTTTCTACACGTTTATAAAACTCCTTAAATTTCTGAAAAGTTTCATCTTTGTGCTTTAATGTATAGACAAACCCATAACGACTATAGTCATCCACAATGGTTAGAAAATAACGTTTTCTATATGTGATTGATGGTGTTAATGGACCAACTAGATCCATGTGTACCAAGTCAAAAATTTTGTTGGTTGATCTTGTTGACTTTCTGGGTTTGGGACTAGTTTTGAGTTTTGTAGATTTACATACTGAGCATTCCAAATAGTTTTTACAATTTTTTATTTTAACACCTTCAGCATGTTCAGTCATCTTTTGTACTACAGGAAAACTGGCATGTCCTAATTTCCTATGTAAGACATGAGCACACTCATCATGAATTGGTTTACCAATTTTAGGTTTTTTGTCATTGGATGTGTCTTTGTGATTATAAATTATCTCATGTTCCTCATTGTCACTATTACTATTGTCTCCATTATCTATGTCATTGTTATCTTCCATGTTGGAATCAATGTTGTGTAACCATCTCTCTTTTGTCATCAAATAAGGTAGACCTCCTTTGATAACCACAGTACCTATGTTTATTCTGTTTTTCTCTAATGTTGCTCTTCCTTTTGAGAACACAATATTTATGTCAGAATCTCTGCTTAGTTTTATTGCACTAAGTATGTTATGAGGTATTTCAGGTATTAACAATACCCCCTCTATTTTTCCTAGGCCAGGTAAGGTTATATTCCCTCTACCTATGACTTGGACCTTTTCTTGATTAGCTACTTTAATTACAAATTTATCTTCTACAAATGAAGATAATATATTTTTATTATTTGTAGTGTGATTAGTTGCTCCAGAATCGATAAGCCAATCGTTGTTCTCTGGCTGTTGTATGTTAGTGTTGTCATGTTTGTTTAACTCATTCAGTGAACCAGACCTTCTATCCTTTGAATTATCCCTGCCCCCTCTATGTTCTCTATAGTTGGGTGGACTTCTATATCTATGTCTATCAATGGATGACTGTCTGTTGTGGTATCTATTTCTATGGTCTGATTTTTGTCTTTCTCTGAGGAGTTTAGGACAATCTCTCCTATTATGTTCCTTGGATCCACAGTTGTGGCATCCAATTGGTTCATGATATCTTTCTTGAAATGCTACCTTCTTATATTGTTTATGTTCCATGTGATTGTTACAACGACTCCTCCTTGAATTATCTTCAGCTATTAGCTTATTAGATAGATTTTCTATGGATAAATATCCTAAATTGATTGTGTCTAAATGTGATATATAGTTATCCCACGATGGGTCTAGTGAGTTAATGATAACACTCTTCATTGTTTGATCTGAAATTATCTCCCCCCTTAAATGCAGTTCTGCTCTGATTTTGTTTAAAGATATTAAATGTTCACTTATGGTAACCCCTGGCTTTATCCTAGCTGAGAAGAAATCTTTAGACATTCTTGTTGTAGTGGCTACACTTTCACTGTGAAACAATTTAAACATGCATTGAATAATTTCTGAGACAGTCAGATTTTGCTTAATACTGTGGTACATGGCAGGAGATATACTGGAAATCAATAAGAAAAATGCTCTATGGTGTAGGCAGTCCAATTTTAGAGTCCAAGGTCTTTTTGGGGGGTTAGTAATAAAAAATAATAAGTTTTCTTTTAGAAAGACAACCTGGAGCTGCTGACACCATTCTTGCAAATTAATACCATCTATTCTCAGTTTTGGGAAGTCATTGGGCAAATTCCCAATATTGTTGGATCCATTACTTACAACTGGGGGTAGTCCGTGATCTTGTAAATGTTGAAAGTTGCAAAATGGCGTGGGTATGCTTGCAACGAGTCTGAATGGTTCTCTCCGTTCCTCATGTCCTCCGAAGCTGTCTGCGTAGTCTTGCACATGCGCGTTGTTCATTTCGCTCCTGAAGCCGTCGTGAGAGGTTCTCGCTGCTGCAGCTCCCCCGCATTGCTCTTCCTCCGAGGAATCGGTCTCCGGCTCGATCTTGGGAGTCCTGGTGGTAGCAGGCGCTCGCTTTCTTTCGTTGAGGACGCTGGTCCCTGGGATCGTCTGTGGTGTGGGGTGGTATCTGCAGGGCTCTCTGGGTTCAGGTGTCGGTGCTCTCGTCGTTTGGATAGAAGCAGGTAGATTCTGAGATGTTTGCTTGCTTGCTTGTCTTTTCTTTGTTTTTTGACTGCTGTCTTTCGTTGATTCTTTAGTGATTTTCAATTTCGGTCCAAATGCTGCAAAGAGCGTTTTCATTGCTGACTTTACCCGCATATCTATTGAAGTTTCTTCGATTTCTGTGTCTGATTCTTCTGAGGTGTAAATTTTCTCCCTTTCATTTCTTGCATCGAGTAAGGCTTTTCGCGCCAGATATTTTGAATCCTGCTTTCTGATTGGCTCTGCTTCGCTCATCTTAGGGGTCTGTTGAAACCAAGATGGCTGCCATTCAAAATTTTGCGCGGGACTGTTAGTTTTCTTTTTCGCTGTATTTTTATCTGTAGGCAGATCGCTCACCGTTTTTAATTTAATTTAATTTAATTTAATTTCGAATTTATATACCGCCCTTCTCCCTGAGGACTCAGGGCGGTGTACAGCCAAGATAAAAAACATAGAATACAAATATTAAAACATTTAAAAATATATATAAAATTTGGCCCAAAAAATTAAAAATCGCAGACTAATTAAAAGGATTTAAAATTTTTAAAAATTTCTTCTTAAGCCAACCCGGCTTGCTGAAAAAGATAGGTTTTCAGGGAACGACGGAAGGCATTGAGGTCCTGGATTCTTCTTATCTCCGGGGGCAACTGATTCCAGAGGGTGGGAGCCCCCACAGAGAAAGCCCTCCCCCTGGGGGCCACCAGCCTACATTGTTTGGCTGATGGCACCCTGAGGAGGCCCTCTCTGTGGGAGCGCACGGGTCGATGGGAGGTCATCGGTAGCAGCAGGCGGTCTCGGAGATAGCTAGGCCCTATGCCATGGAGCGCTTTAAAGGTGATAACCAACACCTTGAAGCGCACCCGGAAGACCACCGGGAGCCAGTGCAGCTCGCGCAGGAGTGGTGTTACATGGGAGCGCCATGTTGCTCCCGTCACTACCCGCGCTGCTGCATTCTGGACCAGCTGGAGCCTCCGGGTGCTCTTCAAGGGGAGCCCCATGTAGAGAGCGTTACAGTAGTCAAGGCGAGAGGTGACGAGGGCGTGAGTGACTGTGCACAGGGAATCCCGATCAAGAAAGGGCCGCAACTGGCGAATCAGGCGAACCTGATAAAAGGTCCCCCTGGTAACAGCCGTCAGATGTTCCTCCAAAGACAGCTGCCTATCCAGGAGGACTCCCAGATTGCGAGCCCTTTCAGTGGGGGCCAAAGACTCGCCCCCAATAGTCAGTGATGGAGTCAACTGACTATATCGGGATGCCGGGAGCCACAGCCACTCAGTCTTGGAAGGGTTGAGCCTGAGCCTGTTCCTCCCCATCCAGATCCGCACAGCCTCCAGGCACTGGGACATCACTTCAAGGGCATCGTTGGGGTGGCCTGGGGTGGAGATGTACAGCTGGGTGTCATCAGCGTACTGGTGGTATCTCACCCCAAAGCCACGGATGATCTCGCCCAGTGGCTTCACATAAATGTTGAACAGAAGGGGCGAGAGGACCGATCCCTGCGGCACTCCACAAATGAGAGGCCTCGAGGTCGACCTCTGCCCCCCTGCCAACACAAACTGCGACCGGTCGGAGAGAAAGGAGGAGAACCACCGTAACACGGTGCCTCCCACCCCCAACTCTTCCAGCCGGTGCAGCATGATACCATGGTCGATGGTATCAAAAGCCGCTGAGAGATCTAATAGGACCAGAACAGAGGAATAACCCCTGTCCCGAGCCCTCCAGAGATCATCAACCAGCGCGACCAATGCCGTTTCCGTGCTGTGCCCAGACCTGAAACCTGACTGGAACAGATCCAGATAGGATGTTTCCTCCAGGAATTGTGGAAACTGTTGCGCGACCACACTCTCAACAACCTTCGCAATGAAGCGAAGGTTGGAGACAGGACGATAGTTAGCCAATATTGCTGGATCCAGGGACGGCTTCTTGAGGAGAGGCCTCACCACCGCCTCTTTCAGGGCAGCGGGGAAGTGACCCTCACTCAAGGAAGCAGTAATAACGCCCTGGAGCCAGCCTCGTGTAACCTCCCGGGAAGCCAGTACCAACCAGGAGGGACACGGGTCCAGTAAACATGTGGCCGCACTAAGTCTCCCCAAAATCCTGTCCACATCATCGGGAGTCACAGCATCAAACTCCTCCCAGATAACATTCTCAAGACTGTTCCTCATCACCCTGCCCTGATCTACCCAGTCAGAGTCCAAATCCCCCCGGATCTGAGCGATTTTGTCATACAGGTATTGTCCGAAATCCTCTGCCCTGCCTTCTAAGGGATCCTCCCGCACTCCCAGATGGAGCAGGGCGCGGGTCACCCTAAACAGGGCGGCCGGACGATTCCCTGATGACGCAATAGAGGCGGAAAAGTAGTTAGACTTTGCCGTCTTTATCGCCACTAGGTAGGCCTTAATATGCGACCTTACCAGTGTTCGATCAGATTCAGCGAGACTGGCCCTCCAACCGCTCTCCAGGCGTCTTTTCCGGCGCTTCATTTCCCTCAGCTCCTCAGTAAACCAAGGAGCCACCCGGGATCGGCATCGGGTCAGAGGCCGCAAAGGCACAACTCGGTCCAAGGCCCCACCAGCCGCCCGATCCCAGGCGGCTACCAGGTCCTCGGCCGAGTCATGTGCTAGATCCTCAGGAAATGGCCCAAGCTCCGTCTGGAACCTATCAGGATCCATCAGGCGCCTGGGGCGGATCCATCTAATTGGGTCCGCCTCCCTGCGGCGAGGGGTCGCGGTTCGAAGATCTAGGCGAAGGAGTGAGTGGTCAGTCCATGACAAGGGTTCCATGTCTATATCCCCTATAACAAGACCACTCAACCACTGGCCAGAGACAAAAATCAGATCCAGAGTGTGACCTCCCCTGTGAGTAGGGCCATGAACTAACTGGGTCAGGTCCATGGCCGTCATGGAAGCCATGAACTCCCGAGCCACCTCAGACGTTTCACCGACAGATGGCAAGTTGAAATCACCCATGACTAAAAGCCTGGGTGTATCTACTGCCACCGTGGCTATCACGTCGAGTAGCTCAGGAAGGGCTGTTGCCACGCGGCAGGGAGCCAGGTACGTAAGCAACAAGCCCATCTGAACCCCACGGCCCCACCTCACAAGGAGGGACTCACATCCGGCTATCTGAGGCACAGTGGTCTCCCTCGGATCCAGATCCTCGTTAATAATAACCGCCACCCCCCCCGCCCCTCCCCTGGGCCCTCGGCTGATGGAATGCTCTGAAGCCTGGTGGGCACATTTCAACCAGAGGGACGCCACCCTCCGGGCCCAACCAGGTCTCCGTAATACCCGCCAGGTCCGCTCCTCCCTCTTGTATAAGATCGTGAATGAGGGGGGCCTTATTAACCACGGACCTGGCATTGCATAACATCAGCCGAAGGCCCAGATCCTGAGTATCTAAGCCACCTAGTCTCCAAGAGGAGCCATGGGGACCGGGGCAAGCAATTGCTCTCAAACAGCGAGTGCGAGCCCCCAACACATGATATGGTCCCCTGCTCCCGCCATATCTGCCCCTCCCATCTACCGTGCTGATGGTACAAACCTCATAGGTATCGTCCCCCATCCCTTTCCCAGTCCCTCGACCAACACCTCCCAAATCGTTACCCTGTGCCGGGCTCGGCTCTGACCCTGGTGGATTTCCCCCCCCATCCCCCAGAGTCTTCTTCCCAATTTCTCTAGAAAGATCATTACAAACCCCCCTCCCAGAACCCCTTAAAATCTTAAAAAATTTCCCTAAAAAACCCCACAAATTCTTCCTTGCTCCATGCCATCTCTCTGGACTCCAAAGTCCGTCATCGAGATAGGCCCTCGATAATGTGGAGGGCCAAACCTGCGAGTGGGGAGAATCTCGCAGGGCGAGGAGTTCCGACACCGAATACATTTGTTACTGGGAGTAGTTATGGCTTATAACCAGGGGATCAACCATGATGATTTAAGAGTCCAACGGAAAAGTATATAAGTCTTAGGTAGTATACATTGGAAAACGCCACTGCCTTCATGGTAGTGGGAGGAGTCCAAGAATAGTCCAGAAACGATGGAAATAATAGCCGAGGCTGACTCCCTCAATACTCATACCTAAGGTAAACTTCTCCTTTCGGTTAGGGAGGACAGATAGAGCAATGCCAATCCATAAGCCCAGAAGTATAAGTCGGTTTACAGAGTTAGTGCAGTGGGCATATCAGGAGATGATCCAATGGAGAGTAGATGGAAAATGATGGTGGTATCCAGCTGAGACTGAAAATGGCCTGGATAGCGTGGGACCATCGTACGGGCTAAACCCGGCAGAAAAGGGGGGGGAGCAATACAAAGCGTTTAGGGGGGAAACACCCCCATAGTCCTCTTCCGGTCCTCCACATCGCCCCCTAGGTCTTTCCCGGTCACAACGCTCACCCAGTTCAGCCTCCATCAGTTCACTGTGGGGCCTCTGGGCGTTAGTGAGCTGGTCACAAACGGCCACACACCTCACAGCTGCCCAGGTCAGTCCAAGATGATCACGCCGGGATTAGTTCCTGCCATCTCCCTCGCAGCCTTCAGGCTGCCGCCGCCGCCTCCACCGCCAGCCAGCAGCCGCCATCACAGCCTCCTCCCTGGCTGGTGCCACAACAGCTGCCAGCCTCTCCGCCATCCTCCTCGTCTTCCCCAAGCCCCGCCAACACCTCCTGGGCACCCAGGACTCCGACGAGGCTCCGACGAGGGGTCCGCCGAGAGCGCTGCGCTGCCGCCGTCTCCACCGCTGCTCAGGCGACCGCCAGCTGATCGCAAAGGCCGCCGCCACAGCCATCCGGGCCGACAACGCCCCCAAATGCCTCCTCTGCAACACCCGACTCCCTCTGGCCAGGAAGCGCTCCGGAGAGCTAAAAAGCTCTCAAAAGGTTGGCAATAGCCTCCGCTAGCCTGGTAGGGGCCATAGTTGTTTCGTCTGGCCCCCAAAGACCCCCTGTAGTCCAAATAACACCCCCTCGGTGGTAGCGGCTCAGCAGGGAGCCGCCATCTTGAGCATGCGCAGAAGAAGCAAATTCTTTGCTTCTTTGAGTCTTTAGATTCATCCGTAACGATGTGCTTCTCTCTCGCTGCTCCGTTGTTTCTTAATATGTCTTGGAGGTTCGCGATGAGATTTTCATCGTTCTTTTGGCTTTTTAAGAGTTTTAGTATCTCTGACCTGAGTTCGTTGTTTTCTATTTCGTTTTCTTCTTGGTCATCAGTTTCATCCATTATTTCTTCGTTGTCTGTAGTGCAGTCTTCAGATTCTCTCGATATTGCATTCGTGGATTCATCGATCATTTCTTGATCTGCTTCCATTTCTTTGCTGTATGCCCTGGTGTTGGGCCTTTCTCTTTTGTTTCAGACATATTTAAAGTTTTATTGAGTCAATTCAACCATCCTCTGCTACCAAATTGTTACAATATTTTCAGGATCAGACTCAATAAATGAATTAAGAATTAGATATTCAAATAAAGCACTGTTTATTTACAGAAGGCATTCTATATTCACTGAATAATCACAGATAGAAGCACAGAAGGAATGCATACAGCTCCTTATATATACATGGGGTGGAGCTAGATATGGGAGTGGTTAAATATGAATATATTAAGTAGAGAATAATAAGTTAACCCCTGATACCCTGGTCATGTACTATTTACATAATGAAGAATAAGGCATTTACTTGTGACAAATACAATTGAGCACGTACAGAGATATTTCACGATTAGAGTCCTCCTCTCCTCTGCACACAACAGAATACTTATGCCACCAGGCTAGAAATTTTGGGCTTAGACAATTTAGAACTACTCTGCCTTCGGTCTGACCTAAACATAGTACACAAAATTATCTGCTACAACATCCTAACTGTCAATGACTACTTCAGCTTCAACCGCAACAATACACAAGCACACAATAGATACAAACTTAAGGTAAACTGTTCCAAACTCGATTGCAGAAAATATGACTTCAGCAACAGAGTGGTCAATGCCTGGAATGCACTACCTGACTCTTTGGTTTCATCCCCTAACCCCCATAACTTTAACATTAGACTGTCTACTATTGACCTCACCCCATTCCTAAGAGGTCTGTAAGGGGTGTGCATAAGTGCACCAATGTTCCTACCATCCCTGTCCTATT
Organism: Pituophis catenifer annectens; assembly: GCF_029215685.1. NCBI lineage: Eukaryota > Metazoa > Chordata > Lepidosauria > Squamata > Colubridae > Pituophis > Pituophis catenifer. Next base: position 32,123,512 of record NW_027256885.1, on the reverse strand, counting down.
GTCCCCATTTATTCCTACCCATTTCCTGTATTCATAATCACGTTTATACTTATATCCGTTATCTTATACATGCTTGACAAAATAAATAAAATAGAATAAAATAAAAATAAATTTTATTCTTCCAACACTCATCCTAGTTTCTTCTCTGCCACAGAGGTTTGATGCTCTGACAACCACACAGATTCTGCAGCATCTAAAACCTTTCCTCCACATTGTTATAGGTTTGTTATCTATTCACCATTGCAATTTTTTTTAAATCTTGGAAAGATGAGGAAAATTGAGAGATAGGAGACTTAAAATCTTTATTCCAGTGTTCTCATTGTTCTGCAGCTCATGGAATTACAGAGAGAACTGCAATGGGAAATGTTCATTCATTCTCTAATTACCTGCCATGCTTTTTGAGTCAGAAATGTTTCTCTCCCGACTTCTCTTGTTCTGTGTTTAAATGTGGGGGAAAGCATGGCTTGTAAAGCATGTGCCACAGCATAGACTGCATTATAGATGCTGTAACTCTGCCCAGTCAGGGTGGTGTCAAACACAGACTTAGGTACATTCTCAAACTTCTCTTCTCCAGTGCACAGCTTCCCAGTGTCTTCATCTAAATTATCTTTAGGAAAAGAACATTCAAAAACCTGTTCCCAAAACATTCTAAATAAATGGTCTTCCTCTACTGAAGTTGGTGTTATCATCTGAAGGAATTTATTGAATACAGGGATCTCCTTGGAAGAAACTTCAAAAGTTATAGCACTGTGGAAACCATCCATATTCAACATTTTGAGAAGGGAAAGTAATGTAAATTCCATCTGAGCTGGCATTATCCAATCTTTTCTCTTGACTGGTACCTCTATCAATTCTTCAAAATAGGGCAACAATGCAATAGTGAAAGTGTAATCATTTTCACAATATATGATAATCACGTTGGCAGTGCTCTTCATGAAAGTCACATATATTTTACGGAAATCATTCATTATAGTTTCAACATAATTGGTAAATGTTGGCTGGACCGTCTCTTCCATGAAGTCAAAACAGATACCTTTCTCAGAAAACAAAGTAACAGCATTTTCTATTAATTGTTCACCACTCTTTTCAACTTGGAAATTCAGTCCAATCCATGTCCACCGTAAATACATCAGCAGCTGGAGAAGACCGGCAATCAGTGATTGGACCAATCACTGGTCACCATTTGGGAAAAATCGATGATAGAAAAAATCTTGTGTCCCGCCCTCTATCGCTGGAGAAGATCCATAAATGAGCTAAACGTGGGAGAAAGAGGGAACACTATTCATTCTTATTTTTGAAAATTCTATTCTTAATTTATTTATTTTTGTTGCAAATATTGAAAGCTATCTATTCACGTTCAGAAAGAATTTGCAGAATTTTTATACAACAGCTGTTAATGTAGTATATGTTCAAAGGCAGAGTCATCAGAAATGCATTAATTAATTCAGGAAATTTTTACCACAGGTTTTCAGGTCTAAAGCTTCTAGCTAAGCTAACTAAGAAAGGAAACCCATAACTACATTTCACTAGTTTTCTCCTCATAGGAAATGAAAGAAGTTTGAAGAAATAAAAATCATGATATCTTTATCTTATGAAGATAAGATAGGATGAGCAATTGAATAATATGGTTCTTGAAGAATATAAAATATGTACCACATCTCCCTTCCAGTTTTGCTTCATTTTTACCTCAAATCTTTAAGCATCCTGATATGAACGCATACCAATATGGATGCTTATATGGATATAATTTGCAATCCAACAGGTACTGAACAGGCACAATCATTTAACCCCTTCTTTTTTAATTGTTTCATTTTTTTTTGTAATATGCCTCCTACTATCCATTGTATCCTATCTGAATTTCAGAAATAAGTAAACTACAGATCAGAAGTAGAAAATATAAAGCTCCCTAGCAACCAACATTGGCAACCAACATATTTCAGTGGTTTGAAATACAACTAGTGCTAAACCTTTGGATGCATTCCTCATATTCAGAATTTGGCAGAGGCAAAAATAGTATCTTATGCTTTAAAGCAGTGGTGGGTTTCAAAATTTTTTACTACTGGTTCTGTGGGTGTGGCTTTGTTGGCATGGCATGGCTTTGTGGGCGTGTCTTTGTGGGTGTGGCAGGGGAAGGATATTGTAAAATGTCCATTTCCACTCCACTCCAGGGGAAGGATACTGCAAAATCCCTATTTCCTCCCAATAAGCTGGGACTTGGGAGGCAGAGAATGGATGGGGGCGGGGCCAGTCAGAGGTGGTATTTACCAGTTCTCCAAATTACTCAAACCAAACTACTGGTTCTCCAGAACTGGTCAGAACCTGCTAAAACCCACCTCTGCTTTGAAGTGATTTAATGCTATCACATTCAAGTTGATAGAGAAACCCTGGTAAAACATTCTAGCAGATGAAACTGCCCTTGTCTACCTGGGATTTAATAATCTATTGATTACTCTAATTTCAGGAGGAGGAGGAGAGGAAGAAATATATAATAATTATAATAACACTTATAACACTGTATTTAGCAAATATTAGCAAATATTAGCAACATATGCAATAAGTATTATAGTAACTCAGTCAGCTAATTATCTTTTACTTCAAGTAGTTTTCCTAGATACTTCATGCATTTTACAGTATAGTGAAAGAGCTATGTTTGGATAAGTTATAAGGTAAAATAAATAGAACATTTTATTTGAATTTCTGTGAAATTATGATTCACTTGTAGCACATCACTACATTATTTTGTCATCATGAAAAATTCATGGAGAGGAAGGAAGGAAGGAAGGAAGGAAGGAAGGAAGGAAGGAAGGAAGGAAGGAAGGAAGGAAGGAAGGAAGGAAACCCTACACCACTTCAGACAAATGGTTTTCCAACATCTTCTTAAAAACTCCCAGTGCTGGAGCATTCACAACTTCTGGAAGCAAGTTGTTCCACTGATTAATTGTTCTAACTGTCAGGAAATTTCTCTTTTGTTCTAGGTTGCTTCTCTCCTTGGTTAGTTTCCACCCATTGCTTCTTGTCTTACCCTCAGGTGCTCAAATTGCAGCTCTTCCTCCTGTCTTTATCCTTACAATCTATTACACTTTGTTCAAGAACAAACCTTACCTGAGGCATCTTATAGATATTCAAGATGTTTGCCATGAAGGAAGAGATGGAAGAATTAGGTCCTGCAATAATAGAAACCACCTGGTCCTTGACATCACACTTATAGTTGGGCATGAATCTGCCCCGTGTTGAGAGAAGCTCCATTGAAGCCAAGTAGGTCCATTTCGCCGTGAAATAACTATTAGAGATTTGAATACCCAGACTGATGTTGGATAATATATTACTGTCTTCATTTATCTCCTTTACAGCAAAAACCAAGGCCAGGATATGTTGATAGTTCTGAAGGAAATATCTGTGATGAGAGATATATTACAAATCACATTTCTTTTCCTGAAGAATAGAATAGAATAGAATAGAATAGAATAGAATAGAATAGAATAGAATAGAATAGAATAGAATAGAATAGAATAGAATAGAATAGAATAGAATAGAATAGAATAGAATAGGTACTCCTAGCTGGTTTAGCTTAGTTAGAAGAATGTCTGGAATGATGGTGTTGATGGTTACACAACTACCAAATATAGCAATAGGAGAATATAAAAACTGATCATATGAATGTATAGTACTGGAAATATTTTGCAAATATTTTTTCAGAGTGTCTAAAAACATTTTTTATCAAATGGAAAATGCTCTTGGGATTTTAATTAGGAAACAGATGAATTGCTTGAAAGAACATTAATAATCTTTTAAAACTTATCTGTAACTCTTAGACATACTTCTAATCTTTTAGCTTTAACTCCTCCATCTTTTTCTTGGATTTTTTTTTTTTTTTTTTTGGTGGAGATAGGCATAAAGGATGTGCTTTGAAATACAATTGAGGGCAAATGTTCAGAGGACTATTATCATAAGGAAAGTTGTAGACGTTTCATTAAGACAGACTGACATTTGTAATCCATGCATGCTCAATAACTGTTTTGAAAGTCATTCAAAGTGCTGTACAGCACAATTGTTCCCCAATATTAAGTGAAACAATTAAACTATTGAATAGACTAGACTAGACTAGACTAGACTAGACTAGACTAGACTAGACTAGACTAGACTAGACTAGACTAGACTAGGAGAGGAGAGGAGAGGAGAGGAGAGGAGAGGAGAGGAGAGGATAGGATAGGATAGAATAGGATAGGATAACAGAGTTGGAAGGCATGTTGGAGGTCTTCTAGTCCAACCCCCTGCTTAGGCAGGAAACAGTACACCACTTCAGACAAATGGTTATCCAACATCTTCTTAAAAACTTCCAGTGTTGGAGAATTCACAACTTCTGGAGGCAAGTTGTTCCACTGATTAATTGTTTTCACTGTCAGGAAATTTCTCCTTAGTTCTAAGTTGCTTCTGTCCTTGATTAGTTTCCACCCATTGCTTCTTGTTCTACCCTCAGGTGCTTTGGAGAATATTAACAGTTAGCTACAAAGAGTGATTTGATAGTAGAGCACTGATGATTCATTTAAACAGTAAGAAAATGGAAAAAATCACTGAGGTGACAGCTGTCATAAGTGTGTTTGTGTAAAGTATTTATTTGCCCAGTAAGAAATGTCAGCGTAATTGATCTATATTGGTTTAGGAATGAAGAAACTAATAGCAAGAAACAGAATAAATAATTGTTGCTGCAAGTAATACCAGTAATCAGCTATGCCCTATTCAAGAGAGAGATATGGTTTAAGATATACTACTGTTAAGAAGTTAAAGTCTTTACACAATCTCATCAACCAGGTCTTCAGATGGGTGCCTTGTGAAAGCAACTGGATCCTATACCATGTAGAATTGAGATAGTATCCCAGCCGTTATGAAATCCCCCGGCGGAAAATACTTATGCTTAATAAGGGGAGGTTTCCCCACATTGAATGCTTTAGTACAAAGAATAAGGCATGTAATTCCTGACAGCAACACTGACAATATTTTCATTACTGCCATGGAAAATACCATGAACCAGATCCACCTGCAACATAAGAGAGAAAAAAACCCTCTCACTAATTAGACTAGCCTGTATAAATATCCTTTCCTAAAAAGCAAATTTTTGCAGCTCTAGCATTTTGGTCACACATTTAATAGCACATTTCAATCCTGAGCTGTTCTTTCATGTTTCCCCTTGGAATTCCTCAAGGATTTGAGAAGCAGCTACTGTACTTAGATTATTTGGGTAATTACAGGTAAATCAAGGGGCAGTCAGTGATGCTCCTCAGAGATTTTGAGTAGAAACGAGAATGAAGATATTTATGGTCTGGGAAAAGATGCTCATAACTGAAAATTTTATAGGAGCTAGAGAGGGAAAAAAAAAAGAAAATGCAAATCAACAAATGCTAGTTTTGTAGCTGTAAAGATTTAATTCTTTGGAACAATAGAACTACCTAATTTTCCCCTGTTAGGAAACACATTAATGTGTGATTTTTACAACCCCCCCCCAAAAAAATGGACCCATCCAAAAGACCCAAAAAGAAATAGGATCCCAATCATATTTTTTATTATTTTGAGAGGTCTTTAAGCACTTTCCTTATTGAATTTGTGATTTAATTTTATCATGACATTCCTTTTTAATATTCCCAATGGGAGCACATGGGAACAGTCCATAATGCCAAGTAATAAACAAGCAAATAATCAAATAAAAAGAAATTTCATTGTAGACAAGTTTTTAATTAACCCACCTTTATCGAGTGAATCAATTTCAGAAGAGAAGTTCTTAATAATAAGAGGGCCCTATTTTTGAATGCTGTATTGCAAAATAAATAATAAATAGTAAAAATATTACTTGGTTCTTTTCACTCATTTCAAATGATTTTTAATCCATATCCTCAAAATCAAAATGATTTGAGCCATATTTTATCACGTTTGATGACTGACATGAGCCTCCACCTGCTCAAACCAATCAATTATCCACCATTGATATTTTGTAGCCCTGCAAACAAATCTTTTTGATCACAAAAGAGGGGAAATGGGAAATCATCTTTCCCCTTTAATTGTGAAATCTAATTGGTGCTGCAATTTTTCCCCTTTTTATCATACACAAAAACAAAACTTGAATCAAATTCTTTTTAATAAAGCAAAGGAGGACAATAATGATCACTGGAATTTACTTACCTTTGCTTTTTTCCTATACTACAGTGTTTCCCCAAAACTAAGACATCTCCGGATAATAAGCCCGTTTGGGCTCTCAAGGGCATGCACTAAAATAAGACCCCCTGAAAATAAGCCCCCCCAAAATACTTAAATGATGGTGGGGGGGAAGTGAGGGGGAACATCAGAGCTGCTGCCGCCCAAGATCAGCAGGCTAGATTCGGTGAGCCAGACGCACTGCTCCCAGTCGGGAGAAGAAGAGAGGCAGGAGGCACTGCGAGAGCACTCATTTCTCACGTTCTTCTCCTCCTGGGCAGCGGCAGCATGTTCAGCTCCCCAAATCTGGCTTGCCAATCTCAGTTGGTGATGGGGAGTGGCAGGTGGGGAAGGGTGGGGTGGAGTGGCGGAGAAGCAAGAATTCTGACGCTCGCCCAAACCCCAGATTTCCTGTTTTCCCTGCAGGCTGTTCAAGGGGAAGATGATTGAGCCAGTCAGTGGCTTTTGCAATCCAAGCCAGCACTTCTTCTCCTGCTCCCCTTTCCTTCCCCCAGAGTGGTGTGTAACTTGAGAACTAGCATCTTGGATTCTCTCTTTTAAACTCTTCCCAGCCGCCCTTTTGTTCTCTGCTTCAGCTCCAGGAGCTACAGCCAACCCCCATTCCACCCCATCCCTGGATGGAGGAGGGCTTGGAAGAACTTTGGCAAGGCTCGCCGGGCAACCATCAGGACAGAGACCCCCACCCTGGCCCCCTTAGCTATTTTGAGAGCAGCCATGCAAGCCCAACCCAGCCCAGTCTAGCCAGCCTCCTTGTGTTGTGACCCATCAGCGGCCTGTGCAGCTAGTAGCTGATTCTGACAGCAAGGAGGCTGGTGTGGTGCTGTGCCAGCAGCCTGTGCAGCTGGCACTCGAGTCAGACAATGAGGAAGCTGGAGAAGATGTGGTGCCAGAGGCGGGGATTCAGCCAGGGCCTTCAGAACCTCCAGAAGCTCCCATAAGTGAAGAGGAAGAAGAGGAGGAGCCCCTTCTCAATGCACGAGCGCGCAGAGCTGCCATAAGACAGGAGTGGCTCCTCAGGAGGAGGTCTCCTTGAGAGTAAGGCTTGGGGCTAATTGGCCACTTCCCTAGCCTATTTAAGGAAGGACGACAACTGAGGCAATTTGCAGGAAACAACTTTGTTCATATTCCTTCGCGTCTTGATTCCAGAAACGTTTGATTCGGCTCTTGTTTCTCTCTTGTCAGTTTTTCCTGCAAATTGCTTCTTGGCATTCTGCCAACCACAGTAAGATTATGGTTATCTGAAATACTGTGTCTCAGAACTGAGTTATTATTCTTTGGGTTCTTGTCGGCTGTTAATGAAGTTAAATTAACAGCCCTTGTTCAGAAAAGACTGATTTAAACTGTACTTGTGTTCAAACAACTACTAAGAAAGCTCATTAGTAGTCCTTAATTAGTAAATTAAGGTTTGTATGGACTTTGTGTGTGCTGGTTCTTTGGGGTCCGTAGCTGGGGCAGAAAACCTTGGTTGGCAGTCAGGGAAGTGGGGTGGGGGGAGAGAAGGTCCAAGAAGACTTGGTAGTATAGGGGTTTAAGGCACCCTGTTATTAAGCTGGTTATTAAGACCAGCTGCCTGCAATTACTGCAGGGTTCGAATCTCGCCAAGGCTCAAGGTTGACTCAGCCTTCCATCCTTTCTAAGGTAGGTGAAATGAGGACCCAGTTTGTGGGGGCAATAAGCTGACTTTGTATAAATATACAAAAGGATGAAGGCTATTGCTGAGCACATTGTAAGCCACCCTGAGTCTTCGGAGAAGGGCGGCATATAAATCAAAAAAAAAAAAAAAAAAAAAAAAAGACCCCCGGACTGCCCCGCCATGCTTCTTCTGCCCCCTCACCCTCCTTTCACACATTGCCTCAGTCTGCAGAGAAGACTCAGGGGAGTTGCCATGCCCCCGATCTCCCACAATCCTTTCCCTGAAAGCCAAACGTGTGGAGCTTCCCATGGGATGCTGCGGAGCCCAGCAGATTTGTCCAGAGAGGTGCTGGCCAATGTCAGCCGCAGCCAAGTCTGAGAAGACATGTGTTGTTGGGCTTTGCCCCCCATGCCAGGTGAGCCCCGCAATGCAAAGAAAGGATTGACAGAGCAAAATCCAGCTTCTTCTCTCTGCTGTAGTGGGGCATTAGGATTCCACCTTGGTATATTTGCGGCACAAGGCAGCCCTTGTTTCCTGCCACTTGGGACTCGGAGTGGTAAACAGCATCTGGTTTGGGGAGTAGCCAGATTTTGCTCTCCATTGCGGATGCCAAGTTGGCCCCCTGCAAGCTCTAGTCTCTCGAGGAGCCCGACCAAAGTTTCCCACGTGGCTTCAGGGAGCTCCTCGAGAGATGAGAGCTTGCAGGGGTCCGATCTAGCATCTGCAATGGAGAGCAAAATGCGGCTGCTCCCCAAACCAGATGCTGTTTACCGCTTGGCGCAAATATACTGAGGTGAATGCTGATGCTGCGCAAGTTTAAGTAGTGCTTCACTCCCGCACTTCTTCCGGCCCTTGTTAGTGCTCCGCGCATCTCAGTCTCGGAGGGAGACACTTGACTTCCTCTCAGCCCCAAGACACTGGCTGGCCCATGAGATGAGAGAGAGAGAGAATCAGAGAGAGAATGTAAGAGAGAGAATGAGAGAGAGAGAGAGAAAGACACAGAGAGAATGAGAGAGAAAGAGAGAATCAGGATGAGATGGAGAGAGAAAGAGACAGAGAATGAAAGAGAGAAAAAGAGACAGAATGAAAGAGACAGAATGAGAGGGAGAATGAGAGAGAGAGAGGGAAAGAGACAGAGAATGAGAGACAGAGAAAGAGAGAATGAAAGAGAGAGAATCAGAGAGAGAATCAGAGAGAGAATCAGAGAGAGAATAGAGAGAGAATCAGAGAGAGAGAAACAAAATGAAAGAGAATCAAGAGAGAGAGAATCAGAATAAGAGAGAGGGGGGAGAGAAAGAATGAGAGAGAAAGAGTGGGGGGAGAGAGAAAGAGAGAATGAGAGAGAAAGAGTGGGAGAGAGAAGGGAGAGAGAGAGAGAGAGAAAGAGAGGGAGAGAGAGGGAGGAGGGAGAGTGCCTGAAGGACCCCATCCCATCACTGGGAGTTCAGGCGCTTCAGCAAGCGGCGTGTTGGATTCGTATTAGTGGTCCGCAAAATTTAAAATTATGAACTTGGTGGTTCCTGAGATCCAAAAGGTTGGGGACCCTTGATCTAGAAGGTCTTTCACTTCGTGGTGCTGTTCCCCATCTACATTTCTGAGTGGAGTTGGCTGTATGGGACCCCCTCTTATGTGTGATGGCCCAACTGGCCTGATCAAGTTGCAGTGGAAGACCGGATGCATTTTCCGCAATAATTGAGGCAATTTTAACTGCACCTGAATGGGGTTAATCATCTTCAAAATAGGAAATGGTCCAATGAATTTAGGGCCAAGTTTTCTACAGGGCACAGATAACTTTAGGTATTTGATAGAAAGGAAAACCATCTGCCCTACAAAGAAATGTGTTTGTGGCCTTTGCTTTTTGTCTGCCTGCTGTTTGTATTTCACAGCTGCATGGTGTCACACAGTTTTCACACACACCCATACTTTTTGCATCTGAGCTACCCACTCCCGCGTACTCGAGTCAGTGGTAGTTACCTAGGGACACTCCGGAATTGGAATAAAGTCCCCCCCAGTGGCTACCTGGAAAGGGGTGAACCCCATACTGCTTTGAAGTGCGTTGTTGCATGTGACCTCCACGGACGGGAGTAGATCAGCCCAATCGTTCTGCTGATACTTAACATAACACCTCAAGTAGCACTCCACCATTGTATTATCGCTTTCTACAGCTCCATTGGTTGTGGGATGGAAGGGTGAGCTAAGGCCTTGGGATGACCCTATCATGTTTATAAAATTCTGCCAGAAGCGAAGTGTAAACTTCATCCCCCGGTCTGATATTATCCTTTTGGGTACCCCATGGAGCCAATAGATGTGAATGATAAACGGTTTGACCAATTGTTTAGCGGATGGGAGGCCGCTACATGCTACAAAATGACCCTGTTTAGAAAACCGGTCTATGACCACCCATATCACTTTGTTACCCTGGCTGTCCGCTAGGTCCACAATGAAGTCCATTGCTATCTGTTTGTCAGCATTTCACGCTGCACTTACTCCAATGCTGACATAAGAAGAAGAAGTGGAGGCATTTGGAAAGAGACAATTGACCCTTCACCTACTTATTTTCACTGAAGAGAATATCACCTAGGAGATGGGATGGGAGGGGGGAAATTCCTTTGAGGGGAGCAGTAGATTAGGGGCAGAGTGACGGGGAAGATGGCCAATGAGTATAGAGGAGTGGGGAAAGGAAAAGGAGGGTTTGCCTGAGAAAGCCAGACTTGGCGGCAATGAGTCGGAGATAGAATGTACGTGTTTAATAAATTAGAGTTTCTTTTCAAAGACTTTGTTTGAAATGCAATTTATTAAAGACGACTTCGAAACCTGACACTGTTCCCATGGGCGTACAGGATCTGCCACAAGTTGTAATAGTCTGGGAGGGCGCCCTGGCCTGGTTTTCATGGTCGTGCAGATGACACAGTTGCCTACGTACTCCTTTATGTCCTTCTTCATATGGGGCCACCAGAACTGGCGATTGGTTAAATGCAATGTTTTGAGGAACCCAAAATGTCCGGCTGAGCGGACATCATGACATCATCGTAACACTAGCAAATGGACAGCACTGGGTACATATATTTTGGTTCCCTTCAAGACAAGATTGTCTCTCTGAGTCAATAACAGGTGATTCTCCCGGTACCATTGATCTGCTTGGAAGGCTGCCTGGATGGTGCTGGGTATGTCCTTGATTTGGGCTTGTGCATGGGGTGTGGTATAAATATATATATACAATAAGATAATTAAGATATACAATATCTTAATCACTTCTAAATAAGCAGTAAATCTAATTAATTCTTAATACAATATAATTTCTGATTTTTTAGTTAAATTCCAAAATGACAATTAAAAATGTTCCAATTATTATTGGTTCCATAGTTACAGTTAAAGATATTCCAAATATTCTCATATATTAAACTTATTTATGTTTCTAAATCTTATTTCAATTCATTTATAAATCAAGGTAATTATCCATTGCCTTATACTTAATTTAAAAATTAATTTTCAGTTTAATTTCCAATATTTTAATTAATTTCATTATTACAATTAAATACATTCCAAGTATTACAATCTCAACTGTTGCATTTTCTAAAATTCATTGTATCTATAAATCTTACTTCATTTTTGATTCTAAATGTATACAGCATTTTCCTCTTTTCCCTTTCCATCAATTATTTCTTTCTCCCTTTCTCCCATTTTCTTTTTTTTTCTTTTCTTCTTTTTCCCCCATCTTTTTTTCTCCATTTTAAAATCCTGAACTCTTCTTTTTCCCCTGTATTTCCCCTTACTCTTCATCCCTTTTTCCTCTTTCTTATTTTTCCACTGTTAATCCCAGTGTAATCATTTAAGGGTTTTTTTTGTTTTTCCTATTCCCCCTTTTTTCTCTCCTTGTCTCTTTCCACCCTCTCTATTTTTATCATTGTTAATCCCAATATAATCATTAAAGTTCACCTCTACTGCTAAACGTATCTCTTTTCTCCCAGTTCTCCTCTCCTTTTCATTATTACTACCCACATGATCATTTAATTTTTCATAATCAATATATATTTTTTTGTCTTTATCTTTATCTTCAATCTTACTCTCTTGCTTCTCATTCATAGTCATGGCGAGACAGTCGGGAAATAGCAGGCCTGATGAGCCTCACAAAATCTCGGGCTGACAAGCCGCTGTCAAGGGGTCTTCAGACCAGATCTGTCCTGTGGGGATGGAGAAGAAGGAGAGGCACCTTGGATGACCAAGAGGAACAGGAAGGTTCCTTGGAGGTCAGAGGAAACTCTTCGACTCGGCAGCGGTGTGTGTGTGTGTGTGTGTGTGTGTGTGTGTGTGGCCATTGCAGCCGTCATTAAGCTGGGGCAACTGGACTAAGTTTTGAGCAGGAGCAGTGATTTGGTTGGAGCACTGAAGCCGGGTGAGTGATTGCTAGCTCATAGGCAAAAAAGAAAGATTTTTAAATTTGTTCAAGGTGCTCCAGTGAAATAACAGCGGCTAATGGGCATAGGGGCAAAAAAGGAAGAAGAGGAAAGCAGAAGTTTAAAGTGGCAAAGCCTGAAAAGAAAATTATTTTTGGAATAAAATGTGTGGAGATAATTAATTAAAAGATTAGAAGAAACAAAAACCCATAATAGCTATGAAGAGGATTGTAAAGAATTTAAAAAGATCTCTGTTGATTGTTGAAGAAAGAACAAAGAGAAACTTAAAATTAAAGCCCTGTAATAGGAGATTTTTTTTAATAAAAAAAGAAGAAGGAGAAGAAGGAGAAGGAGAAGAAGGAGAAGGAGAGGGAGAAGGAGAAGGAGAAGAAGAAGAAGAAGAAGAAGAAGAAGAAGAAGAAGAAGAAGAAGAAGAAGAAGAAGAAGAAGAAGAAGAAGAAGAAGAAGAAGAAGAAGAAGAAGAAGAAGAAGAAGAAGAAGAAGAATTTTGGAATTTGGATTCAGATTCTCAATTGACTTGGGGAAATACACAATAAAAAAGAAGAAGAGAAAAGTTGGCAAAGATTGGTAATGTGGATCTTAAACAAAATGGATACCTTTTAGGCTGTTGTTTGGAATTGTGGATTGGAGTGAGACATCTATAGGTGGAAAAAGAACATTACAACATTGAACTTTTATTTTGAAGACAAGAGAAGGACTTTTGTAGTGATAAGAATAGTGGGAACTTTTAAGGAGGGTTTGTTTGTCTGTAAGCTGCCTGACTTTGATAATCAAAGAAGGTGGATTACAACAAAACTTAAAATTAGAATAACAACAACCCAGAAACAATAAAATGGTGCAGGAACTTATTGAAATGATTAAAATGATGCATATATCACTGAAAACAGAATTAAATGAAATGATTATAATGCTGCATGGGAAACTTAAACCTGATGAACCAGAAATCACGTTAGAACACACTCAAGTGGATAAAGAAAGGCTTCCAGGTTCTTATGGTCTGTCCAGACCTCAAAGGCCAACCCTCCCCCTTCTAATAAGTGCTGCCACATTAACAAGGCCCACTGGACTGCAAACACTTCCTTTTCCCATATGGGCCAACTACGTTCAGTCTCGGTCAATTTCCTGGAGGTATAGGCACATGCTGGAGGACCCCATCATTGTTCATCTGTAAGAGAACAGCGGTTCCCGCCATGTTGCTTGCATCAGTCTGGACTACAAATGCTTTGCCTGTTTCTGGGTGTTTAAGCACTGGCTCGTTTGCGAACAGGGCTTTCAATCGCTCAAACACCCACTGACATTCAATAGTCCATACCATCGGACAACCAGGGCATGGTTCTTTTTTAGTTTTTTGAGATGTTTTGTTTTCAAGAGATCAGTCAGCAGGAGAGCTACTTGGGCAAAGGACGGGATGAACTGGTGATATAAATTAGAGAACCCAAAAAAACTCTGTAGCTGTTTTCCATTTGTCCCCTGCCCGTATTCTTATTTGGTAATACACCTCCCTGAGATCTAATTTAGTGAAAACACTGCTCTCCTCTAATCCTTCATCAATGGGATAGGATATAAGTATTCTATACAGACTGCATTAAAGTCTCGGAAGTCAACACAAAGGTGTAGCCCCCATCTTTCTTTTTGCGGAATAGGAAGGGTGCCGCCACCCGGGACCTTGCTGGCTGAATGAATCCCTTTTTAAGATTTTTTTCTATGTACGCCTTCATCTCTGTCAGTTCCTGTGGGGTCATAGAATACATTTTGGGCTTGCGTAGTTTAGTCCTGGGGAGGATCTCAATAGTGCAATCTGTGGACTGGTGAGGAGGTAGGGTGTTACACTCTCATTCGCTAAACACCTCCTTCTGGTCTGCATATACTCTAGGGAATTCTCCATCATCCGTTGTTTTAACATGGGGTGGTGTGATACTTCGGCCGTCCCTATCTGGTCTTGGTTTTAGGGCCAATCCCTATTGGCAGGTGGCGAGAGCCAACCCCCCCATCCATATCATTGGGCCCCACTTATCTAACCATGATAGGTCAAGTACTATCTCCTCCGTAATGCTCGGGACCACGATAAACCTCTGTCTCTCGATGTTGCCCTATCTCCAGTACCACCCTCTCTATGACATGTGTGGCCAACAATGACCCATCAATTTGCTCAAAGTGTATTGGCTTTCCCAATGACCTAAGGCCTACCCCCAAACTGGCGGCTACCGTAGCACTCATTAAACAACTAGTACACCCTGAATCAATCAGGGCTGTACAATTCCTTCGTTTGCTTGCCTCTACCACCATCGGTATGACAAATGGTTTGACATACCATTGGATTAGAGTCTCCTTCCTCATTGCTTCGACTGGCCTCAGGGGTGTCAACTGTACCACTAAACTCAGTAGTGGGGGTGCTTGCCTGGCTCTCCCCCCATGATTTCTTTGGCCCATCCTTGATGGTCTTCCTAGCCATTCCCTTCTTTGTGCTGGATGAATTACTGGACTCCTTTGGACAGTTGTCAGAGCAGTTAGCAGCCCTGTACCCCTGCCACCCATACCAGAAACACATGATCAGCACTTGACTGATGGCGGCTTTCCAGGCCCAGGGAGAGGGGTCATTACGGATGGCAGGGGGCCCTGTGGCACATGGCTTTTGGTCCAGGTTGGAGATGGCAATCAACTTTGTCCTCAGGCTTCCCACTCTCTTTTTATTCTGTCCTCCCTGAATTCCACATCAAGTTCCATTGTGGCCTGGAACCATGCTGGCAATCTTGGGGGCAGTCCTTGGCATATACAAGTGCAGTGTAGAGCACAGTCAAGGCCGACCTTGAAGTGATGCACAATCAGCCACTCTGACCAACCCCGGACCTTGCCAGCTAGGTGATGGAATTCCCTGATGTATTCTCGTACAGGCCTCCCCCATTGTTTAACTGCGAGCAGTTCACCCTCCGCTTCCTGGATCCTTGTACTGTCCTTTAATCTCTCTTGCAACGCTGCTAAGAACAGACCAACGTCACCCAGTTCAGCAGCATGTTCCCCTTAGAGGTTTGCCACCCTATCAGCGGTCTCTCCATTCATTACTGATGCCACCACCATTATCATGTCCCAATTGGATGTGTATAAATGGCCGTAACATTTGGTGGTTTAACACTTGGCCCAGGAAAATGGCTATTTCTCTGGGCTGCCCTTGAATGTGGCCAGCACTGGCCAGCACTGGTGGTGGATCTCAACTTCCCAATGTTCCATGGCCTACATGGCCTAGGGGGGAGTAGTTCTCATATCCTGGTGTCCTCTCCCACAGCATGCACTGACCTCCGGGGAACTGACGTGTCTGGTAACTACCCGGCCTGGGTGGCCATCAGTCTGTCCCTGCCGGCTTCTCCTGGGGTTCATACAAGAGGTCTCTGCTGGGAACCTAAAACCCACCAGCCACCCCTCCTGGCCGTTGGGGTCCATGTGGTGGGTGGCCTGTTGAAGCCTGGTCCCGCCATCCACTGCCACGTCCTGGCTCATGAAACCCCACCGCCCTGAACATCTCCTGCAGCACGTCTATGGTCTGGCTGCTAACTGCAGTGGAGTAGCTCCAATCATCATCTGATATCCTCCTTTCCCACCACTGGGCACTTACAGGGTAAGTGGAAAAATAGATGGCAGAGTGGCCCAGACCCCACTCCCCACTGGGCACTGGTGGCCTTTGTCCAGCCTCTGACTCCCCATGCTCCACAGGAAGCTCCCTTGTGCTGGAGTGGTCTTTGGGTCTAATGTCCAGGGATGCCTCCCCTGCCAGGTCTAGTATGGCGTTCAGTACAGTGACTTCGTACAGTACAGTGCCACTGAAGAATCCTCCAAATCAGCTGCCTCTAACCTCCTGTACCTTCAGCCATGGTAATGAGCACTGTCAAACTGTCAGATTCCACAGAAAAAAACCCAGCCAAACGATGTTTAGCTTTGAAGCTTTTATCTTCTCTGGCACTCACTGACCATCCAAGTAATAAACAATGCAAAGAAAGGATTGACAGAGCTAACATCCTTTCTTTGCATTGTTTATTACTTGGATGGTCAGTGAGTGCTGACTCACTGGTGCTCCCCACCACCTTTAAACAGTTCCTGCCACCACACCCCCTCTACTACCCACCTGCCCTGTCACCCAGTGCTCCTGGGAGTGCTGAGACACTCTGAGTCATCTCACAGTTGTAAGTTGTGCTCCTGAGACATGCTTACTGTTGAAGATATTCTGAGGCAGTTCTGGAGGCCCTGCAAAGGGCATGACAATGTTCAGCTGTTTGCCTCCCCTGGGATTGGCCCCTGGTGACCTTTTCTCCCCCCCCCCCCCCCCCCGCCCAAATGATGGCTCCAAACTGAGCACATTGGAGCTGCGATTGCTAGAGGCAGCGGCCTGAGCTGCACCAGGAGAGCAGCTGATCGGCACTCCGGCACCAGTCCAAGGTTTTGAGTTCCTGCATCTCAAAAATAATAAGACCCCTGATAATAAGGCCAAGGCCATATTTTTGGGGTCAAAAGAAAATAGGACCCTGTCTTATTTTCAGGGAAACATGGTAGTACTGCGTTGACCTCATGGAGAAATAAATTGGAGCATATGATAATATGCAGATACTAAAATAACTTTAGGGAGTTCATTTATTTATAAATGTTAAATCCTTCCTTCCTTCCTTCCTTCCTTCCTTCCTTCCTTCCTTCCTTCCTTCCTTCCTTCCTTCCTTCCTAACATTCCACTTCTCTTCCAGCTCTATGCTGATTGATTGAGATATAAATATTTATGCACAGTTTTGCTGAGCTTTGGCATTTACTACTTATTATGGTTTAATTAGTGGCATCTGTTAAATGAAAATTATATTGGCAAGCTGGTATTATTATGTAGATGTCAGTTTGCTACAATATTTAAAAGCAATTCCTAATCCTACAAATAAATACATTTATTGAGCCACAGTGGCACAGTGATTAGAGTGTAATACTGCAGGCTATTTCTGCTGAGTGCTGGCTACCTGCAATTTGGCAGTTCAAATCTCACCAAGCTCAAGATTGACTCAACCTTCCATCTTTCTGAGGTGGGTAAAATGAGGACCCAGATTGTTGGGGGTGATATGCTGACTCTATAAACCGCTTAGAGAGGGCTAGAAAGCACTGTCAAGTGGTATATAAGTCTAAGTGCTATTGCTATTGGTATTTATATCCTCTTTTCATTCCTCTGAGTTCACTTTTAGTTATTAACTTATCCCCAAAGTTTTTCTGTGATCTATATATTTCTCACCCATTTCTTTTTTCCCCCTTATTTTTGGGCTATTATTATTTTTTAAAGTAAAACAAAATGAGAAAAGAAGTTCAAACTTTATCACATTTCCTCCTCCTTACCTTCCCCCTCCCTCCTTACCTTTATTTTTCTCATTAGTATGTCACACCTCAGGCTCCTATGGTCTCTTTCTTCTGTGACAGCCTTCAATATATCTTATGGCAGGTGTACTTGTCTATTTCTCACAAAAATCCACCTAGACTTACTTACTGGCTTACTTATTTACTTACTGATTTATTACATTTATTTGCCACCTATCTTGCTCTGGGCCTATTCTAGGCAGCTTACGATAACAAAACAGAAGGAAAATGAAAAGAATGTAAATAGAACAGAAGTGAAATAATAAAACCATAAAATAAACAATGACAAAGGAACATAGGGAAATAATACATCGATATGAAAACTAAAAAGATGGATGGGTGGAGAGCAGAGACAAGCAGTGAGAAGGTGGAGTCTGCCATCAATCTACCTCATGTGTTAAACTCCCATTTGATCCCAAAGCCAATTGGCAGAGTCATGTCTTAAGGCTTTTGTGAAAGGACAGGAGGGGGTGGGTGGATCTTACCTTACAGGATTAAAAGGTTCCAAAGGGTAGGTGCTGCAGCAGAGAAGGTTCCTCTTCTGGATCCCAATAATCAGAGATCTTTGAACATCGGGATCCAAAATAGGCACTCTCTGCTGCACAAGCAGGACAGACAGACTCTGCTGGCACAAGCAGGATAAGGAAGTTCATCAGAGAGCCTGGACCTATGCCCTTAAGGACTTTAATGGTCATAACCAACACCTTGAACTGCAGTCAGAAGCACATTGGTAGCCAGTGAAGTTTTTGAAACAGAGTTGGATCACTCTTGAGGACCCAAAGACCAGCTAAAGCTTTTGAGCAGACCTCAAGGGTAGCTTCATGTAGATGGAGTAGTCCAGATGAGAGATAACCAGGGCTTGAGTAACAAAGCACAGGGAGTCATGATCCAGGAAAAGTCACAACTGGTGAAGAAACTGGAGCCATGCAAAAGCTCCTGTGCTTACACCTGCCGTCTGTTCTTCAAGCTGGAGTTGTGACTTCAAGAGAACCCCCAGCTTGCAAACTGGGTTTGAATAGATAATGCAGAACTAAGGATGAAAAATTCTCACATCCTGCAGCTCCTTGTACCCAAAGCCCATCAGTTTTGCCAGGGTTATATAGGAAACATGGTATAAGAATTGCATTCAAAATGTTATATTTCACAACTGCATATTTTTGGTTTAAAAAACCAAAGAACTAGTTTTGAATCAGTTCTTCAAGATGGTCAGTAGCCCTTTAATTAAGCAAATGAGGATTTTGTCACAATTTAGAGAGGAGCAAGTAAATCAGTTTCATTTCTTTGTCAGCTGTTCCTTTCTGTTCAAATTAGGTCTCAGAATAATAATGTAACATTTGGGGGAAAAGATGCAACCCAGTAATCCAGCTGCAGAAGCCAAAATGGAAAAGATCTCCACAGCTACCATGTATTTTCCCTTGGTGCTCAGATAGGTGGAAACAAAGGCTATCCAGACACTACAAAAGACCAACATGCTGAAGGTGATAAATTTGGCTTCATTAAAGCTGTCAGGTAACTTCCTAGCTAGGAAGGCTACTGAGAAGCTGAAAGCAGTCAAGAATCCCAAGAAACCAAGAACAATATAAAACATAGTGGTTGAACCTTCTTTACATTCTAGGACAATTTCTTCAGCCATGGAGTGCATGTCAGAATCTGGGAATGGGGGGGAAATTGCCAACCACACTGCACAAATGGAGAATTGTGTCAAAGAACATGAAAGAACTATAGCGTTGGCCAGCCTTTTCCCCACCCATTTCCTCATTTTGGATCCAGGCTTGGTGGCCATGAAAGCAAGGACCACTATGATTGTTTTCCCCAATATACAAGAAAGAGCTACAGAGAAGATGATGCCAAAAGAAGTTTGTTGCATGAGACATTTTACTTGATCTGGTTGCCCAATAAAGAGCAAAGTGCAGAGGAAGGAGAGGAGGAGAGCAATGAGAAGAATGTAGGTGAGGTTCCGGTTGTTGGCTTTGACAATGGGGGTGTCCCGATGCTTAATGAAGATTCCCAGGACCATAACTGAGATGAAAGAAAAGAAGGAAGCAATAGCTGTCAGGTTAATTCCCAGAGACTCTTCATGAGACAAAAATGTGATGTGTTTTGGAATGCAAAGGTTGTGAGCTTTGTTTGGGTACTGATCTTCTGAACATGGGAAACAGTCATCTGCATCTGGAAAATAAATTATTGCAGTCAAGTGTTTAATGTTATAGACAACAACCCATTACCGAATTAGTCATCATTTCAGAGATATTTCCTTTCCTGACAGTTAGCATTTGAAAATTAACTTCCTTCCTTCCTTCCTTCCTCCCTCCCTCCCTCCCTCCCTCCCTCCCTCCCTGATACATGAGGCCCTGGTGTCCTTGAGATTTTTCTATGCTAACCCCTTTTGCAAGACGTATTCAATTGGTCCAGCTCCAGTGAGGTTGGGGAGTTGTTTCATAGAATCTGCTTTATGGGGCTGCCAAATCCCTCACTATTACTGGAATAGAGAGTTAGCAGAGAGCTTGGATAGAATTGAATAGGGTCAGGCCCATGTAACTTTTTTCATCCCATTGAACCAGCCATTCTCTGTACTTCATGGAGGATTTGAGAGAGTTGAAAAGAGTCAAGAGACATCTAGAGCATTGCTGGAGAAAGATCAGGGATGAATAAGAACAATAACAAGCTAGAGTCACTATTAAGTGTGTATCCTTTTTCAAAAAGGTATTGCTGAACACAAACAATTCATAACTTTGGTTCAGTCTGCCACCTGCCCTTTTTAGAGAAGGTGGTTGAGCTGCAGCTCCAGAAGATCCTTGATTAAATGAATTATCTGGATCTGGTTCAGTTAGGTTTCTGGCTTGGATATGGGATGGAAACGGCCTTGGTCATTCTTTTGGATGATCCCTGGAGGGAATGGGTAGGGATAGTATGTCCATCTTTCATATAAATATTGAACAGGAGTGGAGAGAGTATGTAAAAACCTGTAAAGTGTCCAGATTCACTTAATTCAGATGATGGTATACAGTAGAAATGTAATGAATACATAAAGAAATAAATAATCTAAATTTAAATTATTGTTTGTTTCCCAAAACACACTATCAAGAAATTATGCCTGCTGAACTGAGGTCTCTCCTTTGCCATTTATTTTATACTTTCTGAACTGCAATTCCCAAAATGATAGTAGTTTTATTCCACCCAATCTTGAAATCTCTTTACTTTCATAGAAACCATAGATGAAAAGATTTATTTTTATGGTTTATATTTCCCAAAGTAAAAAAAAAAAAGATGTCATGATATTTGAATAGACTCCTAAGTAATCAACATCTCTCCAGAATTATTGATTAATGAATTATGATAAATGAATTATGGACAAATTTGTAAAGAGATGGTAAACTACGGTTTATAATTAAAGAGTAATATAACACATTGCACAAAATACTTAGCAGAGGAATCTCTGCTTTAGATCTCTTACCTGTCTTGTTTGAAATTTTTCCTTCTGGGCATTTAAGGCAATCATAGCAGCAAAAGGGCTTTCCTTCTATTTTTATTTTGCTCCAACCTGATGAGCATGGAGGATTACACATAGAAAAGGGCTGTATCTATTGGACATTAAGAAGGAAAATTGAGAAATTTTTACTTAACCTTTCAGGAATTCTTGCATCTGAAGAATTGGATTTGACTAGTATTTAAGGCATATACAGTGGTACCTTGGAATTCAGCTGCTTTGAAACTCACTGAATTCATCATTTGTTTGGTACTCAATGCACAAGCTGAAACTTGTTGATGTTGGCTACCTTGTGACTCACAACCTTATTCCTTATGAGAGAAAAATGTTGTTTACTCATCATTTTTGGTACTTCCCGGTACCCTCCCAGTACCCTCCCGGTACCTGGTTTACTCATTGCATCTCTCAGAACCAATTAACAATGACTACAGAGGTATCACTGTATTAATAAAATATTGTCAAACAGGCCAGAAACACAATTGGGAGAAGCAAGCAGCCTTAGTCATCTTACAAACAACACTTAAGATATGAGAAATGCAACTCTATTGCAAAAATATGATGTTGGGTAAATGTTTACCAATTAAATAAGTACACAGGCTTGGGTTGGCTATGTTGTACGAAGCATACATCCTTAAGTAACCATGTGACAGAAAGTGGTATAATTTAGGAAGTGCAGCCATATTGGTTATTTTTTTAATACTCTTTTGTTATTTGTATAATCAAGCAAGATGTCCTTTGCCACAATTGGTGAAATGACAAAGAGAATCCTCAGAAAGGATTCATTTCTAAAATGAAATTATGTCTTAATGGCTCCAAGGATCTTCTATATTGTCTACTTGAAAGGATGTTTAATTGCTTCTTTGGAAGAACTGTGGAATACTTCCATAACCAGAAGAACCTTGTATTTAAAAATTTGAAGTTCATTTTAACTGGAAAGCATTCTTGCACTATAACATTATAAAAGAATTTATATCACAACCCAAAGTCTATCTTTGAATCTGATGGAAAATTAGATTTCCAGTATTGGTTCCATGCATTGCATTTATAGCTTTACTTGGTGATTTACATTATGTTAACTAGTTTTTTCCAATTTAAAACTCCAAACAATTTTCAGACAGATATTTTACAATAAAATGATTCATGCATATTTATAAATAGTAGATATTTTACCCTTTGGCTTATCAAGCAATATCTTCTTACCTTTACTTTGTTATTTTACTTCTCTTATGCTACTTTTGCTTATATATTTTTTCTAAAAAGTGATATGGTATCTGGGTTAGTCATCCAATCATCACATCTTAATTAAATATTTCTAATGGGTTTGTGTTGTGGAGGTTAATAAATCAATAAACCATGAACCTCTATCTCTATGAAACTCTACTTAAACAAATGAGCCTCTGAAGCAGCCTACAGCAAATGTTTTTATTTACACAATAAAAACATAATAATATATATACAATTAATAAACAGCACTAAATTACTATTATAAATTATACTGTCAGCTATCTATCTATATACATATCTATTCTCTCTAATCTATGCTATCTATGAATATTCTTCCTCAGAAGAGATACCACTTTATACCACAGAACTGCTCTTCTAACGGACTTCCAGACTGCTCACAGTTATCTAAAGGAATATCCTAGAATACAATACAATACTATACAGAAGCGCAAACTGAACAGCAAGGTGAAGAGCAAACTGAATACCAAACTGAAGAGCAAGGGTTTCTGTTAAGAATCACCTTTTTTACTGTTAACTGTGACAGTTAGGGGAGGGCCCTGGAGATTCAAATATATTAGCTGCCCTCTGATTGGCCCATGCATCTGTACATTCCAAAAGTCATCAATAGGCACAGCTATAGAGAAATAATTTTTCTCTAACAGTTTGGAATCTAGTTTTCTCTAAGGTCCATGGTAATTTCTGTTAATGTCGAATCTGATTTGATCAAATCAAATCATTACCTGAAAGATATATGTAGTCTCCCCATCTGGAAATGTTTTACCTTTGAGGCACATTAAGTTGCAAACCATTCTATTGCCAACCCTGAAGCTGACCTGCCCATGGCCATTTTAATGCTTCAGCATTGCCACACTGGAGATGAGGGATAGGGTGGGGGGAATAGAGATAGCTGGTGTTTTATAGCCAAAATAAAATACTTTCCCCTGGGAACCAAGGACATTCTAACACCTGACCAGAGAGAGGAGGAGCGACGTTACCAGGCGACCGGATGGCACCTTGATTGGATCATGTGACTGATTAGGGAAGGGAAAATACTTTTACTTTTAATTAGGTGAAAACCACAGAAACCTTCAGAGTTGGTTTTCACCAGAGTTGTGCCAATAAAGCTTTTTCTTTGAGGAATCTACTTGCCTCATAGTTTTGTTTGCTATGGGTGTATTATTTGGAACCCTGACATCTATATTCAAATATGCTATGAAAATTCAACCATCCCAGGTTAATTTATGCTTTACTGCTACCTTTGTAAAGAAATACAGGCCTTTCATCTATGTACTGTATTTTTAAAAAATGTTGCAAACATGTTCAGTAATTCTAACTCTGGGGATGAATCAAAACTTCCTCAATGGCTTTAGCATCTCTTTTTCTCATATGGAGATTCAGTGAACACAAATCTTAGCATTGATGGAGAATTAGAGAGATGGTGGGGAAATAGAGAGCCTCTTGTAACCAGCAGTCCTTATAACTGCATTTACTGCATCATCATCTTCGTTTAACAACCCCATCATCCCTTGCGGGGTGGAGTCTGGGCAACTGAATGGAGTGTTAGCAAAGTGTTTACTGGCCGGATGCCCTTCCTGATGCCAATGCAGAGAGTTTTCAGCGGATATATTCTCATTGTGTCCAGAGAGAGAAATATCTGCCTCTACCTAGTATTGAACTCACCTCTAGGCCACCACACCACTCCTAACTGCATTTACTGCATGATGCTAATTAAATAAAGCTGACTTCATAATAGGAGTGTTTGGTGTCTGGCAGAAGTGGGTTTCAGCAGGTTCTGACCAGTTCTGGAGAACCGGTAGTGGAAATTTTGAGTAGTTCAGAGAACCGGTAGTAAAAATTCTGACTGGCCCGGCCCCTATCTATTGTCTGCTTCCCAAGTAACAACTGATTGGGAGGAAATGGGGATTTTGCAGTAACCTTTCCCTGGATTGGGGAGGGAATGGAGATTTTACAGTATCTTCCTCCTGCCACACCAACCAAGCCACGTCAACCAAGCCACGCCCACAGAACCACTAGTAAAAAAATTTGAAACCCACCACTGATGTCTGGGAAGGAAAACTGTTAATATACTTCTATCTGTTACACAGAGGATGTCGCAGATTGCAATTTTTAGGAAGCTGTGTATTACTAAAGCATGCCACCTTACATAGTGTTGCTATTTGAGGTCCTGCTTCTAAAACTCCAACACTCTCAGAAATCATGTAAACTCTGGGACAGAGTTTTTCCTTATATTTTGTAAATCCCCCTTTATAGAAATCTCTCTTCTAATCAATGCAAACGTTTTGCATTGTTTTTTTATTTTAGGATAATCATGTTCACGAGTCACTTTGAGAAAAGAGTCATTGTATGCCTGTAATTCCTGAAAGAACTTTCTGAACATTGAAGCAGTAACTATAAATAAAGTAAATTATTCACCATTGTTTGATATTGATGCCAAACTACCTGGTTAAACATGGTGGGCCAGATGATCTCCTCTGCAGAAAGAGTAAGGAGATTTTCAGGGGGAGTCACTGGAGCTATGTTTCCAATTTTGATTCGATGAAATGATTGGTTGGGGAAGGTGACCCAGTTGATAACATCAAATCCAGTTGCTAGTTCTCCTCCATATCTCCAGCATTGTTGTTAAAAGAAACAGCTTTCAGATACCAATGGAACTAAATGGAAATCATTAAAAAAAAATTTATAACAATTGGAAGTAGTGAGCAAGTATGAATGTAGGATCTTTCATACATTAGGTGTTATTCTTTTAAAGCAGACCAAACAGCAAACATAATATGAGGAATATTTATTGTTATGGGGTATGATAACAGAAACTTGAATACCTTCAGGAATTTCCTTCTAAGGCAGAATTAGTTTCTCTCTCACTCTCTCTTCTTTCCTGGGACTAAATTGCCATTTATTTTCTCTTAACAGTCCTTCTAATGACTTTTGCATCCTTTCTAAAAAACATTTGGGTATTTAGAATTCCTTTAGTATTCCCATGCATCTTGGAAGTAATATTATCATCTATGTCAGTTGGACCAATAATGTTGACTCTTAATGGCACCCTGGTTACTTGCTGTTGCTCACAAGCTCTGCTGTACCAAAATATTGTGAACATTTGATCTATGAAGAACTGTCTATCGATCACTCTTCAATGCCATTGTTTTCTTTTTTTCTTATGTATCTCATACGCTTCTCTTCACTGTGGAGTCAAAATGCAGGACCCCAAGCAAATAATCAAGACTCACTGCAGTTCAATGCCCTTCCTTCCTTCCTTCCTTCCTTCCTTCCTTCCTTCCTTCCTTCCTCCCTCCCTCCCTCCCTCCCTCCCTCCCTCTCATAATCTTCTCCTCACTGTGAAATCGAAACTCAGAACCCAAGCAAATAAGCAAAGATAATTAAAGTATTAATTCTTAACCTAGGACACTGACAAAATTCCACCCAGAAATTAGTGGAGGGAACTTCTGCAGAAAGCTTATATTTCAAAAAGGAAGGCAAAATATGCATGCATATATATTCATAAGTAATTACATAATAGATCTCAAGTTACTTCCACCTCTTTTCTTATTTAAAGAGAAAAATGGTCTTACTTAGAAGAAGAATTTGCATCTTAAGATTCAGCGGTTCCTAGTGGAATGTTTTGATGGAACTATCACAAACCACTGTGGGATACAGGGATACATTCCTTATATCCTATTAAACAGTCCCATTCATTTGGAAACTGATTTACTCCACACTCCTTCCAAAACTTCTCTTGAATTAACCTTTGACATTGCTTCCTTCTCATTGTGCATTGTTGTATCCCATGTTTAATGTTATCCGGAATTATTATTTGAAGTTCTGACATATCACATATGAGTTAATTCAGCTTCAGAATGCTCTTATTAGTTATACAACTCCCGAATATTAGCTGAACATTTATATGACTGGCCCTTACATAAAGGGATATTTTTATTCATGTCATTTTTACCTGCCAGGACTGTTGACTGAGTTCCCAAGCATTTCCTCTTTTTCTGCTCTTAGATGAAAGCATGGCTTGCAAAGCATGGGCCACTGCATAGACAGCATTGTAAATGCTATAACTTTGCCCAGTTATACTAGATTCAATCACAGATTCAGGAAGAGTCTCCAGTGACTCCTCACCAGTGCATTGATTGTCACTGTTCTCATCTAACCCAGCATTTGGGAAAGAACATTCAAATGCATTTTCCCAAAACACTCTTGTCAAACTGTCAAGTATATGCAAGCCATTGGCACATATATCATACAGACACTAGTGGAGGCAGAAAGTGCCCCCACCCCTATGTGGAGAGGAGGGGCTTACACTGAGTATAAAACCCCCTCTAACCTTTCCACCAAGCTCTCTTTTACGTTTGTTCTCCATGAGACATAATCTTTGATAAGGGTAGTCACACACGCTGTGTGCCCCCTATCCTAATGGATATTAAGACAGCCTTTGTATATAGTTAATATGTTTTGTTATATGAATAAATACATTTATCACATTTATTCATGCATCTGCCTTTGGACTCTTCTATGCTCCTGGGTGTTTCTACGATCCCAATTTCCACACAAACTGTCCTCTTCTTCTGAAGAAGGCTTTCTCATCTGAGTAAATTTCTTAAACCCTAATATTTCCTTTGAGGAAACTGCCAATGATAGTGCACCGTGGATGAAATCCAGGCTTTTGTATCTTTGAAATGGGATTGATGTGAATTCCATCTGTGCTGGCATGACCCAAACTTTATCTTTTCTCTTCATTGGCATGTCTTCATATTCTGAAGCAAATGGCAACATTCTAAGAACAGCCATGTCCTCATTTTCACCATATGTGATTACAACATTGGCAGTACCTCTCATAATAGCCTTATACAGCAAAACAAAATAATTAAATTGAATTTCAATATCTTTGGCAACAGATTCCATTGGCATTTCTTCCATGAAATCAAAACAGATGCCTTTCTTAGAAAATATATGAAGCCTATTTTGTATCAACCTTTTCCCCCTTTCAGATTTTGGGACAATGAGCCCAATCCATTTCCACTGGAAGTGAAGCAACAATTGGACCAGCCCCATAATTTGAAGGTCTTCATTTGGAAATAATTGATGGAAGAAAGCAGCTTGAATGTTGTCATCTATCTCTGCAGTAGAACCATATATGAGCTAAGAAAAAGAAAAAAATTAGAGTATATACTTCCAAATCACTTATGTCTATTTTAAGGATCTTATTTGAATATTATGTTATGGTTCGCCAGCAGCCTGCAGAGCTGGCAATGGAGTTGGACAGGGAGGAGGCTGGGGAGGACAATGGGCCAGTCCTGGAGTCAGGGGAAGGCCAGGATGAGGGCTTTGCGTCGGAGGCAGAGATGTGGCCAGGACCATCTGGGAGCGATGCACGGACTCCAGAGCCTCCAGAGGCGAATAGCAGAGAGGCAGAGGAACAGGAGGAGCCTGTTCCTAGTGCACATGTGCGAAGAGCTGCCAGAAGGCAAGAGACGCTAAAGCAAAAAAGACGACTTGGGAGCCCTCCCAGAAGGCTTAAAAGAGGAGCAACAGCTCTTGGGATCTTTGTAGGAAAGCAACGTTGCTACATTTGCTTCTTGTCAGCGTCTCTTGCTTCTGAACTTTTGTCAAGAAAAGCCTTTGTTAGAATGCCAAAGTAGGCAAAGGTTGGTGATAAGGCCGAAGGACTGTTTATGAAGAATTTGTTTTGGACTTAATTTGGACTAAGCTGAGAATGAAGTAATTCTCAGCTGTTCTTATAAAATATGTTGGTTTAGGACTGATTGTGTCTGGTAATAACTACTTGGGCCTAGATCACAACATATTAATGTTCTCCAGACAAGGGCAGAGTTGATTATCATTTATATATTCCAGTACAATTTCTATGATAATTGTTTCTTTTTGTTTTAATAAACAAAGCTCCAACTGCTTCATATCCAACTGCAAGGATGGATATGAACTTCTGGATTATGCTATCTTAAAACATGTTTCAATGACATAATTTACCCTATAGATTAGATATACATAACTTTCTAGCATTTTAAATCATTCCTCTCTTTCCCACCCTGGATGAAATATATTTTGATGTTTAGCTTGATTGTGATTTTAACTATATGAGGCAATGTTGGTTATCCCTTTGTTTTGAATGTTTTTGACACTAATAGAGTCATAAAGATAAAATTTGGAATAGAAATTAAACTAAATCAAGCAAGAAATACTGTATTTAGATTTGAGTCCTTTCTTTATGGGATGGCTCTTACCTGTGGGATCTTATATATATTCAGAATGTTTGACATGAACTGACCAATGTAAGCATTATGTCCTGCAATCACAGATATTACATTGTCCTTGAGGTCACATTTGTAGTTTGGATTGAATCTTCCCTTTGTAGAGAGAAGCTCCAAGGTAGCCAGATAAATCCATCTTGCCAGAATATAGTTATTGGACATATGGATACCAAGGGTGATGTTTGGCAAGATCCTGGAATTCTCATTGATTTCTTTGATTGCAAATTCTAAAGCCAAGATGTGCTGGTAGTTTTGCATATAAAATCTGAAATGAGTTTTAGAACAACTATAGCCAAATCTGGGATTGGCTGCATTCGAATTGTATCACACAAGTTTAGATTCTGCAGGCCACAAGCACTGATACAGGTGGATGCTCTAGCATCACAGAAACAATTTGTTTAAAATATTCAAGAAAGAGGTCAAAGCAATATAACAATCCATATGCATTCAGGCAGCCCAATTGCAAAATGTAATAAACATCAATAATTAGTGGGTTTTTACCCCTTAATATGGAGGTATATATTTAATTTTACTTCCTACCCTAATATTCTAATTCACTTAATCAATACACTAGAAATTTCTGTGGAATTTTGGATATAATATTTGCATGTAGGACTAACTGCAATCATGCACACCTTAACATATTGCTGGTATGAAGCAATGCTTTGCAGGCATTTATTTCATTTGAACTTCATCGAGTTATAGCCATATGAAAAAGGTGTATTAAAATTAAACTGATACCTACTAAAATGGTACCAAAGCCATACAAATAAAAACACATTGGAAAATAACTTGCGTAAGAGATGGAAATTGAAGCAATATTATTGAGAAATAATAGTGCAGGATAGGCAATTTAACATTTGCCCTCCATCCTAATTCAGTCATGTCATAGACTTTAACTATTTTCTGTATTTGCATTACTTAAAAACAGGAATTCCATACATGAAATCATCAACCAGTTCATCAGATGGACTTCTTCTGAATGTTACTTCATCAGACATCATGTAAATTTGAGACGAAATGCCCGCAATGACCAAATCTTTTGAATCATATCGCTTGTGCTTAATAAAAGGCTGATTTCCTACAGAACATTTACCAAGGGTTGTATCAGCTTCTACAAAGAAGGACAATATTGCTACAGATGCAAAGAATAATATCATTTTGCAGACCAATTCATGTCTCAGCCATCTGTTCAATCCCTTAGAATTAGGCATTTGAAATAGGACAGCCTGAGATACAGTGTTCCATGAGGCTGCTTTAAAGTAGAGGTTTACTTTTTTAAAAATCAGAATGACAGGACTTTGTCCTCTAGCTGTACCCTTGGAGAAAAAAGAATATTGCGTCTTTATTGCTGTTGAAATACTGTACATTACTTCTATTTTTTTCTCTAACTCCTTAGAGATTGAAAATAAAAATATATAATTGATAATGATTATACAGATCTAGACATGCTCAAAGCAACTTGTGATTTACAGGGTATTGTAACCTGGAATTAAAGACAAAACAATAGTGTCGGGGGGACAGAAAGAACTAAATGAGAAATGTAAAAAGTTTTGTTCTCAGACTATTGACTCTGGAGGGCCATGATTTACAACTGGGTTGACATGCCTTCTTGAGGTATGACAAAAGGAAGACCCATGGTTACTTTCAAAGACATTACATAAAGAATGCACTATTGTTATTATGGGAGAAAATTAGAGAACATTATTTGAGGATACCAGTTTGGCTTTCAATCGACCCAAATGTCATTAACATGGGAAATATTGTTAGATATAAAGATATTTTGAATGAAAAGGGGGAACTTAAAACTAAACAAGAGCTGAGTGATCAAGGGATCCATATGGCACAGTATTCACAGAAATGTGCAGAAATGAATAGATTAACACTTGCTCTAAAGGAGAAACAACAAACTGAATATTATATGACATGGGAGTTATTTTATGAATGGTTGGAAAACAAAAACAGAAGTTAGACATAAATGGAGATCAGTGAAATATAGAAAACATGTTAAGATAGAGAAGCAAACAATATGATGATTCTTACTAAAATAACCATTAAGATTATTATATTTAATATTATATTCTTATTAGAAGATATGTTAATACAGAGAAATGAATAGATATATTATATTGCAACCTGGAATTAAGGAGAAATGTGGGTAGTAATAATAAAAAGGAGAACTTTAAAAATTACATTGGGATTAACAATGGAAGAAATAGAAAAAGGGGAAAGAAACAAAGAAAGAAAAGAGGGTGGAATAGAAAGAATATAAAAAACTTAAATGATTGCACTAGGATTATCAGTGAGAAAATAAGAAAAAGGGAAAAGGGATGGAAAATAAAGGGAAAGACACAGCAAAATAGAAGAGTTTATGACCCTAAAAAACAAAATGATTATACTGGGATTAACAGTGGAAAGATAAGAAAGAAGGAAAAGAGAGTTCAGGATTTTAAAGTACAAAAGAAAAGAAGGGGAAATAAAAATAAAAATAAAATAAAAGATAGAAAGGGAGAAAGAAATGGAAGAGGAATATGGGGTAAATGAAATGAATACTAGAGAAAAGATGAAATTGTATTTTTAATGAAGTGATTTTACACTATATGGATGTATTATGAATGTAATAATTGGAATATCTTTAATTAATGAAGGGGACTGTAATAACTGAATATTTTTAATTACATATTTGGAAATTAACTGAATAAGAAAAGAAAGCTGAATTGTAAATATTGATGTATAGAAAGAGCAGACCGCTGTGTATAGCTGAAAAGAAAAGTGATATTTTTCTTTTTTGTGTTATTTTTTGTTGTATGTATATGTTTGATTTTTAATGTGTTTTTAATGTGTTTAAAATAAAAAACTTTTT
This sequence comes from Pituophis catenifer annectens, assembly GCF_029215685.1. NCBI lineage: Eukaryota > Metazoa > Chordata > Lepidosauria > Squamata > Colubridae > Pituophis > Pituophis catenifer. The sequence goes on along the minus strand of NW_027256885.1, from coordinate 32,092,029 downwards.
ATAAAAAAAAAGAAAAAGAAGATGAAAAAAAGAAAAAAGAAAGCTGAAATGATATTGGATTATGAATTAATTAGATATATTTAACTGGTTTTTATAAAAATGTTGAAGTGTACTATTTGGAACAGTTGATAAAGAAAAAAATATTTGAGATTGGAACAAGAGAATTTAAGAAAATAATTGGGAATTGTATTTTGTTGTATGAATTTAAATTTAGGGATATTGGAGTAAGATTGACACTTAATTGATTTTTTATTGAATATGTTTAACTAATTAGTGAAATTATGATAAATGGATTATTTTTAAAATAAGAGAGAAGAATATAAATAATTAATGAAGTAATAGAATGGTAATAATGAATTATTTAAGTCAATATGAAGAAATGACAAAATATAGGGATGTTTAAGAATTGAAAATAAGACCCAGAAATAAGTTTAATATATGAAATTGTAATAGTTGGAACATTTGGGTTAAGATATATATTTAATTAGTTTTTATTAATATGTTGAATTGTATTATTTGGAATAGTTGATAAAAGAATCATTGGTGATTAAAGTAAGAGAATTTAAGGAAATAATTAGGGATTGTATTATGTTATGTGAATTTAAATTTAGGGATTCAAATTTTAAGGAGGGAAAAGAAAAATTGAACTATATTAAGATGAGAAGTTAAGATGAAGGGTAATATTGGTTTCTTAAAATTAGAGAGAATAAATGCTGTGAGAAAAATTAAATATATAAAATTGTGTTAAAGATGAACAAAAATCTGTACAAATTTAAAACCGGGCCAATATTCTGTTCAGAAAAGATGTATTATATGTTTGTTTGTGTGTTTAAAAAAAATTAAAAAAAACTTTACCCCCCCCCCCAAAAAAAAAAGACTGAATAGTCTTGCGCAGGACCACTCTTACCCATCTGGTTTGAAATTTTCCCTTTTGCACATGGAAGGCAATCATAACATGTGGTATTCAGGAAACCAGCCTTTACCTTTTTAGGAATAAAAACAGAGACTATGGATAGGCCAAAGACAGTTTATTGTAACTTTGCAAAGTGTCTCCCCTCCAAAGGAAAAGGGAGCAATTAGGTCCTCTACTCACGGATCTTAAATACAATTTTCAGGATACAGGAGTCCAATACAACAGGATACAAGCAGTCCTTAGACTAGAGCATCAGTTTCAGATCTTATATAACATATTTGGCACATGTTCCGCCCTGGAAATTCCCTTTCTTTTCAGTAGAAATACCCTACAAAAAATACCACTTATGTACGTGGTATAATTATGTGCGTACTTCCCTTTCTTAAAGGGGCAGAGTGACCCAGAATATTGGTTTCCTCAAAAATATGCATCCTGCAAAACAAGCATCTTAGGAACTACACATGTCCTCTTCTCATGTTCTTATTATGTTCCTTTAGTTATATAATCTGGTTATACAAGGTAAAATAAGGCACTCAGAAAGCGGTTGAACCTATCAAGAAGTGAAAGCAGGATTTCAACCTCAAACTGAAGACCATTGACTCTTTTCTTGGGCCAAATTGCCTTGCCAGTAACAAGATCACATACTTGTTCATAGATAGCATTAAATACTTTTTTTAGTACTTTTGAACCCCACCTTTGTTACTGACTTCTTGCCCCTGACATTCCAATTGTCTTCGTTATGATGGCTTATAGACCTGCTTCCATTAGGAAGGTTAAAAAGAAATGTCATGATTTAATTGCATTACAAATATGATAACCAAAGTGCTTAAAGACCTCTCAAAAGAATAAATAAAGGTGGGTGGGATCCTATAACATGATGGGCCAATTTCCCTTTGGCTCTTTGTGAAAAAAAAAATCATGTTTTAATGTACTCCCTAACAGGTCAAAATCAGATAGTTCTATTGTTCCAGGGGATTAAAACTTTACAGCTACAAAACTAGTATGTGTTCATTTGAATTTTCATTCTTTTTCTCTATCTCTTTTATAGCTTTCGCCTATGAGCTAAAGATAAATAAATATCATTATTCTACTTTCTCCACAAAGTCTCCCAGGAGCTTCACTAAACATTCATTTCCCCTATAATTAATATGGCTTCTTCTCAACTCTTTTAGGAATTCTCAGGTACAGCACGAAAAAATAGCTCAAGCTTGAAAGGGTCTGTTAATTGTGGGACTATAATGCTAGAGATGTAACAATCTTCTCTTTAGAAAGAATATGTATGCAGGCTATTCTAATTAGTGAAAGGTTTTATTCCTTCTTATGTTTCATTCTTGCAGATGGAACTGGTTCATATGTAGGGAGAAATGTTTTCTTGAAGAAGATGGAATTTTTCATGGTGGTGATGGCAATATTGTCAACGTCACTGTCAGGAATTACATGCCTTTTTCTGCGTACTAAAGCATGTTCTGTGGGGAAAACTCCTCTTATTCAGCACAAGTATTTTCTGCCAGGAGATTTCATAATGGCTGGGATACTATCTCAGTTCTACATGATATCTGATTCAGTTGATTTCAGAAGACACCCATCTGAAGAACTGGTTGATGAGCTCATGTAAAGATTTCTCTTCTTAAGTGTAGCATGTCTTTAGCCATATATCTTTCTCTAACGAGTTGCCCATATTTAATTAATTATTGTTATTATTTGTGGCACAGATTCTTTGCTCTATCTCTTGCCTTTTAGTTCCTTCATTCTGAAGTCAGTATAGATTGATCAGACTGATATTTCTTACCTGGCAAATAAATACACAAACAGACTTATGATGACTCTCACACTGGTGTTTTTATTCAAATTCCAAATTGATATTTTCTTGTTTTCTTTCTGTTCAATGTTTTGTTAGTGCTGTACTATCAAATCACTATTTGTAACTAAATCTGTGTCAATCGTTTTAATCCTTTCACTTAATATTAGGGAAGAGTTGTTGTGTAGCGCTTGATATTATTTTCCAAACAGCTGTTGAGCAGGCATGGAACCCAGATTTAGAGCCTCTGGGCCCAAAAGAGACACCTGTAACTTTTATTGGGATGAGGAAGACCACTGAAGGTCTATCATGATCCTAGAAAAAAGAGTTATATATAACATTTGTCCTCACATTTACTTCAAACGCATATTTCATGCCTGCACCCCCCAGTAAAAGATAAAAATAAAAGACTAGAAATTACATAATATGTAATAAGAATTACATATAGGTTTTAATATGATTATTTTCCTTCAAGCAAGCTGTTTCCTAGTGAATTAAAGGAATCATAACAACCTGCCTAGATCCACTCAATATATCTTCCATTGCAGATTTTTCCTGCAGAACTACCAACATACCCTGGCCTTGGTTTTCGCTGTCAAGGAGATCAATGAAAATAATCATATATTATCCAACAGGAGTTTGGGTACTGATATCTCTAACAGTTATTTCATGGCGAGTTGGACCTACTTGGCTTCAATGAAGCTCCTCTCAACACGGGGCAGATTCATCCTCAACTATAAGTGTGATGCCAAGGACTGGACACTATCTGTCATTGCAGGACCTAACTCTCACATCTGTCCCTACATGACCGACATCTTGAATGTCTACAAGATGCCCCAGGTGAGATTTCTGTTTTTCTTGGACTAAGTATACACTGTAAGAATAACCATGAAAGGCAGGAGGAACAACTGCAGTCCTATAAAGAAAGTCTGATATAAGAAATTTGAACCTAAACCAGAAGTATTATTTGAGAAAGCATTTTAGGATTGACACACACACACACACCATTATCTGGAAAGTTAAGGCACAAGAGGGAAAAGTGTTTTCAGACTTGCAAGATTAATGTCAACCCTTCCAAATTGTCCAGGGTAGGAAACCAAAATCATGCATACTGATAATTCTTTTATTGTAAGGTTACAGTAAGAGGTCTTAAACTACTTTCTTCTACAAATTTATGTTTCTAAAAATAAAACAAATACTGTAAACTAACTTTTCTTTTTATTATTTTTCTGTGGTTTGGAAAAAAAGTGACAATCCAAAGAACAAGGAACAACAAACCTTCTTGATTTATTTACAAATGCAATGAATAGAAACACCAGCACATTTTCATCAATACATTTTCCCACCATGTTTTAATAATAATATTAAGGAGCCATGGACCTCATTAAGTAATGGAATAGTTATCATGATTTTTATATTTCCTTCCTTCCTTCCTTCCTTCCTTCCTTCCTTCCTTCCTTCCTTCCTTCCTTCCTTCCTTCCTCTTAATGAATGTTATTCATGGTAATTTGAATAATTAAAAAATGAAGTGATATAGTACAAAGGAATGAAAACTACACATAAAATTAATTAAAATGCTCTATGCATGAGTTAAAGCAGTGTTTCTCAACCTCTGCAATTTTAAGATGGGGAGACTTCAACTCCCAGAATTCCCCAGCCAGCAGCACTGGGAATTCTGGGAGTTGAAGTCCCCCTCATCTGAAAGTTGCAAAGATTGAGAAACACTGAGTTAAAGTGAATTCCCTTATATCACATCCAAACAGATCCTGCTTTAATGGACTGTCAAAAGCATGCTGGTATTTAAGAAAAAGACCAGAGCTAAAAGCAAAATAGCTGTCTTACTACAATGCTTATTACATATTCTTGTTGATATTCATTAACATTTGGTAAACACAGAATACTGTGATATTATAAGAATTTCTCCTCCTCCTCCTAAAATCAGAATAATCAATGGATTAATAACCCCTAAGTAGGCATGGTCAATTCCATTAGATAGAATGTGTTAGCAGGTTTTCTGCGCAAATTGAATGTGGTGGGACTGTAGATGGTTGATGCCCAAAGTTATTGACTTATGTCTCTTTAAATAAAAGCCAGTACTTTTGCCTCTCTCAAATTGACTTCCTAAAGATTTAGCAATAGTTGCTTTTCAGATCACACCATGTTGGTTGCTCAGGAGTTGGATATTTTTTTACTCCTTTTTGAAAGTAAGAAGGTAAAGTACTTGACTTGTAGCATACTTGTTTCTGGAATTCAGATAAAACACAATGGAAAGTAAGAAGATACATTACCAAAATATGAAATAACTGAAATGAAAAGGGGGAAACTAATTCCCTGTACCCTTCCAGTATTTGTAGGATTGCAACTGACTGTATATTCATATTTGTATGCATATTGGTATATATGAATATAAGGATGCCCATTCATTTGGTTGTCACAGCAACCAAATAGTACAGGTACAGACTTCAATGGACAGTGAAGACTGCAGGAAAAACCAATTGCAACCAGCCTGCTTTCCATTGAATACCTGTATACTGCACAGGTCAGGAGGATGGCCTGAGAAAATATCTACAGACCTCTCACATTCTGGACATAAACTGTTTCAACTTCTATCCTCAGTACACTGCTATAGGGCACTGCCTGCCAAAACAACCAGACACAAAGATAGCCTTTTCCCCCTTGCCATCACTTTGTTAAACACCTATTGCCCACAGCACTGTTTATGTGTAAAGATATTTACCCATGTAGTAGGGCTGTATTGCTATTATCTTTCTCATCTTTCTTATCCTCTCATCTTTCCTACTACCTTCTTCTATTGGTCTCTTATGATTTATCACTTGTTTATATCTTATGATTGTACCATATGATTTATGTTATTGTTTGATGTTTGCATGTACATTGAGAGTGTATGCATCCAAGACAAATTCCTTCTGTATTCAATCACGCTTGGCCAATAAAGAATAAAGATTATGAGATATGAACTATGCAAATCTAGAGGAGGGTTATGGTGCATATTAAAGCAGAACCATGTTCTTACATTGCTCATCCTATCTTATCTTCATACCATCACGACTTCATTGTTCAAATTTTTCTTCTATTTCCTAAGAGGAAAAGACTAGGGAAATGTGGGGATGGCTTTCCTTTCTTAATCAGGACCAATCACATTTAATCCTTAAAATTTGTAGTCAATTTTCCATATAACGTTACTTGAATTAATGCATTTCTGAGGGCTCTAACTTTGTGCTTCTACTACAATAATAGCTGTTGAATGAAAATTGTGAAATTGTTTCTGAACATGATTACATTTATATTAATATTTGTAACAAAGACCATAAATTAAGGACAATATTAATAATAATAATAATAATAATAATAATAATAATAATAATAATAATAATAATTAATATTTCATGTTGGGAAACCATATTCTTTTTTTCTCCTATGTCTAGCTCACATACGGATCTTCCCCATTGATAGATGGCAAGATACAAGGTGCTTTCTCTCATCGTTTTTTCCCAAATGTTGACCAACAGATTATGGGTATTCTCCAGTTGCTATTATATTTTAGGTGGATATGGATTGGACTGATTTCCCAACCTGATAAGAGTGGAGAGAGATTCATACAAAATGCTATTCCTTTGTATTCCCAGAAAGGTATCTTCTTTGACTTCATGGAAGAGATGGCCAAGGAAACATTTGCTAATGATATTGAAGGAGCATTTCAAGACTTTGGTAAAATGTACATTATTATCATGAAGAGCACTGCCAACGTCATTATCCTCTATTGTGAAAACCAGGTCACTGTCATTTTTAGAATGTTGCCCTATTATACAGAATTTGAAGATATGCCCATTGAGAGAAAAGATAAAGTTTGGATAATGCCAGCCCAGATGGAGTTTACATCTCTTCCCTTTCAAAAAACCAGGGGTAGGAAGTGTTCCATGGTGTTATAACTTTTGCAATTTCTTCCAAGGAGATTTCTGGATTCGATAAATTCCTTCAGATGAGAAACCCAACTTCAGAAGTGGAAGACCATTTAATGAGAGTGTTCTGGGAAGAGGCTTTTGAATGTTCTTTTCCTAAAGATAAGTTAGATGAAGAAGATGCTGGAATGCTGTGCACTGGAGAAGAGAAGTTGGAGAATCTACCTAGGTCTCTATTTGACACCATCCTGACTGGGCAGAGTTACAGCATCTATAATGCAGTCTATGGTGTGGCACATGCTTTACAAGCCATGCTTTCCCCCAAGTCCAAACACAGAGCAAGGACAGAAATTGGGAGAGAAACATTGTTGATTCAAAAAGCATGGCAGGTAAAAAAATAAATAAATGAACATCTCCCACTGCTCTTCTGTCTGATGCAATGAGCTGTTATGTAATGCAGTTGATGAGAACACTGGAGTCTTTCATTTACTGCATTCAGGATAATTTTCAGTCTCCTGTCAAAACATTTTCCCCATCATTTAGTGACTTAGAGAAACGTTTGTGATTGTGAATCAGGGGTGAAATGCTCCCGGTTCAGACTGGATCGCCCGATCCGGTAGCGATGACAGCAGGTGGTTCGGAGAACCGATAGCAAAAATCCCTGCGCCCTCCCCCCATGCCCAGCTGAGCTGCACAATCATCAGAGGCTGTTTTTTTTTTTACTTTTAAAAGCATTGTTTTTACAACCTCTTCGGCCGAAAAAATGCTTTTAAAAGTAAAAAAATAAAGCCTCTGATGATTGCGCGGATCAGCTGGGATTGTCAGAGGCTTTTAAAAGCATTTTTTCTACAACCTCTTAAGGTTGTAGAAAAAATGCTTTTAAAAGTAAAAAAAAAAAGTTGGCCACGTCCACCCAGTCACATTAAACCCCCCCACCAAATCACGACCACAGAACCAGTAGTAACAAATTTTAGATTTCACCCCTGTTGTGAATAGATAAAAATGCTACCACAATAGGGAAGAAAAGTTGAGATGCAGCAGCACTAGCATGATTGGCAGAGGTTCAAAATGTCTGCAGTAGAGAAGAAATATGGATGGGGTAAAGGAACAATAATTGTAATAATGAACCACATCACATGAAATCAATATCCTGAACTGAATACAATCAATCTTTCTTTCTTTCTTTCTTTCTTTCTTTCTTTCTTTCTTTCTTTCTTTCTTTCTTTCTTTCTTTCTTTCTTTCTTTTTTTAATTTGATTTATATGCCGCCCTTCTCCAGAGACTCAGGGCGGCTTACAATGTGCTAAGCAATAGCCTTCATCCTTTTGTATATTTATACAAAGTCAGCTTATTGCCCCCACAACTGGGTCCTCAATTTACCTACCTTAGAAAGGATGGAAGGCTGAGTCAACCTTGAGCCTTGGCGAGATTCGAACCTGCAGTAATTGCAGGCAGCTGGTCTTAATAACAGGGTGCTTTAGACCACTGTACTACAAGGCTCTTTCTTTCTTTTTTCTTTCTTTCTTTCCTTTCCTTCTTTCTTTCATTCATTTCTTTCTTCCCCCTATTTCTTTCCTCCCTCTTTCTCCTTTTCTCTTTCCTTTTCTCTTTCTTTTTTGTTTTCTTTCCTTCTTTCTTTCTTCCTTTATCTTTCCTTCCTTCCTTCCTTCCTTCCTTCCTTCCTTCCTTCCTTCCTTCCTTCCTTCTTTTATTCTTTGCTTTTTCTGTTTCTTTCTTTTTTCATTAATTGACTACCTCTGCTTCTGTTTAGCTCCATCACTATTTGAGAACCATCTCATTTAATAACACAGTAGGACAGAAACTCTCCTTCAATGAAAATGGGGATCTAGAGACAGGATTTGACATTATCAACTGGGTCACACTCCCAAACCAGACATTTGCTAAAGTCAAAGTTGGAAAAATTGATCCAACAGCTTCTCCAGATAAGTTGTTTTCCATTTCTGCACAAGACATCATCTGGCCTGCCATGTTTAACCAGGTATTTCCTGCTCAGATGTCAACCTGTGGACAAGTAGTCCTCAACTTACGGCCATAATTGAGCCCAAAATTTCTGTGGTTAGGTGGGACATTTTTAAGTGAGCTTTGCCCCATTTTATGACCTTTCTTGCCACAGTTGTTAAGTGTATCACAGCAATTGATAAGTTACTAACCTGGTTGTTAAGCAAACCTGGCTTCTCCATTGATTTTGCTTGCCAAAAGATTTTAAAAGGTAATCACATGACCTTGGGACACAGCAATAGTCATAAGTACAAACCAGTTGTGAAGCATCTAAATTTTTATCACATGGTCATGGGATGCTACAAAGGTTGTAACTGTGAAAAATGGTAATAAGTCTCTTTTTTCAGTGCCAATGTAACTTTGGTCATTAAATGAACTATTGTAAGTTGAGGACTATCTGTACATTGTTTCCCTTCCCTTCTTGTTTTTGACATCATAAATTTGAATCAATCTTGTCCTTCAATTTATCAGATTGAAAACTGCAAAGATGAAGAAACAATGGTGTGGGTAGGATTCAGGAGTAGAATGATGAAGTGATGCTTTAAAACAAAATGAATCAATCAAGGAATAATGAAATGCTGAATACAAAAATCAAAACTGTACTGGATGGATGGATGGATGGATGGATGATTGTTGGGTGGATGGGTGGATGGATGGGAGGGTGGGTAGGTGGGTAGATGTAGGTGGGTGGGTGGGTCAGTGGATGGTTGAGTGGGTCGATGGATGGATGGGTGGGTGGGTGGATAGATGGATAGGTGGGTGGGTGGGTGGATGGGTCAGTGGATGGTTGGGTGGGTGGATGGGTCCGTGGATTGTTGGGTGGGTGGATGGATGAATGGATGGATGGATGGGTCAGTGGATGGTTGGGTGGGTGATGGATGAATAGATGGATTGGTCAGTGGGTGGATAGGTAGATGGGTGAGTGGATGGATGGATAGGTGGTCAGTGGGTAGATGGATGGTTGGGTGGGTGGGTCAATGGATGTTGGGTGGGTGGGTGGATGGATAGATGGATGGATTGGTCAGTGGATGGATAGGTGGGTGGGTGGATGGATGGATGGATGGGTAGGTGGGTGGATGGGTCAGTGGATAGTTGGGTGGGTGGATGGATGGATGAATGGATGGATTGATCAGTGGATGGATGGATAGGTAGGTGGGTGGGTAGACGGATGGGTGGGTGGATGGATAGATGGATAAGTGGGTGGGTGGGTCAGTGGATTGTTGTGTGGGTGATGGATGAATAGATGGATTGGTCAGTGGGTGGATAGGTAGATGGGTGGGTGGATGGTTAGGTGGGTGGGTGGGTAGATGGATGGGTGGATGGGTGGGTGGGTCAGTGGATGGTTGGGTGGGTGGATGGGTCAATGGACGGATGGGTGGGTGGATGAATGGATGGATGAATGAATGGATGGATGGATTGTCAGTGGATGGATGGGTTGATGGGTTGGTGGATGGATGGATGGATGGGTCAATGGATGGATAGGTGGTGGGTGGGTAGATGGATAGGTGGTGGATGGATGGATGGATGGATGGATGGATGGATGGATGGAGATTCTGCCAAGTTCCCCTTTATGCTCAAAATAGAGTGAAGATTTTAAACTGTTGCTTCTATTTTAATTCTTTTTTCTTTCCAGCTAATGGATGCATATGAGGAACAGTTCATCTAGATCTTGACTTTCTCCTAGTCAAATGATGCTATTTTCCTGTGCCCAATTCTTAGTTTTTCTGCCTTTGGTTTTGATTCTAACTCTCCTTCCCTGTAATATTTCCATTCATTTACTATAATTATTTAAAAGTAAATTCCTCACCTAAATAGATTTTTTTGAAAGAAAAATTACAAGTTACAGTAAAAAAATGCTTTAATTTCTTCATAGGTTCAACCTCTTTCTTTGTGCAATGACATTTGCTGTCCAGGCTATAGGAAGGTGAAAATAGAAGGGAAGCCATTTTGCTGTTACAATTGCCTTCCATGTGCAAAAGGGAAAATTTCAAAGCAGATGGGTAAGAGTTGTCTTGTGCAAGACTAAGTTATTCAGTCTTCTTAACTGTGATACAAAATGCTAATATTTAAAACCTCCTGTAACTGTCTAATCTGATGACCAAGTCAATGATATTGCTACATAAATACAAAAAGTGAAAAGATATTTCAGAGCATCCAAAAATAAATATCCAATTTTGTTTGTTCTAGATTTTTCCCCCAGATTATGACTTCTGATTAATTCTGGAACTTTCTTTTGTAAGATGACAGACCTTGTGTTGATATGTGTGTGTAAAAGAGGAAACAAGATAAAACTGGGATCCATTTGCTGATTTTAGGAGCTTAATTCCCAAAATAAAATACCATGAAATATATATTTCCCCCCTTCTCCAAAAACTAAATCATTTTTTTTTATTTTTCACTTTGTTCAGGAAATATATGAATGATAAAAATTAATTATTAAATTTTACAATAAGAGTGTCCTTACAACAAAACTATAAGTAAATCTCAGAAGATCTGGCATGTTTACAAAAAGGCACTAAATATAAACAGGCATTACTTAATTAGGATTAAATGAATCCATGTACTAAGGAAGTACATCTGGTGGGACCTAGAAGAAGGGCCCTTTGAATGATCATCCACACAGAGATTAGACTTGTCCCCAAATTGACACTCTTTTGCAAGGCCCTAAAGACATGGTTCCGCCAATAGATCTAGGGAACTAGAGTGGTATGCAGCCTTTTAAGAGGCTTGTTTGATGTGTGTTGTTGCCAAGGGGATGTGGGTTACTGTTTATACTTCATTTATATTGGATTTTTAAAGTTGTTTATAAGCTGCCCAGAGTCACTGAAAATGAATGGGTAGCCATATAAATTTTCTAAATAAATAAATGAACCCTATTAATCAACTTTCAATCCCACTATCAGAGTGTTTCGAGAAATTGGCCATCAACTTTTCTTTTTCCAGATGCAGTTGATTGCTTCCAATGTCCAGAAGATCAATATCCAAACAAGGCTCAAACTCTTTGCATTCTAAAAGAAATAACCTTCTTGTCTTACAATGAGCCACTGGGACTCACCTTGACCACTGTTAGTCTTTTCTTTTCTGTCATCACTATTGTGGTGCTGGGAATCTTCATTAAAAAGCAGGACACCCCCATTGTCAAAGCCAACAACAGGAACCTCACTTACTCCCTTCTCATTGCCCTTCTGCTCTCCTTCCTTTGCGCTTTCCTCTTCATTGGGCAACCTGACCAAGTGAAATGTCTCATGAGACAAACTGCTTTCAGCATCATTTTCTCCATAGCCCTTTCTTGTATTTTGGGTAAAACAACCATAGTTGTTCTTGCTTTCATGGCTACTAAGCCTGGCTCCAAAATGCGGAAATGGGTGGGGAAAAGGATGGCTATTTCTATTGTCCTTTCTTGCTCCTTGACTCAACTCATGATCTGTTTAGTGTGGCTGGCAATTTCTCCCCCATTCCCAGATTCAGACTTGCATTCCATGGCTGAAGAAATTGTCCTAGAATGTAATGAAGGTTCAGCCACCATGTTTTACCTTGTTCTTGGCTTCATGGGGTTCTTGGCTTCTATTAGCTTCACAGTGGCCTTTTTTGCCAGGAAGTTACCTGACAGCTTTAATGAAGCCAAATTTATCACCTTTAGCATGTTGATCTTTTGTAGTGTCTGGATATCATTTGTTCCAACCTACTTGAGTACGAAGGGCAAATATATGGTGGCTGTGGAGATTTTCTCCATTTTGGCTTCTGCAGCCGGATTACTGGGCTGCATATTTTCCCCCAAATGCTACATCATTATTTTGAGACCTGATTTAAACACAAAGGGATGTTTAATAAAGAAAGAATTCTGAATATGGAGTTTAATCTGCTCATTATTCATTTTAAGCACAACATTCAAGTATTGTTACATGCTGGAGCTTGTTGAAACTGGAATCTGTACAATAAATCTAAACATATTGTCTCTATACCATCTTTTATCAAATATATCTGACATATAGCAAGGAGGAATATTCAGGTCTTTAACCAGGAAAGGTCTAACATGTTCTATCAAGTGACACTAATTCTGATTTCCTTAAGGACAATTACTACTAAGAGGGGCTGATAAAGATTTCCATAAATGACGTGGTTGGTTTGAGATCTTTGTGCTGACGAAATCCTAACATACACATTTTGATTGCCTAAAACATTACATTGTGAAGAGCCAAAATTCACATTCCCCCCCCCCACTTTATTCTTCTGAATTGGCAGATTCTCTCCAAGTAATTTGTTGACCTAGACAATTAAGATGGCCTAGGTCCTCAATGTAATAATTATTTCTAACCTGGGATCTTCTGTTTCATCAAAATATAGAGTTGCAAACTTTATGAGCTTGTAAAAAAGCCCCATAATATTTCCCCCCTCCCTGACTTCCATTTGTTCAGATATGAGTTTGGGAAAGAAAATGTGGGTAGTCCTTGCTCACTGATAATTGGGATAATTGGGTAATTGGGATGAGGGACTTTATTGCTAAGTTCTTGATGTCCTGTCACAACAGATCCAGCAGTCCCAGTTGCCATTGTTAGAGAAATCCTATGCAATCATAGGAATCAGTGGCCATGTTGTGGTCATGTAATCACCATTGCCAACCTCCTACTGGCTTCCCTATTGATTTTGCTTTTTGGAAGTGAAGGTTACAACTGTGGGGCATTGCTTGTTTTAATTGGTATGGGGACAGACCTAGGGCCAGGTTACCTATGGAATCATCTTTCAGTCACTATATTAGCCTGTCCCACCAGGTCAGACAGTGAAGGTATATTGCAGACCTCATTAGCCAAATAACAATAGCATTTAGACTTGTATACCACTCCATAGTGCTTTACAGTACTCTCTGAGTGAGTTACAAAGGTCAGCATATTGTCCCCAATAATCTGAATCGTCATTTTAAAAACCTTGGAAGGATGGAAGGCTGAGTCAACCTTCAACCGGTCAGGATCAAACTCCTGGCAGTTGGCAGAGATAGCCTGCAATACTGCATTCTAACCACTACACCAACCTGGCTTCTATTCTGTATGTTGACTGGCAGGGCTCAGGAAGATAGCTTTCTGTGCCATTGCCTCTGCCTTCTGAAACACTTTCCCCCTATAAGTGAGGCAGGGCTCCACTCTCCTGACTTTCCAGAAAGGCATGAAAACATAGTTCAGTGGTCTAGCTTAAGATGTATCCAGAAGCATGTAGCTATGGGGTAGTGTGCTGAAAGCTCTTTCCTCACCTTTTAATTAATTTTTAATATTGCTCCTCACATACACACACACACACACACACACACACACACATGTAAAGGTTCCCCTCGCACATATGTGCTAGTCGTTCCCAACTCTAGGAGGCAGTGTTCATCTCTGTTTCAAAGCCAAAGCTTTGACTGCACTGTCCAAAGACATTTCTGTGGTCATGTGGCCGGCATGACTAAATGCCAAAGGCACACGGAACGCTGTTACCTTCCCAACAAAGGTGGTCCCTATTTTTCTACTTGCATTTTTTACATGCTTTCAAACTGCTAGGTTGACTGAAGCTGGGACAAGTAACGGGAGCTCACCCCATTACACGGCATTAGGGATTCAAACCACTGAACTGCCAACCTTTCAATCAACAAGCTCAGAGTCTTAGCAACTATATATTGTTTTTAAGTTTTTAATATTTTATTCACCAACCACCCAGAGACCCTCAGTTAGGGAAATAGGTGGCTTTAAAATTTGATAAATCATTAATTGTGATTTAAATTCCAAACACTCGTATTGTGATCATATGACAATGGAGATAATGAGTGGAACTACAATGACCTGTCAGATGAACCCATCATTCATTACCATCGTAACTTCAAAGGATCTTTTAGAGAGTGGACATTAAAATGAGATAACCTATAAACAATGAAATATTGATTGATCTTGCAGCTGTTAAAATATCAAGCGATAAATGGACACAATTGCAGCTCTGTGTTCTCACCAAACCTGCTACGTTATGGCACACGCCTTTTAATTATGAATTAATAATTATATGCAGTAAATCAGGGGTCCTCAAACTACAGCCTGTGGGCCGGATATGGCTCACCAAAGCTATTAATCCAGCCCACATGGGACCACAAGGCTACCCCGCCCACATCGCCCCACCTACCTGCCAGCCCACACCCACCTGCTGGAGGCCAGGGAGGCCAAAAATGGGGCAGTTTTTAGCCTCCCCAGCCTCCAGAGAGAGAGAGAGAGGGACACACACACACACACACACACACACACACACACACACACACAGAGAGAGAGAGAGAGAGAGAGAGAGAGAGAGAGAGAGAGAGAGAGAGAAACAGAAGTCCCTCATACACACCCCAAGGTAGACACATCCCTTCACTAACCTGCTTTCCACCCTCAGGAGCATAGCAAATTAAAGTTTAGTTTCTGTGTATTGTTTGGACTGCTAAATTGGCTATGCCCACCCAGTCACATGACCGCCGAGCCACACCCACCCAGCTGGTCCGGCCCCCAAAAAGTCTGAGGAATTGTGAATTGGCCTCCTGTTTAAAAAGTTTTTTTATTATTAAAAAGTTTTACAAAAAGAATTTTTTTTTACAAATATTTCCCCCTCACTCCCTCCCTTCCTTACCCCCCTACCCTCCCCCCCCGAACTTCCCAGAACAAAATACAGGGTAT
The DNA here is from genome assembly GCF_029215685.1 of Pituophis catenifer annectens. Lineage (NCBI taxonomy): Eukaryota > Metazoa > Chordata > Lepidosauria > Squamata > Colubridae > Pituophis > Pituophis catenifer. The sequence continues at coordinate 32,076,711 of NW_027256885.1, read as the reverse complement.
AACAATTGACAATCATATACTAAACTAGGCTAACTATCTATGGATTCCTATCCCCCCTTGACACTTTAACTCCCCTTTTACTTAGCTAAATATAAATACTCTTAATTTTTCTATTCATTCATAAGCTATTTGATAATTTTTAGTCTGATATTTGTTTTGAATATAATCGCTCCATCTTCTCCATTCCGATATATATCTTTCTTGTGAGTGATCTTTCAAATAAGCTGAAATTTTTGCCATTTCTGTTAAATTCATTACTTTTAATGTCCATTCTTCAATAGTAGGCAAATCTTCCTTCTTCCAATATTGCGCCACCAAGAGTCTAGCTGCAGTTATTAAATTTAAGAACAATTTAGTCTCTATAACCGTACAATCTGTGATTATACCCAGCAAAAACAACTGTGGAGTAAACTCTCTCAAACCTCTTACTCTCAGGGCAAACTCCATCGCTCTATATTGTAACATCACCACTTCATCGTCTGCCCTATCCACCTTGGTCTTGTTGCAGGAAAAAGAAACGGGACCAGGCCAAGCTCTTCAATGCAGGAAAGAGTTTATTGTGCACGGTTCAAACAGTCCAAAAGGTCTGAACAATGATGACTGTTTTTGGCCAGATATTTATACAGTATAAAGGCAAAGTTATTATGAAGAGTGAGACATTTCACACGTAGAGGTTACCCTTTAATCTATCTCTAGGAAAGACATAACAGCCCTTTCCCCACAGGCTCAGGTTCTCAGCTCCGGAGCTCAAGACATAATAAAAGAGGAGATAAGGGGCTCAAAGGCGCCTCAAGAGCAGTAAAGAGGACAGTAAGGGAAGCAGTATTTCTTCCCTAAGATATACATGACATTTGGGGTGTAATAAACATTAAACAACAGGATGTATCTGTTTAGGGTCAGTTTGCCCTTTTACAATTCTGTACCTACGTCAAATACCATTTGTCATCTCAGCACCTTGGCACGGAAGAGGCACTTCTGTCTTGACCAAAGATTTGGATTTCTAATATTTGAGTTTTATCCCAATATCGAATCTTAGCCTGGCTCATACCCCCCTTTGTGACTCATCTGTTTATCCAGACAAGTCACACCATAGGTCCTCTTCCTGCTGGAGCCGTTTGTAATCCCACATAGCCATCACCTGAGCAGTTGTCTTACGTTCCACCAGCAAGGATAGACTTTTAGAAATAGTTTTAACAAACAGAGGTAAAATACATGGGAGAAAAATACATCCTGCAGCTACTAATCCCACGAGGCCAAAAATGGCCTGCAGGCCAGGTAACTTTGGCCACCATCCTGAAAACATATCCTGTAAATTAAGGCCTTTCCAAGTCTGGACTGGCACATGAGCTATTTTAACCATTTTGTCTGTTATTTCCTTAATAACTTTTCCGCTTTCATCAATTTCTATGCAGCAGTTAGTCAAATTAAACTTTCCACATACCCCTCCTTCTTTGGCTAACAAGTAGTCTAAGGCTAATCTATTCTGCATAATATATGTCCTTGATTTGACACTCTCCCTAGCTAATTGAGTAAGACCTTTCACGGTTTCATTGGTGATTATTTCGACCACAGCTTGCAGACGAATTAAACGGTTCAGAATATATATATGGGGGTCCGATAGCCATACATGCCCTCTTCCGCCCATGTAGCTGGTCCATAAACCTCTATAATTCGTTCTGCAGGCCTGTTAGGATAGGCATACCTCCTATCCTAACCCTTCCTCTTGCAGATGTACCAACATGTCTTTTCTGTCGTTGATCTGTTGAGTTTTAAGGGAGAGCAAAAAGAATCCTGGCCTAATTATTCCCAGGACACAAGCTCCACACCCATTCTTAGGTAGATACCCATATGCCATCTTACCACAAATCCAGTACAATCCATCAGGAGCAAGCCATCCAAGGGTATGATTATCCGGACCCCTTAAGAAGGCTAATCTGTTTACCTCAAACAGAGCCATTTCATCAATACCCTCTGTGACATTACTTCCTGAACACCATATCTTGCTTTCCCCTTTTCCTGTGCATATGAGGTTTCCTACCTGTTTACAATCAGTTTGAGTCCTCCTTTGGAAGCATACATTCCCTACCAAACTGGTGGTAAGTGTCCAATCCCCATCTTTTCCCTGGTCTGGATATAGGGGATATAGTTATTGAACCCCTGTCATGGTCGGACCATTCTCTCCTAAGACTGGACCTTTTGACCGCTGCACCCCACTGCAGGGAGGCGGAACCGACCAGGTGGTTCCGCCCCAGGCGCCTGATGGATCCTGATAGGTTCCAGAGGGAGCTTGGGCCAGTTCCTGAAACTCTGGCTCACGACTCGGCTGAAGATCTGGTGGCTGCCTGGGATAGGACAGCCGCCAGTGCTCTGGACCGAGTCGTGCCTTTGCGGCCTCTGACCCGACGCCGAACCTGCCCGGCCCCTTGGTTCTCCGAGGAGCTGAGGGAGATGAAGCGCCGGAAAAGACGCCTAGAGAGTGGTTGGAGGGCTAGTCGCTCCGAATCCGACCGAACACTAGTTAGGTCTCATATTAAGACCTATCTAGTGGCGATAAAAGTGGCAAAGCGTAACCACTTTTCCGCTCTTATTGCATCGGCAGATAACCGCCCAGCCGCCTTGTTTAGGGTGACCCGCTCCCTCCTATATCAGGGAGCGCGGGAAGACCCCTTGCAAGGGCAGGCTGAGGATTTTGCACAGTATCTGCACGATAAAATCGCTCAGATTCGGGAAGGCTTGGACTCTGACTGGGTAGATCCTGGCGGGGTGACTGAGGCTGGTCTTGAGAATGTTACCTGGGATGAGTTCGACCCTGTGACTCCTGAGGACGTGGACAGGATCCTGGGGAGGTTAAACGCAACCACATGTTTATTGGACCCATGCCCCTCCTGGCTGGTACTGGCCACCCGGGAGGTAACACGTGGCTGGCTCCAGAGGATTATAAATGCTTCTCTGAGAGAGGGTTTCTTGCCTCCCGCCTTGAAAGAGGCGGTGGTGAGGCCCCTCCTCAAGAAGCCTTCTCTGGACCCGGCCGTTTTGGCAAACTATCGTCCGGTCTCCAACCTTCGCTTTGTTGCGAAGGTTGTGGAGAGTGTGGTTGCGCGACAGCTCCCACAGTTCCTGGATGAAACCGTCTATCTAGATCCGTGCCAGTCCGGCTTCAGGCCTGGGTACAGCACGGAGACGGCATTGGTCGCATTGGTGGATGATCTCTGGAGGGCTCGGGACAGGGGTTGTTCCTCTGTTCTGGTCCTGTTAGACCTCTCAGCGGCTTTTGATACCATCGACCATGGTATCATGCTGCGCCGGCTGGAGGGACTGGGGGTGGGAGGCACCGTGTTGCGGTGGTTCTCCTCCTATCTCTCTGACCGGTCGCAGTCTGTGTTGGCAGGGGGGCAGAGGTCGACCTCGAGGCGCCTTGCTTGCGGGGTGCCGCAAGGGTCGGTCCTCTCGCCGCTCCTGTTCAACATTTATGTGAAGCCGCTGGGTGAGATCATCCGTGGTTTTGGGGTGCGATGCCATCTGTACGCTGATGACACTCAGCTGTACATTTCCACCCCAGACCACCCCAATGATGCCCTCGAAGTGATGTCCCAGTGTCTGGAGGCCGTGCGGGTCTGGATGGGGAGGAACAGGCTTCGGCTTAACCCTTCCAAGACCGAGTGGCTGTGGATGCCGGTGTCCCGGTATAGCCAGCTGGTGCCATCTCTGGCTATTGGGGGCGAGTCACTGACCCCCACAGAGGGGGCTCGCAACTTGGGCGTCCTCCTGGACACACGGCTGTCTTTAGAAGAGCATATGACGGCCGTGGCCAGGGGGGCTTTTTATCAGGTTCGCCTGATACGCCAGTTGCGCCCCTTTCTGGATCGGGACTCCTTGTGCACAGTCACTCATGCCTTGGTTACGTCACGCCTGGACTACTGTAACGCTCTCTACATGGGGCTCCCCCTGAGGAGCACCCGGAGGCTCCAGCTGGTGCAGAATGCGGCCGCGCGGGTGATTATGGGAGCGACGTGGCGCTCCCACGTAACACCTCTCCTGCGCGAGCTGCATTGGCTCCCGGTGGTCTTCCGGGTGCGCTTTAAGGTGTTGGTTCTCATCTTTAAAGCGCTCCATGGCTTAGGGCCAGGGTATTTGCGAGACCGCCTGCTGCTACCGATAACCTCCCACCGGCCAATACGCTCTCACAGAGAGGGCCTCCTCGGGGTGCCGTCGGTCAGGCAATGTCGGCTGGCGGCCCCCAGGGGGCGAGCCTTCTCTGTGGGGGCACCCGCCCTGTGGAATGAGCTGCCTCCTGGAATACGATTGATCCCGGACCTCCGGACCTTCCGTAAAGCCCTGAAGACGTTTTTATTTCATCAAGCCGGCCTAGCCTAAATGGTTTTTTAATTGGGATTTTAAATTTTATGGATTTGGGGTTTTAAATTTGGGTAGCCAATGATTTAATTCTTTTAATTATCTTAACTTTTGCATTTGTATGTTTTTTAATTTTGGCTGTTCACCGCCCTGAGTCCCTTCTGGGAGAAGGGCGGTATACAAATTAAATTAATAAATAAATAAATAAATAAATAAATATATGAAAGGTTACCCTTCTGTTCCATTTCTAATATTTTGGAATAAGTTAATTCCTGGGCTTCCCATGGCCATTTTTCTCCCATGTTAGTTCCTCCACATACAAAACAATTTGATACATTCAGAGTGTGGGCTATGTCTTCTGCCAATTTGACAAAGGTATTTGTTACATAGCTAGGGATTTTGGGTATATTCAGCTTTTCCATTTTCAGATAATATTACAAGGGGACTTCTTCAGTATTTATTACCAAATAATGTACTAACACCTCCTCTATAATTTCCATGTCACACTCTACCTTACACCTTATACATAAAACACAATCAATACAGTGAGTACAACAACAACACTCACACCCACAATTACAAAACCAGCACATTTTACAATTCTGTACCTACGTCAAATACCGTTTGTCATCTCAGCACCTTGGCACGGAAGAGGCACTTCTGTCTTGACCAAAGATTTGGATTTCTAATATTTGAGTTTTATCCCAATATCGAATCTTAGCCTGGCTCAGTCTGGACTTCATCCATTTTATTTTCCAAATTCACATTAGACTGACTAATTTCTTCTACTCTTTCATCCAACAATTCAATATGTTTTCCAGACCCTGAAATGCCAGTACTATATCTTCTCTTATTTCCTTGTTCTGAGTTTGAATAACTTCCTTAATTTCAGCCATCTCATCAGACACTCCCTTAATTTTCCCCTCTAAAACAGAGGTTTGTTGCTTAAAAGCCTCCTGTAAAGATTCCTGTAGAGCTTCCAAAGTCAATATTTGTGGGTTCGAAGTAGACAAAAACTGTAGCTTTGATGGTTGTGCTGGCGATCCTCCAGCCCTTTTAAAGCCAGATTTTATTTGCTTAGAAGCCATTTTTAACTTTCAGTATGTACTTCTTACAGCAACCAAATCAGTAAGTCCAATTATTTTTAAGTCTTTTATAAGTATTATAGTTTATTTAGAGTCCAAACTGTAGTCTTTCCACTTTAAATCTTTCTTTCTTTAGTGTAGAATCCAATACACTTAAACAGCCTTTAAAGCATTAATGATGTTAACAATCACTTTCACTATAACTTTCACTTTTTCCATGCCCTGTTACAGTTCAGGCACCATGTTTCCTTTCCTTTTTAAAAATCTTTGGAGGAAGAAATATAGACACAGAGTTAAAGTTCAGTTTTGCAGTTGCTAGGACTCCTGTTTCTGTTCTGCCTGCTTTGAGATTATTTTGAAACTGAATGTTGATTGCAGGGGTGGTTGCGGCATCTTGTTCTGCTTAAAGCAGAAAAGTCCCGGATCCAAAGCTCAGTCAGGCTGCCAGGGAGCTCTCACCCTCCAAACCCCAGAATTACTCCTAGGGCTTTTGGGGAGCTCTACCTTCGTCTGGCTGCTCGCCTTCCTCTCTTCTCCCGAGGGGAAGGTTTCCAAACCACCAGACAGTTGATTTGCGCTGTCTTAGCGGTTTTAACGAGATCGCAGGGCTGACGGTCCGAAAGGAACGTCTGCCAGCGCCTGCAGTGCCACCGGAAGTCGCCCCCTGTTTAAAAAGTTTTTTGGACCAGAACCCAGAAGCGTAGTGGCGAGACTGGTTGGGAAAATACCAGGTTCTAATGAGCCTGGCGAAAACCCAGCCAGATGAATTGCTATCGGGGGGTCTTCGGACCGGAACTGTCATGTAGAGACAGTGAAGAAGGAGAGACATCTCGTAGGCTAAAGAGTAACAGGCAACTTCCTCTGAAAGCCAGAGAAAACTCTTCAATCCAACAGTGGGGGGGGGGAGGGCGGCAGTCATTGCGAACTGCCATGAAGCTGGGGCCTCCGGAATAAGAATCATGCAGGAGCGAAGATTTGGACGGAGTACTGGTACTGGGTGAGTGGTTGGCTAATTCACAGGTATAAAAGGAAAAAATTGGAATTTTTAAAATTACCCCTGTGTGGAAACAGCAGCTAAATAGCGCCGAGGGGAGATAATTCATGGAGAAGAGAGAAAGTGAAAATGAAAAAACATTAAAGCCCAAAAAGGAACTTTATACTTAAATTTTAACTCTGGATATTGAACTTGGAGAGACTAAATCGATTACAAGAAAAAGAAACCCCCCCAAAATATCTTTGGAACAGAATAGGATATAAATTGTTTATAAATTCTTGAACTTTAAAAGAAGATTAAAGGAGGAAGAAAAGCCCATAATAGAAAAACCTGGCTAAAGATTTTAAATTAGATTGAATAGAATTGAAATTTGGACTTTGTAAATTTGGATTGGACTGTAAACTGATTTGGTGTATACAAAACAAAACAAAAATTAAATTAGTAAAGTTTGTTAAAGTGGATTGCAAACAAAAGGGATACTTTTTCAAGTTGCTGACTGGAATTGTGGCTTGTAGAGAGACATCTTCAGGAGAAACAAGATCACTACAACATTGATTTTTTGTTTTTGTTGAAAGAGATAATAACTGTGAAAAGAAACCTTGAACTTTGAAAGGAATAACAGCTGTGAGGACTAAGGAAGGCTTGCCTATTTGTAAGCAATTTGAATTTGATGATTAAAAAAGGAGGATTATAACGTAATTTTAAATTGGATTAAACATTAACAGAAAGAACAAAATGGTGCAGGAACTTAAGGAAATGATGAAAATGATGTACTTTTCACTGAAAATAGAAATAAGGGGGACTTCCGCCGGTGACGTCAACATGTTAGGGACGAAAGGAACGGTGCTCCGTTTCCAAAGCCCCTAATATCCTCGCTGCGGGCGCTGATTTCGGCGCTACCGACCCCGTAGAGGTCGGTAGAAGAAGGGGAAATTTCTGAGGACCTCGGGGAGGGCGGCAATCCCCCCGAAAATTCAGGATAACTCCTCTAACTCGGAACGAGGAAGAACCAGCCACCCGGCTGGCCAGAAACGCTGACAGCTGTTAAGAGGGAAGCGAAGATCGAAAAAGAAAAGCATCGGTGAAAACAGAAGTGAGGATTAAAGATTGAAAAGGTATATCTGCATTTTCTAACGGTTGGGAGAAAGCGGGCGGAAGGAACCCTTGAGTAAAAGAGGAGAAAGAGAAGCGGTGACTGATAAGTGGAGTGAAGGGGAGGAATCCATATTGAAAGTGACAGCGCGTAATCTGGTAGTCAGTGGAATCCGAAAGAATCCAGAGGGAATACGGTTGAACGAAGTGTGTGATTGATAACCAGAGCTTCATAACAAAAAGCTGGGAGAGCGAAGGTCTCTGAAAACTTAAAAGACTTAACGGGAGGACTTTTAGAGCCCCGGATATCCATAGAAGAAAGGACGGTGAAGCCATATTGAGCAACGGCAGGGAGAACACAGTCAACTTAGAACTTATAACATTGTTGCCGATACTTACTGGACAATCCAGACAAAGGCTTCCTTAACAGGATCAAGTTTATTGATCGAGTTAATTGGATAATTGGATAATAAAGCAACGGGACTATTGGATTGTGTTATTTGGGGAAGCAGACGCTTGATACTTTTGGCGCACGATTGGTGTGTATTGGACAAAAAGTAAAGTAAAGGGAGGAAAAAGTACGATCAGACGTGAAATACATTGGATTTATAATTTTTGTTTCTGCCACGGCTTATCCCGGTGAGGACTTGAGCTGAGGACTACGGAACAAGTGGATAATACATGGACATATTATATTGAAACTATTGACAGTTGAAAGGAAGTGGACTTGAACTATAATTGGATATTTGATATAAAGATTGCCAGAACATAAGATACTACCAAGACCAACTACTAATTACCAACAGTGACTAAGAAGTAATATTTGGTGTATATATACTCACTGCTTTGGAAATCTATACTTATATGACTGCATAACATTACCTTATACTTATCTTGTACCCATTAAGTGAATTATTGCCTTATTAAGTTGTTTTTATATATTTATATACATAGAATCAGAGATATAGATTTTATTATAGCTAAATATAATTTCTATTAATTTGTCTTTATATAGTTAGAATCTCAATGATTTGTTAATTTGTCTTAATACAACTAGAATCAAAGATCCGGATTATATTATACTTATCATAGCTATATTATAATTACAAAAGTATATCCATATACGTATGTTATATAAATTAAAATAAGTTGGATAAATTAGATAAGTAAGATAAATATTTAGACAATTGCTTAAGGAATCTACGTTTGACATTTGATTGCATAGTATGACCTTATTTATAAGAAGTGTATATTAATAGATTAAGTGATATATTAATTTGAGCTATATATAGTTAGTATTAAAGATTTAGTCCATAGTATATTAGATACATTTATATTAACTACATCCCTTTACCTTCTGAGAGAAATCATATTGCACTTACTCCCTACTTACTAATATACCACTTACTCAAATACTTAATACCAGGGAGAATTAGCTGATGGATTGCTAGAACGTTACATTTTTCCCTCGACTCTCCCACTTAGCTTCCCATGCTGATTGATTTATAAGTACAAAGGAGCCTGGAAAAAAGCGGAAAATAAATTTGGGTGAAATTTTAAAACAGACCTAGAAATATTGACCAGTATATGAAAATCTGGGAAAGAATAAAAAAAGAGATAATAATGGCGACCACAAGTATAACGACAACAGCTAAAATAAGTAAGAAAACACCATTGGGCCAAATGATACTTATGACCTCACCAGCTCAACAGAAAGTAATTGAAACCACAGAAAAGGAGAAGATGAGTCCTGCCCTACAGAACATCCACTCCGCATTAGCAATGATCCAGGAAGGCATGAATAGAATGCAGGAAACCATGGCACATAATCATGAAGAGACCAAGAAAAATCATGAAGAATTGAGGTCAGATGTGAGTGAAATTAAAGATAACATCAAAAATATGGATGAGAAGATAGAACAAATTCAGCAAAACATAACAGAAAACGAGCAGAGGATCCAAAAGGTGGAAGAAAGAGTAGAATATGCGACCAACAGAATGGAAAGAATGGAACAAGATCAAGGGGCATTTAATAAGGAAACTGAGGACGCGTTAACCTATCTGGAGATGGAAAAGGCATCATTCTACTTACGGTTTCAAAATGTAGAAGAGCAGAAGGATGAGGATCTAAGTGAAATAATGATTGAGATACTGGCAAAGGCAACCCAGGTGGATAAGGATGAACTGCGAAACGGAATGGATGAAATATATAGGGTGTACACAAACTACGCAAGAAGAAACAAATTACCCAAAGAAATTCACATAAGATTCACGAAAAAATCTATTAAGGAAGAGATCTACAGGAAGATGAGGGAAGAGACAATCATGCATAAGGGAAGAGAAATAATAACTCTCAAACAAATACCAAGAAGAACGAGAGATCAAAGAAGAAATTATAATTTCCTGACCACCCAGCTAAATAAATTTAAAATAAAATTCCGCTGGCTACTACCGGAAGGCCTACTTATCTCCTGGGATGAAAGAAAGTACAAGATTGATAATCTGGAAAAGGCTCAAGAATTCTTTGACCAGCACTTTACAATGGAAGAGGAACAGGAGACAAGGAGAGAAGCGGAACCCGGGACACGGTGGATGGAGAAGGAAGAAAAAGATCAGGAAGAGGCAAAAAGATTGGAGAGAGAAAGAATGGAGAGAGAGGGAGCGAGGGAAAAGACTCAAAGAGTTACCAGAAACACAACAAAGTTGAAAATCACAAATAGATAAACTCGATAGAGATGGAAGGAGAAATAAAAATTATATCAATTAATATAAACGGACTCAACTCCCCAAGGAAAAGGAAATATATATTTACGAAATTGCAAAAATTGGACTTAGATGTGATAACTTTACAAGAAGTACACATTAAAAGACAGCAACAAAAATTGTTGGAGAATCAAAAATTAGGAAAATTATTCACATCCCTAGGAGATAATAAGAAGAGAGGAGTGGCAACTTATGTCAAAAACCATTTAAAAGCTAAACAGATATATACAGATTCGGAAGGACGTATTTTAATAACTGAAATACAAACAGAAACAAGGAAAATATTGCTAGCTTCTATCTATGCACCTAATGGAAACCAGAGAGAATTTTACAAGAAACTACATGATACAATTAAAGATTTGGAGTACGAAAATATCTGTGTTGTCGGAGACTTCAATGCAATCGTGAATATACAAGATGACTATCGAAGTAATAAACAAAGTAAGACTCGAAAAAGAATCTTACCGGATACATTTAAGGATATGACTGAAGAATTGCAATTACATGATGGATGGAGAGAGGCCAACAAACAAACCAAACAATATACCTTCTACTCAAACCCACACCAGTCATGGTCTCGGATTGACATGGCCTGGATGACGCCAGACCTCAGGAAGGATCTACAAGACATCGAAATTATACCGAATACATGGGCCAACCATAATCCTATAAAAATAACATGGAGAGGACAGCGAAAGCAGAAGAGGTGGATGATGGACACCGGAATAATAAAAGATAGAGATTATGTGCAGATGATGGAGAACGAACTTAGAATATTTTATCAAATAAACACAAAGGAGCAGACTTCAGTACAGAATCTGTGGGACACTACTAAGGCCTATATAAGAGGCCTCACAATAGCATACACAGCAAAAAAAAATAAAGATAAACAACAAAAGAGGAAAAAATTAATGGAAGAACTCAACATATATGAGTCACAATTACAGAAACAGCCTGACGACAAAACAACAAGGGAAAAATTGAATCGTACTAAACATGAGTTGAACTTAATTTCACAAGCAGAAATCGCACAGAAAATGAAAATGGTCAAGCAGAAATACTTTGAATATGCAAACAAAACAGGTTGCTGGCTGGCATACAGACTGAAGAAAGAGAGGGAAAAAAGAATAATATACCAATTGCAGGATGAAACAGGACAACTATATAGTATGAATTTAGATAAAAAACGTATAGTAAGGGAATTCTATCAAAACCTCTACACACAAGAAGAGACTCAAGACCAAGATATTATGGAATACCTACAAAAAGCAAATATCCAGAAATTAGAGGAATCCCACAGAGAAATACTGAATAAACCAATAACAATGATGGAGTTGATGGAAGCCCAAAAGAAACAGAAGAACAACAAAGTCCCAGGTCCGGATGGAATTCCAACGGAATTTTATAAAAACTGCCAGTCTGCAATAGACGAACTACTACTACAAGTTCTCAATGAGGCACTGCTGGAAGCAGAAACACCTAAATCTTGGGCCGAAACAATTATCTCACTCATCCCCAAAGAAGATACGGATCCGACTAAAGTCCAAAATTATAGACCCATCTTGCTGTTAAATGTAGATTATAAACTATTCACGACAATTATAGCACAGAGGCTGAAAACAATTATACATAATTATATACACCCCGACCAAAATGGTTTTGTCCCAAGGAGACAAATAAAAAACAACATGAGGACAATAATAAACGTTCTCGAATACTACGAGCAAAACATCAATAATCAGGTAGCGCTAATCTTTCTCGACGCGCAAAAGGCGTTCGACAATTTGAACTGGAAATTCCTTATAGCACAACTGCAGATTATGAATTTCGGCGACAAATTCCTGAAAATGATTAAGAAAATATATTCTTCCCAGACAGCGAGAATTATAATTAATGGAGATATGACCGAAAAAATAAGCATCCAAAAGGGGGTAAGACAAGGATGCCCGATATCGCCTCTACTGTTTATAATCTCACTGGAAGTCCTTCTAAAGGAAGTAAGAAAGGAAGAAGAAATAAAAGGACTGAAGATAAGGAATGAGGAGTATAAACTACAGGCTTTCGCGGATGATGTGGTCTTCATAGTGGAACAACCGGAAGTAGCGGGAGTCAAATTATTAGAGAAGATAGAGGAATATGGCAAAGTGGCGGGGCTTAAGATCAATAAACAAAAAACCAAAGTCTTGACCAAAAATATGACAATGACACAAGAGTAAAAATTAGAAGAAGAATTAGGAATGCAAATTGCGAAGAAAGTAAAATATTTGGGAATTTGGCTTACTACAAAAGCAACAACTATTAGAGAGGACAATTACATTAAATTGATGAAGCAAATTAGAAAAGACTTGGAAAGATGGAATAAGGTACAACTATCATTTCTTGGCAGAATAGCGTCTGTAAAGATGAACATATTACCAAGACTCCTATATCTCTTCCAAGTGATACCAATTGGTCCGGGAAAAGATTTCTTTAAGGATCTCAATAAGACAATAATGAAATACATCTGGCAAGGAAAGAAAGCTAGAATTAAAATAAGATGCTTACAGGACACAAAGGAGAAGGGAGGCCTAGGTCTACCAGACTGGGAGTTATATTACAAGGCGGCGGCGTTGAATTGGATCAGAGAATGGATAGATCTATCAAATAGGAGAACGCTATACTTGGAGGGATTTGATCTGAGTCGAGGTTGGCATGCCTTTCTGTGGGAAGGCACAGACAAGCAACATCCGTACTTCCAGAGACATGTAATAAGAGGTGCACTATATAAAACATGGCAAGATATCAGAAGGCAACACTATAGTAAAATCCCACGATGGTTGTCGCCTATGGAGGCGCTAATTTATCCAAACACTATAGAAATAGGAAAGATGCGGAAATATCAAGAATTGTTGAGTAGTGGGGGAGACCTACTTACGAGACAAGAACTGGAAAGACGAGGCATTATGATTGATTGGTGGCCATATCTTCAAATTGAGTCAAAATATATAGCAGACCGGAGACATTATGATTTTCAAAGCCAACCAAGTGAACTAGATAAAATTTTAAAAGGCACAGATGAGAAAATAATATCTAAAATTTATGGATATTTAATAAGGTATAAATTAGAGGAGGAAACAGTGAAAGAAAACATGGTAAGCTGGGCAAGAAATATAGGTCACAATATAGAGTTGGATAGATGGGACAAGCTATGGGCAGAAAATTATAAGATGACACTGTCGATTCCATACAAAGAAAATTTATACAAGATATTTTATAGATGGCACCTTCCTCCGGCACGTTTGGCTAAAATGTTTCCAAACACATCACCAATGTGTTGGAAGTGTAAGACACAAATGGGGACATACTACCATCTCTGGTGGTCTTGCAGGAAGGCACAACGCTACTGGCAAGAGATTAAGAGAATAATCGAAGAAACAACGAGGCAAAGTGTAGAAATGAAACCAGAATTCTTTCTATTTGGAATGACTACACCACAGTGTACCAAGGAGATAAAATATCTTACCATCCACATATTGACAGCGGCACGTATAGTGTACGCTCAGAATTGGAAATCCGAGATAATACCAACAGAAGAAAAAATAATAACAAAAATAAATGAATGCGCAGAGATGGATAGGCTCACAAAAGAGCTCCAAGATAAAGAGAACACTGACTTTTATTTAGTTTGGCAAAAATGGTACACATGGTTAGAAAGAAGGATAGGGCCAACAACATAGGACATTAGGAGAACATAACTCAAGAATTATAGAAATAGATACATGAGATGAGCCGTAGGATTGTATAAATAAATGGTTAATATGTTTGTAGAAAGATATTGCTGAACTTCAATGAATATATTAAGGTATAAGCAAGTGAATTTGTAAATAGTATGATTAAGGAAAATTGGTTAAATGGACATTAATCACCGATGCGAAGGTTTTCTAGAAGTTAGTCGATTGACTCTTTGTTAATGTATAAGTGTTTACATGTATTTGTGTTTTATGTTTGTTTATGTTAATTAAACTTAAAAAAAAAAAGAAATAAGGGAAATGACTACAATATTGCAGGGAAAATTGAAATCTGATGATTCAAAAACTGAGTTAGAGCACATCCAAGTTGACAAGGAAACAACAAATGGGAAACAAGAAAAAGAGATTGTTAACAAAGAAGAAGATAAAGACAAAGAGAATGACTATGTGGTCATGACTATGATTATGTGGGTAGCAACAATAAAAAGGAGAAGTTTAAAGATTTCATTGGGATTAACAATGGAAAAAAGAGAAAAGGGGGAAAAAGACAAAGAAGAAAAAGAGGGTGGAATGGAAAGAATATAAAAAACTTAAATGATTACACTGGGATTAACAGTGAAAATACAAGAAAGAGGGAAAGGATGGGAAATAACGGGAAATGTAGGGCAAAATAGAAGAGCTTATGTTCTTAAAATACAAAATGATTACATTGGGTTTAACAATGGTAAAATAAAAAAAAGAAGGGGAAAGAAAAATAAAAAAAATAAAAATAGAAAGGGAGAAAGGGAGAAAGGGAGAAAGAAAAAAGAGGAATATGATGAAAGGAATGTTAGAGACAAGATGTAATTATGATACTTTAAATAGTATAAAATAATGGAAAACCAAATGGATGTATGATTAAAATGAAATAAGCTTTAGAAATATGTTTTACCTAAAATTAGAGAAATTGTAACAATTGGAATATTTATAATTGTATGGTTGGAGTCTATAAAAAGACAAGTTCCAAAAATATAAATAAGATTAATCAGGGAAATTACAATAATTGGAATATTTTTAATTACTTATTTGAAATTCAATTAAAAAACAAAATAAGGTGAAATGATATTGTATTATGAATTAATTAGATTGTGGTAAAAGTAGAAATGATTAAGGTGTAGTTTGAAATATATATCTTTGACAAAGTATTTGAAAATGAGAGATGAAATCTAAGGAAGCAATTTGATTTATTATTATTATATAAAGAGGAAAAAAACTGTTATATAAGTAATTGATTTTTATTAAGATGTTGGAGTGTATTAATTGGAATAAGATTTAAGAAAATGCATGGTATAAAATGTTTTGGTTTATGATCTTGATATTAAACGAATGATTGTAATATTAGGAATTATGTTAAATGATATCTTAAATTTAAGGGTTTTCATATAGAGATGAAGGGAAAAAGGAAACTTGGTTAAGATTAGAGTTAGGATGGACTTCCTGTTTGCTGCTGGCCGCCGCCAGATGTTCCTTTGGGATCGTCAGCTTCCACTGCCTGTCAGAGCCGCCTTCACAACGGAACGGCGGCTCGAAAAAACTCCGTTTCCATGAGGAAACGGAGATAGAGCCGGCAGGGGTGGGTAGAACTCTCTGCAGAGTCCCAAAAGTTTTTCTTTTTCTTTTGGGACGGAGCGGATGAGATGCCCCATATCCCCAGCCATTGCTCCGGGCTTTGGGAGACCTCTGCTAATGCAGAGCTAGGCGTCAAGAGCAAGCCTGTGAATCTAACAGATTACTCAAAGAAAATGTGAGCTGGATCTGTAATACTGAACCGCAAGTATTTTAATTATCTTTTAAAAAAATTACTTAAGAGAAAAGAGGAAAGGAAAGGGGGGGAAAAAAGCCTTTTAAAATGGCGCTTGCAGCAGCTGGAGAAGAGGCAGAAAGGAAAAGTCCTTCCGTTTTCTATTATTACAATGTAGCGGAATAAATACCACTGGCTACATTTGTAGACAAAACTTCGCTCCTGTGTTTTTCTTTCTTTTTTTTCCTGGAGACTTGATATTGTTGTTGACTGGAAAGAACTCTTTTTTCTTGTTTTTTTTTTTCTTTTTAACAAAGCCTGCCTGGGCGGAAACATGGCACTGAGACTCATAAAGTCAGATAAACAAGAAGGGGGGGGGGATTCCCCTACCAACAATTTAAAGGAACAAGTTTTAACTCTTCAGTCTCAGAAACCTGATTTTAATATAATAGAATTTCTCTTAGAGGAGATTGAAAGAAGGGATGAGATTGTGAATCAGCATCTTGAAAAATTTAAGCAGGAAATTAAAGAATTGGTAAAATCTAAGTTTGATTTTTTGGAGCGAAAAATTTTAAAAGTGGTTAATGGTTTTTCAGAATTTATGATACAGTTGGATACAAATACTAATTTACTAGAGTCTAAAATGGATGAAATTCAAGATAAATTGGACAATAGAATTCAAAAAATTGAAAATGATTTGATAAACACTCAGGATAATAGCTCAGAAGAAAAACCTAAAATGGATGCTGACCAAAAGTCTGGTAATGTAGAAAATCTGCAACAGAGGATTGAAAAAGAGGTTCTAATGGTACAATATAATTTTACAGAATATGCGATAAGACTGAGAGGTTTGCAGGAAAATAATAGAGATGATTTAAGGAAAATATCTTCTGAAATTCTAGCTGGGATTTTAAAGGTTCAACCTGAGGAAGTGTTTTGTAGGATTGACAGAGTTTTCAGAATAAATTCCTGGATTGCTAAGCAAAGGCAACTGCCTAGAGATGTGGTGATTTATTTTACGGACAAGGAAATTAGGAATAATATTGTGCAAAATTCCTTCAATTCTAATTTGCAATTGTATGGAAGAAAGATATGGATCTACAAGGAACTCCCACCTAAGATATTAACAGAAAGGAAGAAATTTGGTTTTCTGGTGTCTGAGTTAAAAAAGAGAAATATCTCATATAGGTGGAACACCCCAGTTGGTATTATACTGAGACATCAAGGAGAAAGATATCAGTTAAATACTATTGAAAGAGCGGAAGAATTTTATCAAAATAGGTTGAACATGAATTTAACATCTTCAGGTATAATACAGGATAAGCAGAAGGAGCTGGAAATAAAGGGAAAATATCAAATTACAGAGACTGTACCAGATAAATTGCCTTTGGATTTATCGGATACCCCAGCTGGATTATCTACAAATTTGAGAGAAGTGCCATCTGATTTTAATGTGATGACTTATCAAGGCAAGGACAAGCATGGAAACCAATTAGGGGATATACAAGGGATAAAAAAGAAACATGAGATACAAAAACAAAATCAACACGACCAATCTACAAAGCAGAATGAAAACCGACCAGTTGACATACAATCTGTAGAAAGGAAACCAGGATGGAAGTCAAACCCACAAAAAGAAAACAAAAAAAGAAATAGGTTGTATAAAAATAGAAATTTCTAACTCAAGCAACAGTGAAGCCAGTGACTTTAAAATATGAATGATTATGTGAAAACATAGAGGAGGCGACATATTGGTCAATATCATCCTGAGGATAGTGGCAGATCTCTGCATTGCCGTAATTTTGGGACGTGGAAAGAGCCTCAAACTGATGGATTTGAATTATCCACTTTGAAATTTCTTTTTGTGTTGATAAATATATTATAATTATCTTGAATCATAAGGTAAGAGAATCATGCTGGGGCATGCAGAAGATCCGGTTGTTACCCATTACGATGATGGAAATCAATAATCCTGATGAAACCCACAATTATTATTATATGGAATATAATTATAATGTCACTCGGGTGGTTGTTTTTACTTTTATACATATAAGAAGATATTTACTACTGATGGGGGCAGATATGATTGAAGATCTTGAATAAACTGTTGCATCAGCAAGCTATGTTACCCTATTATGGATGTTGGTTTTAACAATCCAGTGGAAAGACCTTAAAGAAGATATTATATGGACTATAAATTTAAAGTTATTGTCTTTTCTTTTTTTTTATTTAGATATAATGGAATATATATATATATATTTTTAAGTAGTGTGGGCAGTGAATTAAAGATATTAAGAATTGTTGTGTATGGTAAATTTGCAGGACAGTGGGTGAATAAGCTAGCTACAGACTGATTAGTTTAAGAAAAGGGATTTTTAAGTGATATATTTAGGGGAGTGGAGGAAATGGATAGAGTGGAATAAATGTTAAATTAGATTTTATGGGGAGGCCGCTTTGAAATGTTATAGTAATATATATAGAAGATTAAATATTAAAGTAGGATTTATCGTATAGTTTTAAAGTGGAAGGTGGTTTTGAATTGTTGTAATAATATATAGACATAAAACACTATTATGTTAAATTAGAAGTTATTTTATAATAGTTATAGTATAATGTTTTTTTTTTCTCTTCTTTTCTGAAATGTATGGATAAAGGGGGATGTTATAATATTTATAATATTTTTAGTAAGTAAAGGTCAGTATTTTGAGGAGGGAGTAAGTAATCTGTTATGAATTAGGGTTTTTTTGTTACGAAGAAGTCACAGGGGGGGTGGGGAGGGGGGGGTTAGGGAGGGGGAGGGGGAGGGGGGGAAAAAAAGGGGGGAAAAATTTGTATTTGAAAACTTTTTCAATAAAAAAAAAAAAAGATTAGAGTTAGGATGAATGGGCAATACAGATTCAAAAAAAAGGGAAAAGAAAGAAAAATACTATAGCAAAAGAGAATATATAAATTGTATTGAAAAATTGTTTACATTTGTGAACTGGCCAATACTCTGTTCAGAAAAAATACATTGTATGTGTGTTTGTTTGTGTGTTAAAAAAAAAAAACTTTTTATAAAAAAAAAACCATTTTTTTTTAAAAAAAGTTTGAGGACCCCTGCAGTAAACGAATATAGGGAAACAAGACATTCTTTTTATTCTGCTTTTTATATATATATATTATTTTTATTCTCTTTTTTTTATTGCAAAAGTTTTACAATTACATTTTCACCCCACTTTTCCCCCCAACCCACCCCTCACTCCCCACCCTAACCCCCCCAAACCCCCCCAACCCTCCCCGCCTGACTTCCACAGAATATAATCCCATCAAAATCCCCTTTTTATAAAACTTGAACCCCTCAAACCCCCTTATAATTTTTTCTCTTCACAATTCATACATTTCTATTTTTATATAGTACTTTCAGTGAAAAGCTATTTGATACTTCCTAACTTGATATTTATTCTGCACATAATCTATCCATTTTTTCCATTCCCATTCATAAGTCTCTTGTGAGCGATCTTTTAAATATGCTGAAATCTTCGCCATCTCCGCAAAACTGGCCATCTTCAAAGTCCATTCTTCAATAGTGGGTAGAGCTTCATTTTTCCAATATTTACCTATCAATAATCTCGCTGCTGTTATCATGTACAATATCAACTTAGTTTCATCCAACGTAAAACCCTTTACTATACCCAATAGAAACAATTGTGGAGAAAATTGAATTTTTTTCTTCAAAACATTCTGCATAACCCACCATATTTTTATCCAAAAAGCCTTAACTTTCTTGCAGTTCCACCAAACATGGTAATATGTAGCATCTAAACAATCACATCTCCAACATTTTGGCTGAAGATTAGGATACATACAGGATAATTTCTTGGGATCTAAATGCCATCTGTAAAACATTTTATAGAAATTTTCCCTCAAATTCTGCGATTGTGTAAATTTAACATTCTGAACCCATATTTTCTCCCATGTTTCCAACATTACTGGTTCTGCAAAATTCTGTGCCCATTTAATCATACAATCTTTAACCAATTCAGTTTCTGAATCCCTTTCTAACAAAACATTATATAGCCTTTTAATATGCATTGGACCTTTCTCTTTTATATGTCTAACCAATTCTTCCTCATGCAACATAATACCAGTTTTTTGGTCCTCTTTCCATCTCAGTTGAAGTTGATTATATTGTAACCAAGTTAAATTAATCCCTTCGTCCAACAGTGTCTCTAATGTCTTCAGTTGCCATCTGCCCGCATCTGTAAAAAGAACCTCTTTATATAAAACCCCCCCGAGTGACATTATATTTGTATTCCACATGATATGACCAAGATCCAGCCATAGCGGTATTTTGTAATCCCATTTGAGTCGGTGCTTCTTCCAAACTCTCATCAAAGAATCTCTAAGTATATGGCTTTTAAATACTTTATCCACTTTGTTTTCATAAAATAAGTAAGCGTGCCAACCAAATTCAAGATCAAAGCTTTCTATATTCAATATTCCAGTCTTTTTCCTTCCAAACCAATTGCTTGCTTGAGTCAAAGCTGCTGCTTCATAGTATAACTGTAGGTTTGGAAGTTTAAGGCCTCCCCTTTCTGGAACATCTTGCATAATTTTCATTTTCACTCTCGATTTTTTCTCGTTCCAGACAAACTTATTCACTCCACTTTGCCATTCTTTCAGTTGTTTATCACTTTTAAGCACCGGAATCATTTGAAACAAAAAAAGGAATCTTGGCAAAATGTTCATCTTAACTGCTGCTATTCTTCCAAGTAACAAAAGCTGCAGTTTTTTCCAAGTCTCCATATCTTTTTGTACATCTTGCCATAACACCTCATAATTATTTTGAAACAGTTTCATATTTGATTCTGCAACCTGAACTCCTAGATATTTAACCTTTGGTACAATCTCAAAACCTGCCCTCCTTTCAAGTTCGTGTTTTCGATCTTGTGTCATATTTTTAACTATCATCTTAGTTTTTTTCTGGTTCAGTCTAAATCCTGATACTGTGCCATAATCTTTTATAATGTCTTTCATCTGGATTATTGATTCCACCGGCTGTGTTAGGGTAACAACCAGATCATCTGCAAATGCCCTTATTCTGTAATCCTCTTGCCTTATCACTATACCTTTCAAGCTGTTCGAATCCCGTATTGTATTCAACAAGACTTCTAGTGTTAAAATAAATAACAAAGGGGATAACGGACAACCTTGTCTTGTTCCTTTTTCAATTTTAAAATCTGTTGTCAAACTTCCATTAATAATAATCTGTGCCTTTTGCTCTTGGTAGATTGCTGAAACCTCCTGTATAAATTGATCCCCAAAGTCCATCTTTTTTAAAGTCTTTAATAGAAAATTCCAATCCACTCTGTCAAAGGCTTTCTCCGCATCCAAGAAAGCCAGCACTGCAGGGATCTGTTTATTCTTCTCAAGATATTCCAGTAAATCTATAACTTGCCTTACATTGTCCTTCATATATCTACCCTCTATAAATCCCGCTTGATCATCGTGAATCACCTCTTGAATTACTGGCATCAACCTGTTGGCTAGTACTTTTGCATAAATTTTGTAATCATTATTCAGAAGAGATATTGGTCTATAGTTCTCCGGTTTTTTAGGACCTGCTTGCTCTTTTGGTATCAAAGAAATATAAGCTGTTTTCCATGATGGGGGTATTTTACCCCCTTGTTGTATGTTACAAAATAAATCTCTAAGTTGTTCCACCATTTCTGCTTGCAAAGTTTTATAATACACTGCAGTCAAGCCATCCATTCCAGGAGCTTTGGCTGTTTTCAGTTGTTTAATTGCTGCAATTATCTCCTCAACTGTTATAGGGTAATTCATTCTTTCCTTTTGTTGGTTAGTAACTTTTGTAACTCTTTTATTTTCTAAGTATTTTTCTATAAGTCCATTCTGTATGTCATCTTTAGCATATAATTTAGTATAATAATCTACAAAGACTTCTTTAATTAATTTTTGTTGATGAATTTCTTTCCCTCCAATATCAATACAGTCGATACTCCGCATACTCTGCTTCTTCCTTAATGTATAGGCCAGCCATCTGCCCGGTTTATTGGCATTACAAAATGTATTATGCTTTGCATATTGTAAATTTGTTGCAACTTGTTCCGCCATAAGCATTTGGAATTGATCTTTCAAAAGTTTTATAGCACCACGTATTCTTTCATCTGCTGGATTTTTGATAAGTAACTGTTCTTTTTTCTTTATTTCTGCTTCAATTTCGGATCATTTCTTTTGTCTGTTCAATTTATGTTTAGAGTTCATGTGAATGAGTACCCCTCTCATATACGCTTTACTCGCATCCCACACAATTTCAATAGGGGTACCCTTGTTCAAATTAATTTCAAAAAATTCTTTCATCTGCTTCTTAAGTTCTATTATATTTTTTTCATATCTAAACAAATTTTCATTTAATCTCCATGATCTTCTCTCAATTTTTCCAGTCTCAATTTCTATCCATACTGGACTATGATCAGATAGAGTTCTTGGAAAGTTTTTAGTTCTTTTTGTTTTAACAAGTAAATCATTTGATAATAAAATAAAATCAATCCTTGAAAAGGATCTATGTCTATCAGAAAAAAAAGTATAGTCCAAATCTTTTGAATTATATATTCTCCAGACATCTTTTAATTCCAAATCTTCTTTCATATCAAAAAAAATTTTGTGGTAGTCTGATCCATGACTTCGCCAGACTTTTTTTATCTAGTTTAGAATCAATTACTCCATTCCAGTCTCCCATAATCAAAATAGATCTATAATCCCATTGCAATATTTTAGTATGCAAAATCTTATAAAAATGATCCTGTTGTTGGTTAGGAGCATAAATTCCAATCACAAGAATTTGGCCATGTACAGTGTACAGTTCAATTGCTACAAACCTACCACCTTCGACTGCTTCTATAATTTTAGCTGATAGTCTTTTATTTATATAAATAACCACGCCATTCTTTTTTTCCAAGTTTGAGGCTATAAAATGTGTTCCTAATTTTGAATTTATCAAATATTTTTGATCTTGCGTTCTAATATGAGTTTCTTGTATACAAATTATATCATTATTAAATTGTTGCAAATATGTAAATATTTTCTTCCTTTTCTGTGGTGAGTTCAGTCCATTCACATTCCAAGACAAAAACTTAACCATCATGTATACCTTTTTGAAGCGACGAGCAGAATTGCCGGATATCTTCCGAGGCCATCGACTTTGCTCTCCCCATGGCTTCACTATGTTCTGTAGTACTCTTAGCTCCTTTTTTATATTGTTGTGCCTTAGCTCTTTCTTGCAGTTGTTTTTCTTTGAGTTGTTTAGAAACTGCACGAGTTATTCGCTGGTCTTTAGCTTCAGCCATACGAGCTAGGTCCAAGGCCACATCTCTTGTAGTCAAAATTGGAGAAGATTCTAACAGGGGCTCCTCCAGAAAACCTCCTACAGCACCCTGTGCTTCTGTTGGATCTGATTCGACCTGCTTAGACTGCACTTCCAACTCTTGCTGGGGTTGCTTCTCCTTATCACTCTCCTTTATCTCCAACACAGTAGATGAGCGTGGAGATGGTGATCTCTCCTTAAAAACAGTATAGTAAAAATGTTCCGCCTTTTCAACCGTATTCAATTGATATCTTTCCCCATGGTACTTCAAGATTATACCCGTTGGGGCATCCCACCGGAATGGAATCTCTAATTTTTTTAATTCATTTACTAAAAAACCAAAATCTTTTCTATCTTTCAACATCTTTGGCGGTAATTCTTTGTAAATTCCAATTTGAGTTCCCTCCACTTGCACAGAGGAAAGAAAAGATTTTTGCAGAATATCATTTCTCATTCTTCTATCTGTGAAATATATCACCACATCTCTAGGTAATTGTCTTTGTCTGGCCACCCATGAATTCACTCTGTAAATTTTGTCTATTTTGTAAAAAATCTCATCAGAATTGATTTTTAACAACACAGCCAAGGCATCAGCACAAACCTGTCTCAAATCTTGCCGATCATTCTCCTTAATACCTCTAATTCTTATAGCAAATTCCATGGACCGGAATTGAATCATCGTGATTTCATTTTCAACTCTCTGCATCTTATTATCCACATCAGAAATTTTAAAATCAGTATCCTTTATTTTGACATTCACTTCTGATTTAAATTCTTCCAATTTAGAATCCACTTTAATAATAATTTCTGACAGGCCAGAAACCACATTTGATAATTTATCAGTCACCTTGCCATAATTCTCTTTCACCAAGTTTTTCATTTCACTAATTTCCTGCTTGATTTCCTGTTGAGATTTTTGAAATTTATCATCCATTTCCTGTTGAGATTTTTGAAAATTATCATCCAAAGCCTGAGTGATAAATTTTTTTAAACTTTCAAAATCAAACTGCTCTTCAGGCTTGTGTGTGGGGGATCCCCCCCCTGCTGCCTTGCTTTCCTGTTTTTTAGAAGCCATTCTGCCACGTAAGTTAGATTTTCTAAAAAGGAAAATCCTTTTTCCTCTTCCAGCACCACAAAGTCCTCTAAAAAAGTCCCCCAGTTTTAGTCAGATTAGAAGTAGAATTAGACTAGTGCAAGATCAGCTTGCTTTATAAAGGATTTTTTCCCCCTCTTCTCCTGTTTGCTTGCTACAAGCAGCGCAACAATGTAGCTTGTTGGAGTAGCTTTAAAAGATCACTCTCCCTTTCAGCTTGTTAACTTGTTAACGTTGGAGCGGCGCCATCTTTTCAAGCCGCTTCCGCTTGCTCTAATTTTTAGTCAAATCGGGAAATCACAAAAGAAAGAAAATACTTGCAGTTTCTTGGTTTCAGGGTTCAGGTTTTTTCCCCGCTAGTTGATAAAGTTAATTTCAATAAATTTTTGTGTTTGCTGCTGCCGGCTTGCTCTGCAGACACTTTTTTTAAAAGTGTCGAAAAAGTAGGCCTCCCTTATTACAAAATCTTTCCTTCCTCACTTTCTAACCTGGGATCAATTGGGGATTAACCTTTAATAGTATTTTACAAACTTTTCTGGGAAAATGACAGACATAAGACTCTCTTGCTATTTCAGAAAAAAATAAGTTATTTTCCATTCTGTGTCTCTAGAAGGAGTCGTAGTTACCTCTCCTATAATTACCCAAAGACACTGTATCAATTAAATTCCTTCTGAAATCTCTATGGAGCTTCAGGGAACATAGCATAACAATGAAATATGATGGAAGGGAGCAAATAACATTTCTTGTCCATTCAAGCGTGAGATGCAAAAGACAGAACTGTGACAATCCACTTCTTCAAACTGTACATTTCCAAGTTCCAATCAAGCGAGTAAAAGAACATATATGGAGGGGATTACACTTTAATGAGGCTTTTACTTTTCAGAAGGAAATTCAGATTTCTTGCACAATATGTTACTGTTCATGTCATTGATGATATTACTGCCAGATGTGGTATGCCATATTCCTGCTACTGCTAGCTGTGTGTTGGGCAACCCTAATCTTCTTAAGCATAATTATTATCATAGAGGAGATCTCATCATTGCTGGCATTATTTCTCAGTTTTACATGATTTCTGATGCAGTGAATTTTAGAAGGCATCCATCTGAAGAACTGGTTGATGACCTCATGTATATTGCTATTAAGCGTAACATATAATAAAATAGATATCTTTCTTTACTATGATGACTTGAGTGTTTAACTATATTTAAAGAGGGAATGTCGAACTGATGGAAATCCTACCTTCCGACTGCTTTATAGTAATAATTATCAGATAATAATTGCATTATAGCATAGTATCATCATTATCAACCATGCCAATCATAGTATTTCTTGTTGATTGATCCAAGTTTCTTGTATGTATTTCGATGGCCATATATACTTCCTGCCTTAAAAGTAAAATAAAACAAAACCTATAATATTAAGTGACTAAATAAAATGTGCAGTCATTCCTTTTGTTTCTAGAAATGGTGAAAATCTATGGTTCACTTTTTAAGTGAACCATTCTACACTGTAGAATGAATAACCAATAATATGTCCCTGATCATTCTTTGCAATTAATCAGACATCAATATTTAGGATTTGAATTATTTTCATGGATATTAAGGAAAATGTAGGTCCATGTGCATTTTGAGTTCAAGTCTTAGAAGGTCCTTTAGACAGTATACAGTAGTGGCCAAAATTGTGGAAACCTTTTGGGAAAAGTGCATTTTTGCGCTTTGATGGCTAATAACACCACTTTTTTTTTTTTTTTTTTTTGAGTTTCAAGATAATCATATTCCACTGCTGGAATAGCCTGGGAATAGCCCAGACCTTAACCCAATTGAAAATCTATGGCGCTGACTAAAGAAACTTCTTAGTCAGAAGACACCCAGCAATAAAAACCAGCTAATAGAAGCAATCATTCAATCTTGGTTTCACATTATAACAGCTGTAGAACTAAAAGGCTTGGTTCACTCCATGGGAAGACGTTGTAAGGCTGTAATCCATGCTAAAGGTTACCCAATTAAGTATTAACTGACATGGTGATAATTTTTGTATATCTCGTTTTTTCTATGGTGATAATTTTTGTATATCTTGTTTCACTTTTCTTCTTTATAACTGTTATTTTAATATCAAATCCTTCATAAGATAATTTAATCAAGAATGTAATACAATGTAATTGCATTACATTCTTGATTAAATTATCTTTTCATTGGTATATAAATTTATGCTACTACTCCAAAAAAAAAAAAAAAGTGGTGTTATTAGCTAGTTTTAGAAAATACACTTTTCCCAAAAGGTTTCCACGATTTTAGCCACTACTGTATCTTGAATCTGTTTAAAGTAAGCTATCTTTTTCTCCAGGGTTGCATATCTGCTTTCTACAGTTGCTGCGTGATCCTGGCAAACAGCATGGTTGCTTTAAAGAGTTGCCAAGAATTAAAACAACTCTTGCTTAGCTTAACCTTTTACAGAATTTTTAAAAAGTGAAGGAAGAAGATGTCGAAAGCAGGATTAGAAATAATAAGACAAGCAAAATGTAATATAATTCATGAATATTCCATTTGGTCATTCATCCATTCTTTCATGAAAGATGTTTGTTCTCTTTCTCATATAAAAATATATTTCACGCTTTAGACTAGTTTTAAAATAGATTTGAAAGCAGAAAACCCAATTCTAGATGCTGCCAGAAGATCACATTGGTTTTCACTCCAGAACTCTATGCACCCATAATTCTCGTTGCAGATTTTTTCTTCAAAACTACCAACACATCCTGGCTTTGATTTTCGCTGTAAAGGAGATCAATGAAAACCCTCAACTCTTACCTAACATGACCCTGGGCATTCGCACTAACAGCAATTTCATGGCAAAATGGACCTATTTTGCTTCCTGGAGCTGCTGTCCACACAGGGCAAATTCATCCCTAATTATAAGTGTGATATCCAGGAGAAGACAGTATCTGTTATTGCAGGACCTAATGCACACATCTGTCCATTTATGCCAAATGTTCTGAATATATACAAGATGCCGCAAGTAAGAATGACTTACGAATAACTATCTTTTTTCCACAATGTCTAATATCCATGGTTGGGTAGCATTTTATTCAGTTTTTAATGCTTTTATTTAAAATTTGAGATTTGCATGCAATTACTGCAGGTTCGAATCTCGCCAGGCTCAAGGTTGACTCAGCCTTCCATCCTTTCTAAGGTAGGTAAATTGAGGACCCAGTTGTGGGGGCAATAAGCTAACTTTGTATAAATATACAAAAGGATGAAGGCTATTGCTTAGCACGTTGTAAGCCGCCCTGAGTCTCCGGAGAAGGGCGGCATATAAATCAAATTAAAAAAAAAATTGACCATCCGAGTAAAATAAAAAGGCAAAACCCCTAAAGAGTAGGGATTAGTTATGCAATATGTGCATAAAAGGGATGTGGTGGCTCAGTGGCTAAGATGCTGAGCTTGTCGATCAGAAGGTCGCAGTTCAGCAGTTCGAATCCCTAGCGCTGCGTAACGGAGTGAGCTCCCATTAGTTGTCCCAGCTTCTGCCAACCTAGCAGTTCAAAAGCATGTAAAAAATGCAAGTAGAAAAATAGGGACCACCTTTGATGGGAAGGTAACAGCACTTCATGCGCCTTCAGCATTTAGTCATGCCGGCCACATGACCATGGAGATGTCTTCGGACAGCGCTGGCTCTTTGGCTTAGAAATGGAGATGAGCACCGCCCCCTAGAGCTGGAAACGACTAGCACGCATGTGCGGCTGAACCTTTACCTTTATGTGCATAAATCTGAAACTTGATTAATACACATTCTAGTAGAGAGTCATTTCTTGAGGCTTTGGCATGAGATGAAAGCTCGGAAGACTAAACATGTCATCCCAGTGTCCACATATTGGACCTCGATTAATATTATATATTGCTACTGCTTCACTACCTTGGCTGTGAAATAGTTTGAGCTATTTTAAACCATGCACCCTATATCTGTACTGATATTCAATTTAATCTATACAAAACCTACTTGTTGGACTTTATACATAGAAAACTTTTTCCTTCCATTCCACAGAAGTGATTTTTGTCTTTGCCACCAAGAAATTTTTTTTGTATTTTTTTCAAAAATTGTCACCATGTATGACAGTGCATTGGGTATGATTAGCTACGTGCTTGGTTGATTTGATGATTATTTTTGCAGAATCACATGAAAGTGTAAAGTGGGTAAAAGAAGAAACTCAAAGGACTTTTAGAGAGAGAAGATGTTGGTTCTACTGTAGTGTTTTGTAGAGAGGTGACAATGGGATCGGAGGTGTGTGATTAATATAGAAAGAGGCTAAAGAAGTAAATGGCAAACTTTATGAACTTATAGTTTTCAGAGTGTTATTTTTTTAAAATTGTACACTGTCCAGAATTACTCTGTCAGTGAGATGTGTAATATCTAAATATAACAAACAAACTAATAAAAAAACTTTTCTGACTTGGGTGCCAGTTGGGCAGAAAGAAACAAAATGAACAAGGTGAAATCTTGAAATCAGCTTGAAATTCATTTGACTTTCTGGAATCTGAGGACATGGATAAGGTGTTCAGCAGTATAGGTTTTATCACCTGTGGGCTAGATCCATGACTCTTCTGGGTCCTTCAGATGGCCCATCAGGATTTGTGCAATTGGAACATATGTCATATTCTAGCACTGATGATGTTACCTAGTTTGGGTAATGAAATATCTGCAAAAAAATAACTTGAGCTGCTGTCCTTTATTGAGATATCCTCCTTTATTTTCATTTGAGTGCAGAAAGAGTGCTGGCAATCAAGGCAGTGATCACAGTGCAAGTGTGACACTGAGAAATGTACTTGACTAGTAACCTAGCAACCACATTCATAGCTCTTCTACTCTCCAAACTTTCTTCCAAGACAGCTCTACATAGAGCACATTGCAGTAGCCTGACTATTGTACAACTGGAATCAATGTCTTCAAGTTAACATTTGTATTTCCCACTCCTGTTCTAAAGGATAGGGCAAGGAGACACAACTTCGTAATAATTCTGCCACTGTCTCTTATATGGAAGGCAATATATCATATCATATCATATCATATTGTATCATATCATAATATCATATAATTACAGAGTTGGAAGGGACCTTGGAGGTCTTCTAGTCCAACCCCCTGCTTAGGCAGGAAATCCTACACCACTTCAGACAAATGGTTATCCAACATCTTCTTAAAAACTTCCAGCATTGGAGCATTCTGGAAGCAAGTTGTTCCATTGATTAATTGATCTAACTATCAGGAAATTTCTCCTTAGTTCTAAGTTGCTTCTCTCCTTGATTAGTTTCCACCCATTGCTTTTTGTCCGACCCTCTGGTGCTTTGGAGAATAGCTTGACTCCCTCTTCTTTGTGGCAGCCCCTCAAATATTGGAACACTGCTATCATGTCTCTCCTAGTCCTTCTCTTCATTAAACTAGACATACCCAGTTCCTGCAACTGTTCTTCATATATTTTAGCCTCCAGGCGTTAGTCATCTTTGTTGCTCTTCTCTGCACTCTTTCTAGAGTCTTCACTCTATCATAGGTCACATGTCATATTATCATATATCACAGCAGATCATCATATGGAAGGTGAGAAGATTTTGTGAATTAAAATAAATCTAGAAAGATTGCAGATAACAGCAGCAAAGATATTGCTTTTAGGGGACTGGAGGTTAAAATATATGAAGAAAAGTTACAGGAATTGGGTGTGTCTGGTTTCATGAAAAGAAGGAATAGGATGACATGATAGTAGTGCCCCAATATCTAAGGGGCTGCCATGAATAAGGGGAGGTGTCAACCTATCTTCTAAAGCACCTGAAGGCAGAACAAGAAGCAATGGATGAGAACTAATCAAGGAGAGAAGCAATTATTAGAATGAAGGAGAAATTTCTTGACAGTTAGAACAATTCATCAGTGGAACAACTTGCCTTCAGAAGTTGTAGATGCTCCAACACTGGAGGATTTTAAGAAGAGATTGGACAATCATTTGTCTGAACTTGTATAGAGTTTCCTGCTTGAGTAGAGGTTGGATTAGAAAGCCTCCAAGGTCCTTTCCAAACTTCTGTTATTTTGTTATCCTGTTAAAGTTCAGGAATTACTGAATCAATAGATTGTCAAATCTCTGGCATTCAAATATTATATATTTATTCATTTATTATTCATTTATACTTATTAAAGGAAAAAAAACTAGTTTCTTTCTGGACTGTATTTGTCTTGAAGTTTGAGACCAATGCTGTCTGAATTTATAGACCCTAAAACCCAACTATTTAAAACTATTTTTCTTAGCTCATATATGGATCAGCTCCAATGATAGACAACAGGGAACACACAGTTTTCTTTCACCGGTTTTTCCCAAATGAGGAGCTGCAGACCAAGGGGATTCTCCAGCTGCTGTTGCATTTAAAGTGGATATGGGTAGGGTTGATTTCCCAACGTGATGAGAGTGGACAGAGGTTTGTACGGAATGCCCTTACACTGTTTGCCCAGAAAGGTATTTGCTTTGACTTCATGCAAGAGTTGCCCAAAGAAACTTTTTCTAATGACCTTGACATTGTATTTCAAGATTTTATCGCCTTGTACAAGGTTGTCATGAACAGCACTGCCAATGTTGTGATCCTCTACTGTGAAAACCAGGTCCTTGCCGTTTTCAGAATATTCCCCTATCTTTCAGAATATGAATATATACCGGTAAGGAGAAAAGACAAAGTTTGGATCATGCCAGCTCAAATGGAGTTCACGTCAGTCCCTTTTCAAAAAATTCGGCCTTTGGACTTTATCCAAGTCCAAATCCTTTGGACTTTATCCATGATCTTTTGCAGTTTCTTCCAAGGAGGTGACTGAGTTCAAAGCATTCTTGCAGATGAGAAGCCCTACTTCAGAAGAAGAAGACCATATAACAAGATTGTTCTGGGAACAGGCATTTGAATGTTCTTTCTTGAAAGATAAGATAGGCGAGGGCGCTGGAGTGCTGTGTACTGGAGAAGAGAAGCTGGAGACTCTTCCTAATTCTATGTTTGAGACCACCATGACTGGGCAGAGTTACAGTATCTACAATGCAATCTATGCTGTGGCACATGCTTTGAAAGCCATGCTTTTATCCAAATACAAACACAGCGCAAGGGTGGACCATGGAAGCCTGATAATTCTCAAGGAAGAAACATGGCAGGTAATAGTAGAATAAATTGCAATGCTACATTGATCAAGCTTTCCTGATGCGATCAAGTGATTTTCTGACCGCAAAACTATACATTTCAGGTTCAGTATCCACAAAGTTTAGAAATTACACAAATCTCTGCCCTGGTTCATGTTTTATGACAGCAATGTGGAGGAGCCATGTAAGAAGGATCCAATTTGAAAAAAGCATTTGACTAAGTCACAGTTTCGTAATTCAGTTCTGACTAACAAAATGAAATTCAATAGTGAAAAAAGTAAGGTTCTACATTTAGGCCAGAAAAACAAAATGCACAGGTTCAGTATATGTGGTACCTCGCTCAATAGTAGTAACTGTGAGAGGGATCTTGGAGTCCTAGCAGACAACCATTTAAATATGAGCCAGCAGTGTGCAACAGCTGGCAAAAAAGCTTACGCAGTTCTAGGCTGCATAAATAGAGGGATAGAATCAAGATCACGTGAAGTTATCAACTTTATAATGCCTTGGTAAGGTCACACTTGGAATACTGCATACAGTTTTGGTCACCACGATGTAAAAAAGGTGTGGAGACTCTAGAAAGAGTGCAGAGAAGAGCAACAAAGATGATTAGGGGTCTGGAGGCTAAAACATATGAAGAGCAGTTGCTTGAACTGGGTATATCTAGTTTAAAAAAAAGAAGGACTAGGGGTGACATGATAGCAGTGTTTCAATATCTCAGGGGCTGCCACAAAGAAGAGGGAGTCAAGCTATTTTCCAAAGCACCTGAGGGTAGGACAAGAAGCAATGGGTGGAAAATAATCAAGAAGAGAAACAACCTAGAACTAAGGAGAAATTTCCTGACAGTTAGAACAATTAATCAGTGGAACAACTTGACTCCAGAAGTTGTGAATGCTCCATCACTGGAAGTTTTTAAGAAGATATTGAATTACCATCAGGGATGGGTTCTACTTACCTTTATTACCAGTTCGCAACATGGCCGTACATGCACACTCGCTTTGCATGCACGCATATGGGCTTTTCTGCACATGCACAGAAGCGTTCTGATGACGTTGGGGTCGGTGGGTTGAGCCTCCCTCTGGTTTTACTACTGGTTCAATAGAACTGGTCCGAACCAGGGGCAACCCACCACTGATTACCATTTGTCTGAAGTGATGTAGGGTTTCCTGCCTAAGTAGGGGATTGGACTAGAAGACCTCCAAGGTCCCTTCCAACTCTTATTCTGTTCTGTTCAGTTTGAAGCTTTGTCAAGCAAGCCATTTCACTTTGGTGAAATTATGTTTATTAATACTATAATTCACCTGCACAATAGTACCCCTTTTAACTTTTAAGAGGTAGTACTGTGCATTTAGTGTAGGGATATTTATTTTTTACAGATCAATTGCATTTATTTATTTATTTGTTGAATTTATATAGCAGCCTATCTCAGACAAGTAACCCTGGATAGCATGCATAACAGAGGTGGTATTCAGATGGTTCAGACTGGTTTTGGCAAACCGGTAGCGGCGACTGCGGGCCCCGCCCTGCCCCACCATAATACCGTCCTATTTAGCCACATTTTCAGGGCCAGGTGCTTGTGCAGAAGGCGCACACATGGGGAACCAGTAGTAAGAATATTGGAAATCCACTGCTGATGCACAATTAAAACACAAAGCTAAAAAATGAATATAATTCAAACACAAAACATTTGTGTTTGATCTGCTTCCATTTAGCTCCATCCTTACCTGAAAACAGTCTTATTTAACAACAGTGTTGGAGAAAAAGTTTTCTTTAATGAAAAGGGGGAATTAGGAACTGGATTCGATATCATCAATTGGATCACGTTCCCAAACCAAACTTTCCTTAAAACCAAAGTAGGAAAGATAGACCCATTGGCTTCTCCAGAAGAGTCTTTCATGATTTCTGAAGAAAACATCATCTGGCCTACCATGTTCAACCAGGTATTTCCTATTGACATTTCAGGTTGTCTAGAATCCTCCTCCCTGCCACTTTCAAAAATCAGTTTTATCTTTTGAGTGATTTCATTTTAGTAATAAAATTAAGGCAATAAAATGTGTTGAAAAATGAACAGAGCAGGTGTTAGATTATACAGGGCTTCCATTATTAAACTTGTATTGTCTTTTCTGAAATCTATGTGCATTCCTGAATGTATGCAATTGCCAAGCTGCAATTTTCAGGTTGCCCTACATAGGAAACTATCTTTGAGTTAGAAAAGCTGGAAATTATTTAATAATAAAGAAGCTACAGACTGAGACACTGTACTGGTTGAAATATCTTATTCCTGCTCATTATTTATTTAGTTTATTTTTCTTCATCAATTAAGGGTGCACATTGTCTATTTTGAAATCCCTTCAATTTTCTAAGTTTAACCTGCAACTTTGACACCATTAAAACATGGTCTCTTTCATAATTTCTACAAGACTGATTAGACGCAACAGGAACTCTGTATCCCATGAGTAAATTCTCTATAGTACTGTTTTTCAGGAGCTATTTGACAGAAAGGAGTGGAATCAATGAAAATGCAGATAATTCCAAGGTTTCACCTATAAATCATGGGATAAAATACTGATCAGATTCATCACAAAGCTGCTTTCCAAAAGACAACTGGACGTTCTTGTCTTTTTTCCTTGAAAACATTTCATTTCTCATCCAAGAAGGTTCTTCACTTCTCAGAGAACTGAACATTTTTCAAATGTTTTCAAGGAAAAAAACCAAGAAAGTCCATTTGCCTTTTGAAAAGCACCTTTGAGACAACATGACCTGGATGATTGAGAATCTCCACATATTTTCAGCATTCCAAGTAATGCACCCATAGAAATTAGATCTCAGAGGCAGGCAGATTCCTCAAAGAACAGTTTTATTGGGTATATCGTATTGGCACAACTAGTGAAAGCAGACTCTAAAAGTTCCTGTGGCTTTCACCTAATTAAAAGTAAAAGTTTTCCCCTCCCCCCCAAGTTACTGGTCACACAATACAGGAGCTGGCCAGTTGCTTGGTTACTTTATTCCTCCTCTGGCCAGTCACTTGTGTGTATGTTCTTGGGTTCCCACAGGAAAGTTGTATTGTTTTGACTGTTGTTGTTAGTTGTGAAGTCATGTCCAACCCATCGCAACCCCATGGACAACATTCCTCCAGGCCTTCCTGTCATCTACCATCCTCTGGAGTCCATTTAAGCTCACACCTACTGCTTCAGTGATTCCATCCAGCCACCTCATTCTCTGTCGTCCCCTTCTTCTATTGCCCTCAAACATTCTCAGCATTAGGCACTTCTCCAGTGAGCCCTTCCTTCTCATTAGGTGGCCAAAGTATTTGAGTTTCATCTTCAGGATCTGGCCTTCTAAAAAGCAGTCAGGGTTGATGTCCACTAGGACTGAGCGGTTTGATTGCCTTGCAGTCCAAGGGACTCACAGGAGTCTTCTCTAGTTCAAAGGCCTCAATTCTTTGGCACTCAGCCTTTCTTATGGTCCAATTTTCACAGCCATACATTTCTTTGACTACAAACCTTATTTAACTATTTCCTGAAGCCTGAAGCCTCCAAGATGGCCTCAGTCATGTTCACTTCAGAATTGACACAGATATTTACAGATCAAATTGACCAAAATGGAATTTGAGGGAAGTCCAGTTTGAACAAGTAAACCTTCAGAAAACCTCTTAGGTTTTTTGACTATACCATATCTTAGAAAATGCATGGTTCCATGAGGATGTATAGACAATGTCACGTTATTATGGTGACATTAATTAAATGTTCCTATCTAATATGTTGAATTTGTATCCCATGTATAGAATTTCTCAAAAATTCATGCAGATTTATCAGAATATCATACACACAGTGAAATACAAGTGTATAATATGCAACTATTGAACTCCCTCCTGGTTTCATTTCTGAATAGACACTACCACTTTCTGTATGCAATGAAAATTGTTACCCAGGCTACCTCAAGAAAAAAATAGATGAGAAGCCATTTTGCTGCTATGATTGTCTTCCTTGTGCAGAGGGGAAATTTTCAAACAGATTAGGTAAGATGTGTCATGTATATCATTGAGAAGACTTATTGATACTGTCCAGCAGTATTGTGGACCTATTTGTGTTTAATCTGCATTGTATTGTTCTCAAATGTAATCCGTTATTCAGAATTTGGAGAATTGGCTTCATTGAAGCAAGGCAACCTCTGTATTAGATTTTTTTTTTCCAAAAGTTTTTCCTAATATCTA
This sequence comes from Pituophis catenifer annectens, assembly GCF_029215685.1. NCBI lineage: Eukaryota > Metazoa > Chordata > Lepidosauria > Squamata > Colubridae > Pituophis > Pituophis catenifer. Next base: position 32,041,106 of record NW_027256885.1, on the reverse strand, counting down.
AATCTAAATTGCTGGTCTGGTTTGTTGTCCCTGAATTATATCTGAAATTCTACATCACGAAAAGACTTCTTGCTAAGTGAGAGAAGAATTTTCATAAAATTAAGAAAATGTGGAGCACTGGAGAAAAAGTTGTACACTTGTGTTCTATTATTCTTCATCTTTGAAGGAAGTTAATTGAATATAGCAATTGCACTTATTTACCGCTTCACAGTGATTTATAGCCCTCTCTAAACAGTTTATAGAGTCAACATATTGCCCCCCAACAATCTGGATCCTTATTTTATTGACCTCAGGAGAAGGAAGGCTGACTCAACCTTGAGCTGTTGAGAATTGAACTGCTGAACTGCTGGCAGCCAGCAATCAGCAGAATTAGCCTGCAGTACTGCATTCTAATCACTACGTCACCATGACTCATGATACTATGATGATGTTGTTGTTGTTAGATGCGAAATCGTGTCCTTCTGCTTCAGTGACTCCATCCGGCTATCTCATTCTCTGTCATCCCCTTCTTTTGCCCTCAATCTTTCCCAGCATTAGGCTCTTCTCCAGTGAGTCCTTCCTTCTCATTAGATGGCCAAAGTATTTGAGTTTCATCTTCAGGATCTGGCCTTCTAAAGAGCAGTCAGGGTTGTTCTCCTCTAGGACTGACCTTGTAGTCCAAGGGAGTCTTTTCCAGCACCATAGTTCAAAGGCCTCAATTCTTTGGCGCTCAGCCTTTCTTATGGTCCAACTGATACTATAAGGTATAAAGGTATATAGTAAGAAGATGAGTTTGTCCATGCTGGAGAGAAGCAAGCATATAAATAGGTCTGGAACATAAATAATGGTCCTTCTGCTGCTCTGATAATGAATTACAATCTTCATGGATCTTTAACTCTTATAAATAACTGGAATTCTTGCTAAAATAATTGTCAGATGAACATGAAGAATATCTGAATTAACATAAACATTTCTCTTGCACAATCCTTCCATGACATTGAGATTGACACAAACCACATTCTTCATCTCTATGTGACCAAGCATATACAGGTTACTTTTCTGTATGTGGATGTTCTCATTCTTAATTTGTAATACTGTAATACAAATAAAATGGACATAATTAATTAGACATAAATGGAGTTGCATTCATAGCTTATTTGGGGCACAATGTTTTCTTTTCTTTTTTTTCCGAAGGTTTTTTATTTTTTATAAATGTATTAAATCAATACGTGAACAGTGTGGCACCTGGGTGCCATACATTCTAATATAAATAAAACTAATAGTTAATCATATTTATTACATTCAATCAATTTATATATTTCTAGTAAATAATACACATTTATCTTAGGTTGCAATCTATCATTGTTCAGTTATTCCACATTTTCTCTTATTATTGCTTTCATTTTATTATATAAAAATGTATACATTGATATTCCCCCTTCTCTTATTTCTATCACCTATTCTAGTTTTTAATCATATCACCCTTTATTAAAAGACTTTCCTTTCTTTCCTTTCTAACTTCTAATCATGTCATCAATCTAAAAAAGAGAGAGAAGAGAGAGAGAGAAGGAAAAGCAAATCAGAACAACAACATAAAAGAAAAGAAATCATCCATCCATCGTCTCTTGCTTTCTTCAATACTTTTGATTGTTATGCTTTAAGAGAAAGAGAGGGAGAAGGAAAAGCAATTCAAAACAACAATTTTTTAAAAAGGAAAATCATCTATCCATCATCTCTTGCCCATTTCAGTAGTTTAATTGCTATGCTTTTTTTTTTTACTTGCCTTCCCTTATTTATTTATTTATTTATTTATTTATTTATTTATTTATTTATTTCCATTTCTATACCGCCCTTCTCCAAACAGGACTCAGGGCGGTGAACAGCCAAAGTAAAAAACAGAACATACAAAATTTAAAAACAGTTTAAAATAATTAAATATTTTGGCCGTAAATTAAAACAACCCAATTTAAAATCAATTTAAAATTTAACTCAAGCCAGCCCAACTAGTTGAAATAAATAGGTTTTCAGGGCCCGACGAAAAATCCGGAGGTCTGTTATTGTACGTATCTCTGGGGGGAGGTTGTTCCAGAGGGTGGACGCCGCCACAGAGAAGGCTCTCCCCCTGGGAGACGGCACCCTGAGGAGGCCCACTCTGTGTGAGCGTACTGGCCGGTGGGAGGCTATTGGTGGCAGAAGGTGGTCTCGTAAGTACCCCGGCCCTAAGCCATGGAGCGCTTGAAAGGTGGTCACCAACACCTTGAAGCGCACCCGGAAGACCACCGGGAGCCAGTGCAGCTCATGCAGGAGAGGTGTCACATGGGAGCGCCTCGTCACCCCCATAATCCCTCGTGCGGCCGCGTTCTGGACCAGCTGGAGCCTCCGGGTGCACCCCAGGGGGAGCCCCATGTAGAGAGCGTTGCAGTAGTCCAGGTGGGAAGTGACGAGTGCCTGAGTGACTGTGCGTAGGGAGTCCCGATCTAGAAAGGGGTGCAACTGGCGTATCAGGCGAACCTGATAAAAAGCCCCCCTGGCCACGGCCGTCAAATGATCTTCTAAAGACAGCCGTGCGTCCAGGAGGACGCCCAAGTTACGAGCCCCCTCCGTGGGCCTTTATCTTAGGCCTTTATCTCTGTCTAGGTTTGCTTCTTGTGTGGGCCACAATGTTTTCTTTGAAGGTTTGTTAGTGCTCTCTGACCTTGGTTGTTTTCTTGCAGACGTTTCATTATCCAAACTAGGTAACATCATCATCGGTGTAGTCACTAGCACTGATGGTATTACCTAGTTTGGGTAATGAAATGTCGGCAAGAAAACAACCAAGCTCAGAGAGCACCAAAGACCCTTCATTTCATAACTCCGAGTATAAATATTAATGTTTTCTTTTGCAGATGCAGATGACTGTTTCCAATGTCCAGAAAATCAATACCCAAATGAAGCTCACAATCATTGCATTGAAAAACAGATAACTTTCTTGTCTTACGAAGAACCTTTGGGAATCATTTTGACCACTGTAGCTGTCTTGTTTTTTGGAACTTTGACTTTGGTGCTGAGGATCTTCATTAAACAGTGGGAAACCCCCATAGTCAAAGCCAACAACAGGAACCTCACCTACATTCTTCTCATTGCTCTCCAGCTATCTTTCCTCTGCACTTTTCTTTTCATTGGACAGCCTGATCCAGTGAAATGTCTCCTGCAACAAACTGCTTTTGGCATTATCTTCTCTGTAGCCATTTCTTGCATTTTGGTTAAAACAACCATAGTGGTTCTTGCTTTCATGGCCACCAAACCAGGATCCCAAATAAAGAAATGGGTGGGGAAAAGACTAGCCAACTCCATTGTCCTTTCTTGCTCCCTGGTACAAGTCACAATTTGTGTTGTGTGGTTGGCAATTTGTCCCCCATTTCCAGATTCTAATATTCACTCAATGGCTGAAGAAATTCTACTAGAATGTAATGAAGGCTCAGCCATCATGTTTTACACTGTCCTTGGCTTTATGGGGTTCTTGACTGGTATCAGTTTCACAGTAGCCTTCCTAGCTAGAAAGTTACCTGACAGCTTCAATGAAGCCAAATTCATCACCTTCAGCATGTTGGTCTTTTGCAGTGTCTGGGTAACATTTGTTCCCACCTATCTGAGCACCAAGGGGAAGTACATGGTGGTGGTGGAGATCTTCTCTATTTTGGCTTCAGCAATGGGATTGCTTGGCTGTATCTTTTTCCCAAAATGCTATATTATTCTTCTGAGACCTGATTTAAATAAAAATGACAAACTTATTAAGAAAACCTGAATTATGTTTCGGAATCTTATAAACTCTCCGCACTGTTAGGTTTACTTTTTCTGATAGACTTCACAGTCTGGGGAAAACAAGACAGATTTTTTTTTCAAAAATGCACAAAATAAATATTTGTCTAATGTTGGAATGTGCCTAGCTTTATATCCATGTCTAGACCTAGTAATACTTAATATAACTAATAGAGTAGATATTTCAGAGACATTAATCATTAGACAATGAAGTTGCATGTATCTTTATATTACTATCCTTTGATTTGTTTACTTTTTTCCTGGACCTAAAAACAGGAAGCTGGATGAAGGATAAACTATTGTATTCTCCAATATTCAGAACTAATCAGACTTAACAAAAAGTGGTCCATTTTCACTATGACATTTCCTGAATCAAGAGTTTAGAATTTATTTCTTGTATCCTGCCTCTTTGCAATGATCTCCATTTTTAAATGTTGGTTGAAAGTTTGTTGACTCCAAATGACTACCTGGACAGGTCTCTGCAGTTTTCTTGGCAAGATTTTCCAGACACAGCTTGCCATTTCCTGCTTCCTAGGGCCGAGAGATAGCGATGGTCCCAGTAGGTTTTCATGGCTAAGGCAGGACTAGAATGAATGATATAATTGTTTCTAGCCTAGTGCTTTAACCACACCAAATAACTGGCTCTTTATTTATCTTTAATGACTTCCAAGAAAAGGATCTGTCAGGATTCCAAGTAACACCCCCAACGAAAGAAGACTTCGAGGCTTGAAGTTCCTCAAAGTTCCATTTTATTAGAGATGTCATATTAGCACATCTGGGAAAACATGAATCTGAAAGCTTCCAGGTTTTCCCACCCAAAGGAAGGCCAAGTCCCTGCCCAGCACCCACATGTCCATCACATGGGCAATCAAGCACCATCCCAACTGGAGATGCCTCCCAGTTCCAAACCTCCAAGTGCAGGGCAAGATGTCCTTGACTCTCTGAGAAAGGAATGTTATTATGACTATATATCACCCTTGCTCCATACAATCCCCCCTCCCAGTTTCCCACAGTAGTAAATGTGGCAGGCCTGAAGATCCAATGCAAAAGATGGCTTCCAGGCCTGATAGGATCAATGTCAAAATATAGCCTCATTTTGCAATTATCAAGACATGTTGGCTTTAGCCAACACTCCCCACTCCAAATAGAGACAAAACTGGAGCAGCAGCAGAAGTTGGAAGGATGCTATCCCTTCACCTGTAGATGGATCAGTAGTGAGGAGTCCAAAAGAATTATCATCTGAAAGATTCACACACCCTCAAAGGGAAGTTTATCTCACCCAAGCTTGATACTGTAGCAGGAAGGATAAATACCAAGTCAGACTTTCTTGGATTTATCCTCAGTTATCAGTTATCTTCATTGCATCCAGGCTTTGATGCCTGGATCTTAAGGTAGACTCTTTTTTTGGGCATAAAAATCAGCTGAATAACATTGGTAGCAATAGCAATAGCACTCAGATTTACATACCACTCCACAGTCCTTTACAACACTCTCTGAACACTTTACAAAGTCAATAAATTGTCTCCAACAATCTGAGTCCTCATTTTACCAGTCTCAGAAGGATGGAAGTCTTGAGCCAGTCAGAGTCGAATGCCTGGCAGTGGGCAGAGTTAGCTTGCAATACTGCAGTACTGCATTCTAACCACTGCACCACCACTGAGCTAATCATTCCCTCTTGGACCCATGAAGAAGACAACTGCAAACTGAAAATGTTGCCAATAAAAATTGTTGCAAATACCACAAGTCAAGTTTGACTCAATTAATCTAAACAACAACAATCCTGACCATATATGTTGTCAAATGAACCTATTTTATGATCATTATTTAAAAAATTGTTGGCCAGAAAAAATTAACAAACTCTTGGTAAAGTAAAACCATGGATGGTTTGTGATAGATAATAAAACATTTTTTGATAAAGAAATAAAGGGAGACTAGTATGGATCTATTTCAAGCTATTTAGCTCTCATCAGCTAGCCATACTCTTACTCAGATTTGAATTTGGGCTGCCTGCATATTAGGCAGTTGTATTAACCTCTGAGCCACAAGTTCTCCTCTGGTTCTTCGGGTTTTCTCCCACGTAGAATTGGAAGTGTCTTGGTGACGTTTCGACGAAGTCTCATTCGTCATCTTCAGGCTGTTATTTTCGGCTTCGTGCTTCTAGGAGCAAAGCCGAAAACACCAGCCTGAAGATGACGAATGAGACTTCGTCGAAACGTCGCCAAGACACTTCCAATTCTACGCGGGAGAAAACTGAAGAACCAAAGACCTACATACAAACACCCGCGAAAACCTCAAAATATATCTATCTATCTATCTATCGAAGAGGCGATAGACATCACGATCTCCGGAATGTTTAAAAGTTTAAAATCTTTTTATTTTAAAACTTGTGCTAAGCTTTCGTCGGCCACTACCGACTTCGTCAGAGTGTAAAATCCCCATTGAGGAGCTGCTTGCTTTTATGTAATGCTAATCAATTTGGTCATTGCACGTGCAACACTCTGACGAAGTCGGTAGGGGCCGACAAAAGCTTAGCACAAGTTTTAAAATAAAAAGATTTTAAACTTTTAAATGTTCTGGAGATCGTGATGTCTCTTGCCTCTTCTATAACTATACCTGGAACTCGCATCTTTAGGACAATTATATATATATATATATATATATATATATATATATATATATATATATATGTAGGTCTTTGGTTATTCGGGTTTTCTCCCGCGTAAAATTGGAGGTGTCTTGGCAACGGTTTCGACGAAGTCTCATTCGTCATCTTCAGGCTGGTGTTTTTGGCTTCATGCTTCTAGGAGCAATGTGTGTGATCGCAGCTGTTTCTTCCTTTTAACTGCCAGTGGGAGTGTGAACTAATTGGGTGGGAGCTTGGCTGTGTTCTGATTGGGTGGAGGTGTGTTCTGATTGGTTGGGGGTTTGGTTGTGTTCTGATTGGATGGAGGGTTGGCTGTGCTCTGATTGGATGGGTGTGTGTTCTGTTTAGGTGGGGGCTTGGTTGTGCTCAGGTTAGTCTGAGTAGCAGGGGGATTTGAGCTGGTGAGCTGTGTTGCTGTTGTTTGGCTTCGTGTTCGTGGCCATGCCATCTCTTCATGTTGAGTGTCAGTCTGCTTCATGTATGGATTGGAGGGGTTTAAAGTGGCTAATGATGCAGCTGTGGTCTGGCTTCTGGTCCGTGGTCGTGCCTGATCATCAGTGTGGGTTTGAGTCTGCTTTCTGCGTGGATGTGTGGTGGTGACATCCTATGTGGCTCTCGTGAGTGTGGGTCTGGTGTCATTCTTTGTGTTAGGGACTCGTTTGTCAATAAGGGCGGGTTTCCAAATGGCTGGCAGGCGGGAGGTATCATCTCGTTTATTCATGCTATGTGGACGTTTTTCTATCTTGATGGCTTCTCTGATTATTCTGTTGTTAAAGTGTTCAGTTTTGGCGATAGTTCTGGTCTTTTTAAAGTCAATATCATGTCCTGTGGCTTTGAGGTGTTGGACCAGGGAAGAAGTTGGTTCCTCTTTTCTAACTGAGTTCTTGTGTTCTTCAATGCGTGCATTTATTCTTCTGTTGGTTTGTCCGATGTATGTGGTGGGGCAGGTGGTGCAAGGGATTTCATATACTCCTTGATTTTCTAACTCAATTTTGTCTTTGGGGTTCCTTAGGATGGTGGATATTTTTTGGTTTGTGCAGAATGCTGTCTTGATATTGTGTTTGTGGAGGATCTTGCTGATTCTGTCTGTGGTGCCTTTTATGTATGGGAGGAGGGCTTTGCCGTTTTCTTGTTCTCTGTCTTGGATTTTAGTGGGGGTTTCTTTTTGGATTAGGTTGGTGATCTTATTTCTTTGGAATCCATTGGATGTTAGTACGTTAGTGAGAGTGTGTAGAGTGTGGAGGTGGCACATGCACCACCTCCGCGCATGCGCAGGACCTTCTGCACATGCGCAGAGCATTAAAAATGGGATGTGATGATGTCTGGGTGGGTGGGCAGAACCTCCTGCTGCCGCCACTACAGATTCGCCCGAACTGGATAGAACTGGCTGAATACCACCACTGCTCTAGGGATAGGAATGAATGCAAGAACAATAGTCAAACACAAGAAACCAGGAGCCAGGCTAGAGTTCAAAAGCATTCTGAGTTTAATACCATATAACCAATGCAATAATTAAAGTCAAAGCAACTTGGCAAAAGTTGCCTTGATCATTGGGCTTCAAGTGGAGCTGGATGTAGGTCTCTTTTGGACACTAAGTAATGTCAAAGTAATTTCAAAGAATCTCATCTCAGGCAATTTAATTTTAGAACTTTCCTGGTCTATGTTGTTGTTGTTAGTTGCAAAGTCGTGTCCGACCCATTGCGACCCTATGGACAATGTTCCTCCAGGCTCTCCGGTCCTCTACCATCCTCTGGAGTCCATTTAAGCTCACACCTACTGCTTCAGTGACTCCATCCAGCCACCTCATTCTCTGTCGTCCCCTTCTTCTATTGCCCTCAAACATTCCCATTAGGCACTTCTCCAGTGAGCCCTTCCTTCTCATTCGGTGGCCAAAGTATTTGAGTTTCATCATCAGGATCTGGCCTTCTAAAGAGCAGTCAGGGTTGATCACCTATAGGACTGACTGGTTTGATTGCCTTGCAGTCCAAGGGACTCGCAGGAGTCTTCTCCAGCACCATAGTTCAAAGGCCTCAATTCCTTGGCTCAGCTTTTCTTATGGTACAACTTTCACAGCCGTACATTGCAACGTACATTGTGACTACACACACTTTTGTTGGTCTAAAGCCTTACAAATAAATTAGATATCAAATCCCCAAACTCCCACTCTGTATGGTGACAGTTCCGAAATTCCAGGTAATTGAAGCATTGAAAATCAATGCTTCTGAAAGTTGGGGATGACTGGGCTAACTCTCAATATGCTTGACAATAGTGTTTCCTCTTCCAGATTCAGATGACTGCTTCCCATGTCCTGAAGAAAGTTATCCCAACAAGGATCACATTGTTTGCATAAAAAAACGCATAACTTTCTTGTCTTACAAAGAACCCCTGGGAATCACCTTGACCACTGTTGCTTTCTTCTTTTCTTTCATATCAACTGTGGTGTTGGGGATCTTCATTAAACACCAGGACACTCCCATTGTCAAAGCCAACAACAGGAGCCTCACCTACATTCTTCTCATTGCTCTCCTGTTCTCTTTCCTTTGCATTTTGCTTTTCATTGGGCAACCTAACCAAGTAAAATGTCTCTTGAGACAAGCTGCTTTTGGCATCATTTTCTCCATGGCCCTTTCTTGCATATTGGGCAAAACAATCATAGTGGTTCTTGCTTTCATGGCAACCAAGCCAGGCTCTAAAATAAGGAAATGGGTAGGGAAAAGATTAGCCAATACTATTGTGTCATCTTGCTCCCTGGTGCAAATCACCATTTGTAGTGTGTGGCTGGCAATTTCTCCCCCATTTCCAAATTCAGACAAGCATTCCATGGCTGGAGAAATAGTTCTGGAATGTAATGAAGGTTCAGTCATCATGTTTTATATTGTGCTAGGATTTATGGGGTTTTTGACCTTTATCAGCTTCACTGTGGCCTTCCTAGCCAGGAAATTACCAGATAGCTTTAATGAAGCCAAATTTATAACTTTCAGCATGTTTGTTTTTTGCAGTGTCTGGATGTTGTTTGTCCCCACCTATCTAAGCACCAAGGGAAAGTACACGGTAGCTGTGGAGGTCTTCTCCATTTTGGCTTCTGCAGCTGGATTATTGGGTTGCATCTTTTCCCCCAAATGCTACATTATTGTTCTGAGGCCTGAATTGAACAGAAAGGTACAGCTGATAAAAAAACAAAAATGAACACCAAGTTTTATTGTTACTTATTGAGTAAGCTTCTTACTAGATCAAGCTTCATTCTGATGAACTGCTTACAATTTGCTAAAGTCAGCTTTAACTTTAAATTTCTCTTAGCATTTAAAAGAATAATTACTTCCTCCAACTGGAGTTTAAATGAAACATTACAGAAAGAAAAGTAATGGAAAATTAGGGGAAAAAAGGTGTTTCTTTTTTTACAATAATCTTAATAAAGATGCAGATATAAGAATGGTTTAGATGTAAGAATGGAAAGATGTACTTTTATGAGAGGACATTTTATACAACTTAATAGAAAATTCAAAAAAGAGAGAGAGAGAGATCAGAATACACAAGTGATTTTAGATCAGATAAAAACAAAAGGAGAAGAATTAAAGAAATCCATTGGGAGGGGCAGGGGGGAAAGTCATTTCACAACACATTAAACTCCTTCAATAGCAGTTGCCTAAAATGGAGGTAAAAGTGGTTTATGGAAAACAAAAGAATTTCAGTTTGCAAATTAGCTAGCAAAATGGTTGGCATATAAATTGAGGATCAAAAAAGAGAAAAACTATTAAAATTGCAAGATGGAACACCATAATAATGGATCTGTCAGTCATGGAAGCCATCTTTTACTTTGGATCTTCAGAGCTGCCACACTTAGTGCTGTGGGAAACTAGGAGAGGGGATTGCATGGAATTGTAGGGATAACTAGCCATAATAACATTCTTTTCTCTGAGAGCCAAGGACATCCTGCCGTGCACCTGGGGTGGTGTGACTGGGAGGCATCTCCAGTTGGGACGGTGCATTGATTGGACCATGTGATGGACATGTGGGTGCTGTGGCAAGGGCTTGGACTTTCTTTTGGGTGGGGAAAACCTGGAAGCTTTCAGATCCAGGTTTTCCCAGATGTGCCAATATGACTTCTCTAATAAAATGGAACTTTGAGGAACTTCTAGCCTCTGAGTCTTCTTTCGTTGGGGATGTTACTTGGAACCCTGGCAGGATCATTTAAAAATGCAAAAAAACAAAAACAAAACCTCATCAATATAATTATATAAAGGAGAAGAAGGTTCCTGACAAGAAACAAAATTTAACAAAGATCACAGATAAAGAAAAACAATGAATGGATCTATAACAAGAAGGGAGTTTTCTAAAGTTATTTTAAAAAAGGCAGAAATAGTCAAGAATTTCAACCAGATGATTTACCAGCCTCTTATTATAAATATTTTGAAGATGAGTTGTTACAACCTTTGTAAATAATAATATAATAATGAATTCTGTTTTATAGCCTAGGATAGATGCTAATATAACAATAATAGCTAAGGAAAGCCATTACTTGACTTACCAAAAAATAGTGTCTGGTATGGTTATTAAATAATAACTACAGTTATTTTCTGCTGCATAGAAAGCCACAAATTATTTACATGGTGAAATCAATTATTTTCTTCTACACAGCTTTTCAGGTGTAGCATGGATAAAGCCACATAACTAAATGTTATAATGCAGGCATTGAAATGTAGCTAAATTAAACATACCTCCATCTGTATGTATCATGAACTGAACTAAGAAGCATGTTTTTTTCAGATACAATATAATAAATGAATAAGTACTTTATTACAGTTGGTAGATGTTAGATGTATGGAATTTTACTTAGTGGGAACTAACATATGACAAATCCATATTCATGTTTAAAAAATTCATTGGTGAAAGAAAGCTGTGAAATACTCTTGTTGTTGTTAGTTGTGAAGTCATGTCCAGCCCATCACGACTCCATGGACAACATTCCTCCATGCCTTCCTGTACTCTACCATCCTCTGGAGTCCATTTAAGCTTCGTTCAACCTCGTTCTCTGTCTGCTGCAGGACTCGCAGGAGTCTTCTCCAGCACAGTTCAAAGGCCTCAATGGTCCTTAAAGGCACAGGATAGGTTAAGCATTTTGCGGGAGAATTTTAAATATTTGAAAACTGTTTATTTTATTCTTTTTAAAGTAATTTCTGTTCTCCTTGTCTCACTTGCCAAACTGAAATCTTCTTATATTGCAAATACCTAGGAAAGCAATAGAAAATAAAGCAATTTAGTGTAGTGGTTGAAAATGCTAGATAAGAAACTGGTACATCAATGAAGACTCAATCATCCAGGCCAAAAGTGTCTAAAGATTGAATCATGGCAACTGGACCATACTTTGTTAATTTTGAGATGTTACTTTGGTCATCCAAGCAACTTCATCAATCAGAGGAGAATTACGTAGGCGGAGAGTCAGAAAATTGTTGGAATGTACCAACTCTTACCATACCAATTTCAGGGGTTTCTCCCCAAAATAGCTTGCAATATATCAATTAAGACTCAATCATCCAAAGATTGGATTGTGGCAACTGGACCAAACCTGGAAGACTGTGGGTTCTGATTTGTGCTTGTCACAAGGTTAACCAGATAACTGAGCTAGTCACTGCCTCTCAACTTCAGGAAGAAGACTAGGGCAATCATCATCATCATCATCATCATCATCATCATCACATTTTTCCTGCAAGTGCAGGGTCTGTTTTTTTGGATCAATACCATATTGTGCGATCAAATGCAGCATCCAAGTCTAACTGGGCATTTTTCATGTCCACATTTATTGTATCTTGCCATCTTTGCTTCAGCCCTCCATTTATTGCACTTGCCATCTATATTAAAGTGGAAAGTGAGGTAGCCAATGGTGTTGAGTGCTGCTTGTACAACATGGCCATACCACTCTAGGCATTTCTCCTGCACTTTCTCTTATATTGGCGTGATGCCCACTTGCCATTTGCTATGACAAACAACTTCTGAAAATGTTATGAAGAAAACTCTGTGGACTTGTTTTTATTAACACCACAAGTCAAGACTGAATTAATCAACCAGAACAACAATAATGCTGAACATACATTTTGTCACATGAACTCATTTTATTACAATTATTTAAAGGATTGCTGACTAAAGAAGAGTAACACACTCTTGGTGGCCTAAAAACCATATATGTTTTTGATAAATAATGAAGCTTTTTGATTGAATGTTGGTTGTTTTCTTATTTTGAAAGCATATTCTAAATATAAAACTGATTTCCATGTCATGCCGTTGGTACCAGTACAATGCTGGCAAACTCAATCTTTTTCACTCATTATGTTAGTACCATATTTTTCAGACTATAAAACACACCTGACTATAAGATGCACCTAAATTTAGAAGAGGAAAACAACAACAAAAGTTTTTGGCCTCCCTTTTTGGGGGGCCTTTTTTCAGCCCTTTTCCAGTCTTTTTTTTGGCCAGTTTTTGAGACTTTTTGGGCTGGTTTTCAGGGCATTTTTGGCTCATTTTTCAGGCCTTTTTGGGCCCATTTTCGAAGCTTTTTTGGCCCATTTTTGAAGCTTTTTTGGCCCATTTTGAGGCTTTTTGGCCCATTCTTTAGGCTTTTCTCAGCCCATTTTTTCAGAAAAAATGGGCCAAAAAAGCCTCAAGAATGGGCACAAAAAGCCTCAAAAACAGGCTGAAAAAAGCCCTGAAAATGGGCCGAAAAAGCCTCCAAAACAGGCCAAAAAAAGCCTCAAAAAGGCCAAAAAAAGCCTTGAAAATGGGCCAAAAAGGCCTGAAAAAGACCAAGAAAAAAAGGGGGGGGCAAAAACAGGGCATGTGGAGGACAAAAAATGGCTGGCAGATGGACGGGGCTTCGGCAAAATTCAGTCTATAAGACGCACAGACATTTTCACCCCCTTTTGGGAGATAAAAAAGTGTGTCTTATAGTCCAAAAAATACGGTAATTCATTTTCTGTGATCTTCTGTGACCTTGACTGCAATCTATTTTTCCCCTTGCTGCTATACAGAAAGCCACAAATCCTTTACACCAAAGTGAGATCAATTTCAGAAAGAGTTGAACAACCCATAATTGTACCTCATAATTGACCCTGTTTAATTCTATTCCTCTGGACCCTAAGGACTCCAAAGACAGAGCAAAGCAAGAACACAACCAAGACTACTGTTATCAATATTCCTTGTTCCTAAACATATTCAAGTAGCTTGAACAGAAAGACTACATGAGTCTAACTGTTTTGGGTACACATTTCTGCATTCAGATCAACCCAGAAAAACAGATCTGGATTCAAATCATATATCTATAAGCCATATCAATGATCATTTGTGCAAAGGACAGCTGTTTTGCTATGTTATACTTCAGGTTGTGGGTGATAATATGGCTTCCTCAGATCATGTGCCATGATGCTAAATGCACCAACAACAACCCAATTATTAAATACAAGTCTTATCATTCAGGTGATTTCAACATTGGTGGAATTATTTCTCTGATCTATGTGATGTCTAATTTGATAACTTTCAAAACAATTCCATCGGAAGAACTTCTTGATGATCCCATGTATGTAGATATTATTCTTAATTCTACCAACACTCAAATATGGCTGGATAACGGGTCCGTGTGTTTTGGGAGGGCAGAAATTATTGAAATTTCAAATTCAACTCCTTTTAGTTATCTTTCCACTGCTCAGAGAGTCTATTCTTTTTATGACATACTGTACTTCATAGGTGTTGCTTATTTTTAAAGACAGTCCTTTTCTTCCAATTTCTTCAACTTGCACTTGCACTTGCCTTGGTCTCACTTAACAGATATTGCAGTTTCCCCCCATTCTCTGCTTCCTGATTTCCCAGTATTTTCTATCCCAATTGGTGTCCCATTCCATGGCACACCAATTCAACAATAGCATGTATGCAAACAATCAGCTTTTTCTCTTGACTGATTGAGTCTGACTGAAATTCATCAGTGAAGTAAAGCATATACTGTATATGCCAGAGGCTCAACCAAGCTTGTTTGTGATTTTGAAGGATGATTTCTATGTTGTTTTATGCCGACGTAAAGTCTATGCAAATTTTTATCTCATAGACTTTTCCAGTTCATATACTATTTAATCAGACACATATCAAAAGATCCTCACAGAGGATGTTTTGGGATGTGTAAAGGGGTGGGGCGTGGAATGGTGCTAGAGCAGACCTGGGTATTTTATGGCCTTTGGCTGTCCCTACATGGCCCACATGAGATTAATTAGAAATTAGAAATCAAATGTATAAAAGCATATGCCATGCATGCAATACAACTGCATTTTTATTTTGAAGGCAACAATTATTTCTTTATCAATTCCATCTGTTCCTACACACCTTCACAGTAATGTGTTCAGCTGTCCACAACAGTCGCATTTTCTCATATGGCTTCTAGGGAAAATTAAATTCCTACCTCCATTCTAGAAAACCAGCTAGAAAAATTCTTTAAAGAAGGAAAAAAGTTAAATAATTTAGAGGCAAAAGACAAGCAGAATCATTTTATGCAATGACTATAAGCAAAGCAGTAGCACCAATGGCAAATGTTTTGCTTCGAGAAGAACACCTGAATCAATCTTTTGCAGCAAAAACTACATTTTTAGGTACAAAAATAAGTTCATTGATTATTGCATGAGATTCTTATGTTGAGAAATGAGTTTAACTATACCAGTGTAGAGAGGGTAGAGGGGAAGGTGAGAGACAGAATTCTTTTAAGTGTGACCATGTAGAAAACATAAACACGGAAGCACAATACTTTGGTCTTCACCTTATAGAACTAGCACTAGCACTTAGACCACTTATATACCACTTCTTAGTACTTTACAGCCCTTTCTATGTGGTTTACAGAGTCAGCATATTGCCCCCAACAATTTGGGTCCTCATTTTACCAACCTCGGAAGGATGGAAGGCTGAGTCAACCTTGAGCCTGGTGAAATTCAATCTGCCAAATTGCTGGCAGCTGGTGATCAGCAGTAGTAGCCTGCAGTACTGCACTCTAACCACTGTGCCACTGTGGCTCATTATATGTAGAAAGAATGTTGCATCTTCAGTTGAATTTCACCTTGGCAGTTTCACAGTCTAACTCACCTATGTGATTACTTTTCTAGTGTCAAAAAACCTTGATATCAAAGAAAGGCCTTCTTAGGAACTGAAGTCCATAGGAACTGGCAATGTTTCCTTTCCAGGTTTTATATATTGCCATTTCTAATATGGTTCAATGCACAACATTTAATCTTTCAAAATGATTGAAATAGCTCAATGCTAGAAAAAAAAATGTATACTGTAGATAATTTACTTATCTTAAAGAAATGGATACCAAACATGTTATTTGCAAATGAGCTGATTCTGTCTTCACCTTTATGGAACAGCAAGGACAAGTATTTTCCAGTTTTTCCTTGGGGTGGGAGTAGTGGTGGGATTCAAATAATTTAACAACTAGTTCTCTGCCCTAATAATGCCCTTCCAACAACCAGTTCACCAAACTGCTCAGAAAGTTAACAACCAGTTCTCCCGAAGTGGTGCGAACTGGGTGAATCCCATCACTGGGTGGGGGGATACAGTCTATTTTTTGTACCCTAATGCTTACAGAGGTTTTTAATTTGATATGTAACAAATTATCTGTGTGGAAATGCAAGTCTTATGACAGAGGCATTAACCTCCCTTGAAGTATATTTCTACAGAATCACCTACATATCTTGTCCTTGATGTTTGCTGTAAAGGAGATCAATGAAAACCCCCAGATCTTGCCAAACAGCACTCTGGGCTTTAGGATATCTAACAGTTATTTCATGGCAACATGGACCTACCTGGCTTCTATGGAGCTTCTTTCTTCACATGACAGATTTGTTCCCAATTACAAATGCAGCATCCACCAAAACTCAGTTTGCGTTATTGCTGGACCCAACTCTCATATCTCCCAGGTTATGGCAGACATCCTGAGCGTTTATAAAATTCCACAGGTAAGGCCTGCTCAAGAAAAAAAAGCAGAAATGTTATTGATTTGTAACTTTCTCTTGAATGACATTTCTTCTGTTTGTTGTAACTAATGGCAACTAGAACATAATAAAATAACATCTGGCAACACAATACTTTCATACTTTTAATCCTAAATTACTAAAACTTGTACAACGGGTTTCAGAAAAATATGTCCTGTTTTAAGAGATATTTACTTCCGGTTTGCTGGCCTCCGGTGAAGACGGTCTCTTCTTAAGGACCGCCAGCCCCGCCGTCTGTAGAGCCGCTTCGATATCGAGAAGCGGCTTGAAAACTCTGAAATCCGTAGGAGGAGAGTAGGCAAGGTACAGGTTGAGCCCCTGTGAGCCCCCAGAAAATCGTTACTGGGGAGGAACAGGCGCGGCTCCCTTTCAACTTGCCAGACTCCGGACGGCGTGGGATGATTCTGCTTCTTGCAGAACAAGCCAGCTGCAGCAAACGTTTAAATCAAATGAAACCAACCTTAACAAACAGCGGAAATATCAACTTGAACCCTCAAACTTGGAAATCGCAAGTATTAATGCTTTGGTGACTTTTTGACTTAAGAGAAAGTACGAACGAGTGAAAGTGATTTGAAAAAAAAATGGCGCCTAGCAGCAGAGTTAACGAGCTAGCGAGAGTGGATTTGTGAAGCTACTTTGATCTGTTACAAAGTTGCGCTGCCTGTAATAAAGAGGAACAGGAGAAGAGGAAAAAATTCTTTCTTTAAAATCTGAGTCTGCTTCAGTCTAGTTTCTATCCCCAGTTTGATTAAACCTGGGGGACTTTTTCAGAGGACTCTGTGGAGGTGGAAAAGGAAAAAGGATTTTCCTTTTCAGAAAATCTAACTTACGTGGCAGGATGGCTTCAAAGAAGCAGGAAGGAAAGGCAGCAGGGGGGGGGATCCCCCACACACAAACATGAACAGCAGCTTCCTCCCGTTCAACAGACTCAGAAAAAAGATTTTGATTTTGAAAATTTAAAAGAATTTATCTCTCAGGCTTTGGATGATAAATTTCAAAAATCTCAACAGGAAATTATGCAGGAAATTAATGAAATTAAAAATATGGTGAAACAGGATTATGGCAAGGTGACTAAAAAAATATCGGATGTGGCGTCTGGCCTCTCAGAATTTATTATTAAAGTGGATTCCAAATTGGAAGAATTCAAATCAGAAGTCAACGTTAAGATTAAGGATACTGATTATAAAATTTCTGATGCTGATGACAAAATGCAGAGAGTTGAAAATGAAATTACAATGATGCAATTCAGGCCCATGGAATTCGCTATAAGGCTCAGAGGAATCAGGGAGAATGATAGACAGGACCTGAGACAGATTTGTGCTGATGCCTTGGCTGTGTTATTAAAAATTAATCCTGAAGTGGTTTTTTATAAAATAGACAAAATTTACAGAGTGAACTCCTGGGTGGCCAGACAAAGACAATTGCCTAGAGATGTGGTGATATATTTTACAGACAGAACAATAAGAAATGATGTCCTGCAAAAATCTTTTCTTTCCTCTGTGCAAGTGGAGGGGGCTCAAATTGGAGTTTATAAAGAATTGCCACCCAAAATGTTGAAAGATAGAAAAGATTTTGGATTTCTAGTGAATGAATTGAAAAAACAACAGATACCATTCCGGTGGGATGCCCCAACTGGTATAATTCTGAAATACAATGGAGAAAGATATCGGCTGAACACTGTTGAGAAGGTGGAACATTTTTATTCTACTGTTCTCAAAGAGAGAACACCATCTCCACGTACATCCACAGTGCTGGAGATTAAGGAGAGTGATAAGAAGCAACTCCAGCAAGAGGCGCAAGAACAGTCTAAGCAGGCGGAGCCAGAGGAGCAGGGTGCTACAGGAGGTTTTCTGGAGGAGCACCTGTTAGAATCTTCTCCAATCTTGGACCCGGCTCGGATGGTTGAAGTCAAAGACCAGTGTATAACTCGTGCAAAATCTAAGCAACATAAAGAAAAGCAACAACAGGAAAGACAATACAAAAAGGGAGCTAAGAGTACTACACAAGAGATTGAAGCCATGGGGGGAGCAAAACCGAAGATTTCGGAAGATCTTCGGCTATTCTGCTCGTCGCTTCAAAAAGATGAAGATGACAATTAAGTGCTTATCTTGGAATGTGAATGGGTTGAATTCATTACAGAAAAGGAAGAAGTTATTTACATATTTGAGACAATTTAATAATGATATAATTTGTTTACAAGAAACTCATATTAGAACTCAAGATCAAAAATACTTGATAAACTCTAAATTAGGAACACATTTTATAGCTTCAACTTTGCAAAAAAAGAATGGTGTGGTTATTTATGTAAACAAAAGATTGACAGCTAAAATTATAGAAGCAGATGAAGATGGTAGGTTTATAGCAATTGAATTGCTTACAGTAAATGGCCAAATTCTTTTGATTGGAATTTATGCTCCCAACCAACAACAGGATCATTTTTATAAAATGTTACATACTAAAATACTGCAATGGGACTATAGA
This sequence comes from Pituophis catenifer annectens, assembly GCF_029215685.1. Taxonomy (NCBI): domain Eukaryota; kingdom Metazoa; phylum Chordata; class Lepidosauria; order Squamata; family Colubridae; genus Pituophis; species Pituophis catenifer. Next base: position 32,022,191 of record NW_027256885.1, on the reverse strand, counting down.
TCTATTTTAATTATGGGAGATTGGAATGGAGTAATTGATTCTAAATTAGATAAAAAGAGTCTGGCGAAATCAAGGATCAGATTACCACAGATTTTTTTTGATATGAAAGAAGATTTGGAATTAAAAGATATTTGGAGAATACATAACCCAAAAGAATTGGAATATACTTTTTTTTCCGATAGACATAGGTCTTTCTCTAGGATTGATTTTATTTTGTTGTCAGATGATCTACTTGTTAAGACAAAAAGAACAAAGATTTTTCCAAGAACTTTGACCGACCATAGCCCAGTATGGATAGAAATTGAGATGGGTAAAACTGAGAGACGATCATGGAGATTAAATGAAAACTTGTTCAGATATGAAAAAAATATAACAGAACTTAAAAAGCAGCTGAAAGAATTTTTTGAAATAAACTTGAATAAGGGTACCCCAATTGAAATTGTGTGGGATGCGAGCAAAGCTTACATGAGAGGGATACTCATTTATATGAATTCTAAACATAGACTGAGTCGACAAAAGAAAAGATCTGAACTGGAAGCAGAAATAAAGAATAAAGAACAGTTACTTATTAAA